>NC_092126.1:105802327-106105357 GCF_043159975.1 Macaca nemestrina
CACTGCCAGTGGAAGTATAAACTGGTACAATGACTTTAGTCTGCCACTCCACAAGCAGGCAGATATTTAAGAGAAATGAGTGCATGTCCAAAAAAGTATAAAAATGTTAACAAACTTATTCTCAATAGCCAAAAACTGTAAACAACCCAAATGTCCATCAACAGGAGAATGGATAAACAGACTGTGCCATATTTATACTGTGGAATACTATATACAGCAATAAAAAAGGCCAAACTACTGAGTATGCAAAAAGATAGTTGAGTTTCACAAGCATTGTGCTAGGCAAAAGAAAACACACACAAAAGAACACATATTGAACAATTACACTTAGAGGGAGTTCAAGAACAGGCAAAAGCAATCTTTGGGGATAGAAGTCATAATAGTGGTTACCTCTGGACTAGAAGGATTGCCTGAAAAGGGGCATGAGGGAACGTTCTCACATGATAAAAATGTTCTGTGTCTTGGTGTATGCATATGTGAGAATTCATCAAGCTTAAGATTTGTAAATTTTACTGTATGTGACTTACACCTCAATTTTAAAAACACAAACTAGTTTGTTCATATATATATACACACACACAGACACACACACCATATATACACATATGTGTATATATATACATATTAAAGTTTCCAAGACAAACTCAAGAAATTATTCTTTTGCCTACTTTTCTTTTATTCTGTAATAAAATTTGTTTGTTTTAAGAGATGGGGTCTTGCTATGCTGCTCAGGCTGGACTCAAACTCCTGGGCTCCTGAGTAGCTGGGACTACAGGTGCACCCAGCACAACAAAGTTTTCTTTTTTGTTTTCCTCAAAATCAATCTCCTTTTCTTCTTCATAAATTTTAATTTTATTAATATTATTCTATAATTTGCAAAAATGCATTTTAAGCGTTTTGTATTTTCTAAATGGCAGACACACCAGGGATTGTATATTTCTACTCTCAAAACAGCAGGGAGTGAACCTGTTCTGCCTAGACTCACTGTACAACCCTCCTGTCTCTTAGATCTTGCTGCCTCCTCAGTATCCAGCAGTAGTGGGAAAGATTCTCTTTGCTCTCAGTCCTGCACGCTGATTCAGACCTCCATGCAGTCCATACACCCTGTTTCATCTGCCTGAAAGAACCTGCTTTCCTCCTTCATTTGTCTAACTTCTATACATCCACCAAAACCCAGCTGTCTTTCCTTTTACTCTTTATCTGCTTTTCATGGCCTCTGTGATGGCATTCTCCCATTGAACTCTAATTGTTTTCACCTCTGTGAATTTCTCCAGCTCATGTGAATTTCTCCAGACATGTCTGCATGGATTTCACATCCTCTTCCTAACACATCACCCAGCAAAAAGCGGGGGTTCATTTCATTAGGAGAGGACCCCGAAATGAATGGATAAATCCTTAGATTCGGTTGCAACACTGCTGTTTTACAGGATTTTCATAAATAAAAAATACCCAACATTGCAAAAATTAATCTGGAGATTGAGGAAATGAAAGGTTCATAAAAAAAAAAAAAGTGCTGTGAATGCAACTCTGTAAACAGGAAGCCTCTCCTTTCTGTGAAAACTAATTGCCCCCAATGGGCTGATGGCAAATAATGAGTAATGAAGGATGCTAGAATTATTTGTAAAGATTGGGCTCCTGTGGCTTTGATAAATTTATCGTGAAATACCCTTCAGAACCTCAGCCCCAGCAGGAGCTCATTGCTTCTGTGATCACAACTTGAGATGCGTTCAAGGTTCTGCCTGGAGCTGGTTTTCAGAAACATCAAATGCTTGCATTTTATTTTACTGTTTTGGATAAGAAAAGTCATAAAATCTTTGAAAAAGTGAAGGACTGACTATTTGGAAAAATATCTTACCAGGGTCTGCAAATCTTTGAAGCTTTTATGCTAAATCCCCACTTAGTTTGCCTCCCTTCAACTGCTCCGTGTGCTGGAAAGGCACAGGAAGATCTGCTTTTGTGAAATTAAGCCCAGGCTTCCAATCCAGGCTGCAATCAGATGGGTATTCATGATTCTTGGGGATACACAGATAAAATCCCAGGTTAATAAATTCAATTCACCCAGGATTCATGATCCCAGAGACCCCTCCAAACCCCTTGCCCTCCATCACGCCACTGCCTCCAGCCCCTGGGGCTTTCCTTAAATATATAAAGTATTTTTAGTAAATAACTTGAGAGAGAAGGAAGTCAGTGGAGGCAATCACCATCTGAGAAGCTCTGGCCACCTCCAGGTAGCTCTGGATGGGCAAAGGTGTTAACCTGGAAATTAGCATCTTTCCATAAATTCATGGAAAATGTTATCTTGCTAGCTTGTGAATTCTACTCTGAAAAGTGGACCTCAGCTCTATGAATCCTGAAGCTCCTAATATCCAAACAGTAGGAAAAGAGAAAACCCTGAGCAGTTGCATGATCATGACGCCTATTTAGTAGGTTGTTAAAATAGACCTCCTCAGGCCTCAGTTTCTGAGGATGCTTCACGATGATAACCCTTAGGCAGCCAAGTATGTTTGACTCACAGCTTCTTCATACACAGACCTACTAAGGAAGTAGCAGCCCTCAGCTGGATCTGGATGTAGAATTAGATTGGAGTAAGGAATGAGGTAGGACTTGAGGGGAAATCCTTTGGAGGAAACTGCTGAAGCCTCAAGAGCTTGGATGGGGTGTACCTCCACTGCTTCTGGTCTGGAGAGAGTGGGCCTCAATGGGAACATGCAGAGAGCTTCTTCAGGTTCTCTGAGTTGGGAGGCACCATGGCCTAGAGTTTCACTCTTATCCAGGATATCAGGGGCATATTTGTGCCCTTTGTGTTTGTGTCTCTTGTGGACCAGATGTGGGCCACATTGAGTTCTGCTCATGCAGACAGCTAGGAGAGTAAAGGTCATAAAAAGTGGGCCACTAGGACCAGCCCAGGATCGTAGGGCACACTGACAGTACCATACTACTACAGGTACTACACACTACTACACAGGTCTGCACCTACTATCCTGTCTTCATCCACCTAACCCTGGTGGGGGTCTCCAGCAACAGCTTGCAAGTGAGGGAGAGGTGGGTATGGAAGAAGCAAAAGTCATCCCTCCTTCCTTGAGGAAGATGGCTGCCAAATATAGGCCTTAGCATGGAGAGCAGTCTTACCTTCGAGTGATAGAGTAATCATGTCTTTTTAGTCTGTATTTTTGGTGCTTTGACTTCTTGGGGTCTTGCTGACTTTGAAGAGACTGTCCCTTCCAAGGATAGCCAATTCCTAGAGATAGTTAAAAAAAAAAAAAAAAAAGGCCAAGTTGGGTGGCTCACACCTGACACCTGTAATCCCAGCACTTTAAGAGGCTGAGATAGGTGGATCACGTGAGGCCTGGCCAACATGGCAAAACCCCGTTTCTACTAAAAATACAAAAATTAACCAGGTGTGGTGTTGCACACCAATAATCCCAGCTACTTGGGAGGTGGAGGCAAGAGAATAGCTTGAGCTTGGGAAGCAGAAGTTGCAGTAAGCTGAGATCGTGCCACTGCACTCCAGCCTAGGCAACAGAGCAAGAGCAAGACTCCATCTCAAAAAAAAAAAAAAAAAGTTTCCACTCACCTTTGAGTGTGCCTGTCATATGCAAACCAACCCATCCATGGCCCATTTCCTTAGCCACCTCCTTTATCAGGCTTTTACACTGTGGGCCACTAGTGACCCAAGGACCAGGTACCAGGTAACTAGGGATAACCCCTATCCCCAAGGACCTCCTGAAATTACACAATTTAGCCAACCCTAAACCTACTTACCTGGCTTCATCCATTCCTTCCAGCATCAACTACAATAAAGCCTCTTGCCCACATTCCTCTCTGCTTGCTCTACTTCCTGACTCACCTTGGTGCTTCCCTGTGTGGCCCTGCATGACAGTGGGATGCACCCTCCTCTTGGGAACTGTGAGCAACAAACTGTCTTTTCAATGACAGTCATGTGATCTGTTGGCCTCACCATACCTAAATAATAATATACCTACACTTTAAAACAAGACTGAAGTGTTGATTAATACACTCAACTAGATGCATTCTCATTACTAATCCAAAACGACCATACAACATAAGACTGCATGGGAAACAAATTATTCATGTTTCTGTTCCGGGGCTGGGGAAATTTTCTCATCTGAGAAAAACTTAAAGGGACCATCTGAGACCAAAAACATTCTGTACAATGGAATGTTATTCAGCAATACGAAGGAACAAAGCACTGATACATGCTACAGAGATGACCTTGAAAACATGCTAAGAGAAAGAAGCCAGTCATAAAAGACTGTATGTATATTTCCATTTATACAAAATGTCCAGAATAGGCCAGGAGCGGTGGCTCACTGTCACTGTCACTGTCACTTGCTTAAATATGTGCTTCAAACCTCTGCCCACTCTATTCCCAATGCTTTGGGAGGCCAAAGCGGGCAGATCACTGAAGCCCAGGAGTTCAAGACCAGCCTGGGCAACATGGCAAAACCTCTTCGCTACAAAAAAATGCAAAAATTACCCTGGTGTGGTGGAAGACACCTGTAGTCCCAGCTACTCCGGAGGCTGAGGTAGGAGGATTGCTTAAGTTGAGGAAGTGGAGGTTGCAATGAGCAGAGAAGGTGCCACTGTACTCCAGCCTAGATGACAGAGCGAGACCCAGTCTCAAAAAAAAAAAAAAAAAAAAAGGCTGAGTGCAGCGGCTCATGCCTGTAATCCCAGCATTTTGGAAACCTGAGGTCAGGAATTCAAGAGCAGCCTGGCCAACATAGTGAAACCCCATCTCTACTAAAAATACAAAAATTAACTTGGCCTGGTGGGAGCCTGTAAACACTTTGGGAGGCCGAGGTGGGCGGATCACGAGGTCAGGAGATTGAGACCATCCTGGCTAACATGGTGAAACCCCGTCTCTACTGAAAATACAAAACATTAGCCGGGCGTGGTGGCGGGTGCCTATAGTCCCAGCTACTCGGGAGGCTGAGGCAGGAGAATGGTGTGAACCCAGGAGGCGGAGCTTGCAGTGAGCCAAGATCGCGCCACTGCACTCCGGCCTGGGCAACAGAGCAAGACTCCATTCCAAAAAAAAAAAAAAAATAATAGTCTAGAGTAGGCAAATCTGTAGAGGCAGAAAGTAGATTAGTTTAGTGAGCATCCAGGGATTGGGGAACTTGCTGGGGGGATGAGGAGTGACTGATAATGGTAAGGTGGTTTGTGGGGGATGAAGAAAATGTCTTAAAATTAATTGTGATGATGGTTGCACAACTCTGTGACTATCCTAAAAACCACTGAATTGTATGGTATATAAATTACATATCAATTTAATTGAAAGAGAGAGAAGCAAGGTACTTCTCAGTCTTTGAGCCATGCAGGCCTGTGTTGAACACCAGCTTCGCCATTTACTGGCCCTGAGGTTTGGGGCATAGAACCTCTCTAAGGCTTTATGTCCTTTTCTATAAACTAGGGATCTACATACCTACTGTATACGGTTGTTGAATAAGATCATGTGTGTGAACTGCTCAATAAGTTTATTAGCGCACAGGAAAGACACTCAGTCTTGGATGCTAATAGTAATGCTAATAAAAGTGGATGTGTCTTACACACCCGCGGAAGGCTTTCCATTCACTCATTCATTCAACAAGTACAAGGCCCTCCTTGTGTCTGACACTGCTCAAAGTGCACAAGTCAAAGTCTAAGTCAAAGTCTTGCTGGTATGAAACTGACACTCTAGTAGGGAGAGGAATAATTAACAAACAGGCAGACATGGCAAATATCAGATAGGGACAGACAGCCACCTCCAGGCCTGCTCCTCAAAGCAGCTCACTTTCATATTGTCCATATTTGGCTGTTAAATAAGGTTTTGTTTGAACCTACAATCCTCAAGGCTTAAACAATGCATTTCAAAACCTCTGCCCACCCTATTCCCAAGGCATTGCAAACTCCACTTTGGGACATACACGGTATCTCAGGCGTAACTGTTCTTTTCTAGATGATCCTAATGATGTAACTTCAAACAGGCCACCCTCCCAAATTCTAAGAAATTGAATTTTCTGTCACCTTCAGTGAAAGTGATGCTTCCTAGCAAATGCAATTCCAACTAGACATAGAGATTCATGCGGCTAATGGGCCTCATGTCTTTCTGATTCAGTTTAAATCTTTTGAAAATGCCTTGATTAAATTTGGATCTTCCAAAAATGTCAGTGACTTTGATTCAGAAAGTGTGAATTCTCAGCAAGTTTGCCAAGTGTAGGACGCTTCTCTTCGTCACATATTCACTTTCTTCAGTGACTAAGGCCTATGTCTTACACAAATGGGTACATTTTTAGCCTGATGGCTGAGGAGGAACACTCGCCAGAATTAGCTGTCCGTGTCCCTCTGTCTCGCAGGTTCACTGTGCCATGTAGGTAATGTCATGCCCAGGTCTCCTCAGTCTCCTGAACACGTCTGCAGAGACCAAGATGCATATTCTAAGCTTACTGGGCAGATGCTCCATTAGGAAGATGCAGGGACATTGCAGCAACATCTGCCAGAAGTTGTGCTTGCCTGCAAGAAAGCACTTCTCAATTTCCAACAGTCCCTGCAGCCTCCTCTCTCTTCTCATTTCAGTCCTGATCACACAGCAGATGGATGGGCTGGGATTCTCTGCTGTGATGCATTTGGCATTGGCTGACAGAGCAGACACAATGGCAGTGCCCTCTGGGAAGCAACGTAAAGAGCTGATAGTTGTATTTTCTGACAGATAATAGCGGAGAAAGATGTGAATAAACCAGGTGCGCTTGTCCTTTAACAGACTGATAACGGTGACAGAAAACACCCTAGTGGCCATGGAAACAAAGGGTTGGGACAGGAATAAGAATGGAACTGTAGGGAGATTTCAACGAGACCCTCTGTGTGTTGCCGGAAGATACTTGGAAATGTTTGCTGCATTTCCTCATGCATCCCAGTTCTTCCTCAGCCCCAACAGCAAAGACCTCCAGCAGGGAAGGGTTGATACAGCAGGGATGGGAGAAGAAGGGAGTCAAAATCTTGGTGTTTGAATTTGGAAAGTCAACTTTGAGTTGTAAGAACCCAAAGGAAATTTACAGGTAACCTAGAAACTTCCAAGGCCTGAGATATAGATCAGGGCTAGTTTTGCCTGCTTCAGAAGAGAGGAAGTTTCCCAGGGCAGAGGTGGGGAGAGAATGATAAGGGGCAGCAAGAGAGGAAGACAATAGAAGCTTCCCTAAAAATGGCCCTGCTCCCCAACCCACCCACCTGTCACGTACAGGGGATGAAGAATACAAAAGAGACCTCAGATGGGTGTGAGGTGGGGTTGGGGGGTCCTAGGGACCATGCCTAGAGACACCAGATAAAATGCAATGTCTGGGGCTGGCCACGGTGACTCACACATGTAATCCCAGCAGTTTGGGAGGCCAAGGCAGGTGGATCACTTGAGGTCAGGAGCTTCAGACCAGCCTGGCCAACATGGTGAAACCCTGCCTCTACTGAAAATACAAAAATTAGCTGGGCATTGTGGTGCATGCTTGTAATCCCAGCTACTTGGGAGGCTGAGGCAGGAGGATCGCTTGAACCTGGGAGGTGAAGGTTTCAGTTTGCCAAGATTTCGCCACTGCACTCCAGCCTCGGTGACAGAGCAAAACTCCATCTCAAAAAAAAAAAAAAAAAAACAATGTTTGGGACATACTTACAATAAAACACTATGCATCACTTACCTGAAATTCAAATTTAACTGGGTAATATGTATTTTTATTTGCTAAATCTGGCATCCCTATTTGCACCTCCTTTCTAGGGGAAACCTAAAGAGCCTCCTCACCCCAGCAGGTGAGGAAGACAAAGACAAAGAAGAGATGCTGGGGATAGGGGCCATGGGGTGCCTAGTGGAGCCTGCAGCAGGAGAAGGAAAAGCTCTGCCTCTGAGGAAGCCCAAGAGTCCACTTCTGGGTGAGGACTTAGAAGTCAAAATGAGGAGGACACAGCTGCCACCTGCAGGGAGCATTCCGTGAGGGTCAGAGCGTTGACAGTCTCCTCAGACAACACCAGTAGGGATTGATAGGGTCATGCAGGCCAGATTGCACATGCATGCACACACACACCATGTGCCTGCGCACAAAAGCAATAAAAGTTCATACTTACTGAGCACTTGCTAACCCAGGAACTCTTCACAGAACTTGATGCTTACTATTTTCTAATTGCATTATATTTTCTTCTGCCAACTCCTCTAATCCTTGCAACAGTCCTATGAGGTAGGCATTTTTATCTCCATTTTCCTCATGAGGGAACAGAAGCAAAGAGTTATTTGAGTATCCCAGACTCACCTAGTTGGCAGGTGGCAAAACTGGGGTGTGAACCCAGCAGTTTGGTCCCTGAATCTGTATTCTTAACTTCCATACTCTGCAATCTGTATCACTTGGAGTTGAGTGTGACCACAAGTTATCAAAAACCCCAATTCGCAGTGGCTGAAACACAGAATTTTATTTTATTTTGTTAAACAACAACAACAAAACTCCAGAGGCGGGCAGGTCAGGACTGTTGTAACAGCACCACAAAGCTCCTTCCGGAATTCCCTCTGCGTTCACTACAGGTGACTTTCAAACCTGTGGTCCAAGAGGGCTGCTGGAGCCTCAGCCATTACATGTGTGTCCCAAGCAGCAAGAGGGAGGAAGGAGGAAAAAGAGTGGCTCTCTCCCTCTTCCAGAAAGTCATATATGCCATCTCTTAGTCACACAGTCTCATCTTGCTGCAAGAGAAGCTGGAGTAAGTAATCACTTGACTGATTGGCAGTGTGCCCGGTTACACTCAGGAATAAAAGGAGAAAATGACTGTTGAGAATTGATAGCATTCTCTGTTACACTGCCTCTGGAATTTTAAAGTCCCTGGAATTATAGGCCTGTAGTAGATTTTACTGCTGCCCAAATCTCTCCCCCAGCTCATCATGGATGGAGCCAACAAAGTAGGGGGTGCGGCCTCTCAAGGTATCTGCAAAGAGCTGAGGAGGCTGGAGACTGAGGCACACAGAAGTTCCCAGGAATCTGCTCCCATTCCTCTACCTCCCACTTTGAAGAAAATCACTGTTCTGATTTCTATCAAAATAGGTTAGTTTGCATTTTCTAGAGCTTCATATAAGTGGAATCATAGAGCATAACCTCTTTTGTGTCTGGGTTCTCTCATTCAGCATTATGTCTGTGAGATTCATTCCTGTGGGGTACATCAGTCATTCATTTCTTCTTATTGCTGTGAGGTCCTCCATTACAGGAATACACCATAATTTGTCCGTTCATCTGCTGAGGGACGCTTAGTGTGTTTCCAGTGTTGAACTATTATGAATAAAAGCCTCATGAATATTGTTGCACAATATTTGATGCAGATATTGCTTTTCACTGCTGTTGATTAAATGCCTAGGAGGAGAATTACAGGACAGATGGACCTAAGTTATAAGGCAGGTAAACACTTAACTTTTTATGTAACTGTCAAGTAATTTTCTGAAGTGGTTATAGCATTTCACACTCCTCCAGGCGGTTTATGAGTGTTCCAGTTGCTCCACATGGTAAGTTCTCAGAGGAGTCCCAAGGGCTGGCACCATATCCTCACCTGGGCCTTCAGGGCCTGGTCCTGGCTAGGTCAGCACATGGAGCTCCAGCCTGGGAGGCTGTGGCAGCGTCTCCTGCAGGGCAACCACAGCAATGCATGGGCTGAGGGACCCCAGAGCAGGAGCCCGCTGCAGCAGCCCTGTGATGTGAGGGCAGTGCAAGGCAAAGACATTGCCAGTACCGTGGAGATGGTGAGCCCACCACAGACAGTGCTCAGGAGTCTCCTGCCATCTTTCATGTCAGCAGTCATCTGCCAGGAATGCAGGAACACACCAAGATGTGTGAAGGGGGATTAGGCGATGCATTTTGGACACTCAAGATGGGCACCAAAGGGAAGTAATGGCCCCAGAAGAGTGCCAGCAATGCCTCCCTCGCCAATCCGCACATATTCTAAGCAGCCAGGCTTCTCATCTGGAGTGGAAGTAATTTGCAGAAGTGGTGGGAGCTGTTTCTTCCAGTTGCAGAAAATACTAACGTCTTGTGGAACACTCTTTCAGCAGAGTCTTAGGTCCATGGGACACAAAGTCTGGAAAGTTGATAAGGCTTTGGGATGGCGTGATGAAGAAGCATCTCTTTTTGTATTTTTTTCTGATTTTGCTGTCTTCCTTCTTCATCAGAAAACACGTACTCTGCCATGGGCTGTAGCTAGTGACAGCAACATGGGAGCCGACCAAAACACCCACTGGTGTTAGATGTGGTATAGCCAAGCAGTTATACTAGGGAGCTCTGAAGCAGCCTTCCTGGGTTCAAATCCCAGCTCTGCCTTACATTATATGCATGATGTTGGGCAAGTTGCTGAGCCGCTCTGTGCCTCAGTTTCCCCACCTAGAAAATGAGGATAACAGTGTGTTTCACAGGTTTTTCTGAGGAATAAATGAATTAATAGATGCAAAGAACTTACAGCAAGCCTAAACCTAAACATAACAAGCCTCAGTAAATTATGACTCTGGAAGACTGAAGCTTAGCTTGAAAGCTGCTACAATGACACAGTTCTGACAACTACACAAATTTATCAGTATAGAGGAAGAATCTGAGGCACAAATCCAGCCCCTTACCCAAGGCCTACAGCCATAAGCGGCAAAGCAGTAATTCCCATTTTGTTGGGTAGCTACAAAGCTCGGGCTGCATTCCTCATGCCCCTCTCCTTTTATTACAGAGTTCCTAAAGCCTTAGGAACGTGGCGCCACTGCCACCTGCTGGTGATGCTGCCACATGGCCCATGGCTGGAGCTCTCCCTGAAGCCAACGGGACAGAGATGGAGATGGTGTGCTCAGAACAGAGGACCGCCACAGGGCAGCCTGATCAGTGGAATGCGACAGGGTCCCAAAAGCTCTCTGGAAACCTTGTCCCCAGAGGGCTTGTATTCTAATCTGAATCTGATTGTGGGACCAATCTCTCCTTCAAAGAAAGGCACTTTGAGATCAATGCTGGCCAAGGTTTGTATGTGTTGCTAACACATTGTAAATAAAAAAGTATTTAATGGGGTTTGGCTCTGTATCCTCACCCAAATCTCATCTCTAACTGTAATCCCCGCATGTCAAGGGCGGGTCCTGGTGGGAAGCGACTGGATCATGGCAACAGATTTTCCCCATGCTGTTCTCATGATAGTGAGTGAGTTCTCATGAGGTCTAATGGTTTAAAACTGTGGTACGCCCCACTTTTCTCTCTCTCTCCTGCCACCTTGTGAAGAAGGTGCTTGCTTCTTCTTCTACCATGATTACGAGTTTCTTGAGGCATCCTCAGCCATGAGGAACTGTGAGTCAATTAAACCTCTTTTATTTATGAATTACCCAGTCTCAGGTAGTCCTTTGTAGCAGCATGAAAACAAACTAATACAGAAAATTGGTCCCAGAAGTGGGGTTGGAGCCCCTACACAAAGTCCTCACTGGGGCACTGCCCAGTGGAACTGTGAGAAGAGGGCCACTGTCCTCCAGGCCCCAGAATGGTAGATCCACCAACAGCTTGGACCGTACCCTTAGAAAAGCCACAGGCACTCAACACCAGCCCATGAAAGCAGCCACAGGGACTGTACCCTCCAGAGCCACAGGGGCAGAGCTGTCCAAACCCTTGGGAGCCCACCCCTTGCATCAGCGTGTCCTGGATGTGGAACGTGGAGTCAAAGGAGATTATTTTGGAGTGTTAAGATTTAATGAGGCCAGTGCAGTGGCTCACGCCTGTAATCCCAACACTTTGGGAGGCTGAGGTGGGCAGATCACTTAAGGCCAGGAGTTCAAAACCAGCCTGGCCAACATGGAGATACCTGTCTCTACTAAAAATACAAAAATTAGCCAGTGTGGTGGTGCCCACCTGTAATCCCAACTACTCGAGTGGGTGACTGAGGCATGAGAATCTGGGAGGCAGAGGTTGCAATAAGCCAAGATCATGTTACTGAATTCCAGCTTGGGTGACAGTGTGAGACTCTCTCTCTCTCTCTCTCTCTCTTTCTCACACACACACACACACACACACACACACACACACCCACACACACACACCCGAAGATTTAATGAGGTGCCTTGCCAGGTTTTAGACTTGCATGGGGTCTGTGGTCCCTTAGTTTTAGCCAATTTATTCCATTTGGAACAGGAACGTTCACCCAATACCTATACCCCCATTGTATCTTGGAAGTAACTAACTTGGTTTTTATTCTATAGGCTCATAAGCAGAAGGGACTTGCTTTGTCTCAGATGAGACTTTGGACTTGAACTTTTGAGTTAGTGCTGGAATGAGTTAAGCCTTTGGGGGACTATTGGGAAGGCATGATTGCTTTTGAAATGTGAGAGGGATGTAAGACTGGGGAAGGACCATGGGCGGAATGATATGGTTTGGCTCTGTATCCCCACCCAAATCTCATCTCAAATTGTAAGCCCCATGTGTCAGGGGAGGGACCTGGTGGGAGGTGATTGGATCATGGGGACAGATTTTCTCCATGCTGTTCTTGTGACAGTAAGTGAGTTCTCACAAGATCTGATTGTTTAAAAGTGTGCCACCTCCCACTTCTCCCTCTCTCCTGCTGTCTTGTGAAGAAGGTGCCTGTTTCTCCTTTGCCTTCTGCCATGATTGTAAGTTTCCTGAGGCCTCCCCAGCCATGTGGAACTGTGAGTCAGTTAAACCTCTTTTATTTATAAGTTACCCAATCTCAGGCAGTTTTTAATAGCAGTGTGAAAATGGACTCATATAGTATCTGAGACAGGTCTCAATCAATTTAGAGGTTTACTTTGCCAAGATTAAGGACCACAGCTCATGACACACCTCAGGAGGTCCTGAGAACATGTGCCCAAGGTGGTTGGGTTACAGTTTGTTTTATTACATTTTGGGGAGACAGAAGTTACAGGCAATGGCGTAAATCAAAACATGGAAAGTATACATTGGTTCAGCCCAGAAAACCAGACGTTTTGAAGCAGGGGGCTTCCAGGTCGTAGGTGGATTTGAAGATTTCTTGAGTTTAGATGAGGGAGGTTGTGAAAACCAAGGTTCTTGTCATATAGATGATGCTACCAGGTAGCAGACTTCAGAGAGAATAGATAGCAAATGTCTCTTATCAGACCTTAAAAGGTGTCAGACTCTGGAAAAGACCTGGTAAGGGAAAGAGATTCCCTACAGAATGCAAATTTCCCCCACAAGAGACTGTTCAGCAGGGCCATTTTAAAACATATCAAAGAAATATATCTTTCTTTGCCTACTATCTGTCATATGTTGCTACACCAGAGTCACATTGCAACGCGGTATCTCACTGAAACAAAGAGTCTGTTTTGCCATTATTAAGATCTCTGCTTTAATGTTAATTCTGGTCAGTGGTGCCTAAATTCCAAAGGGAGGAGGTTATAATGAGGCATGTTTGACCCTACATTCTCATCATGACCTGAATCAGGGTTTCAGGTTTCTTTGAGATCCCCTTGGCCAAGAAGGGGTCCATTCAGTCCATTGTGGGGCTTAGAATTTTAATTTTGGTTTACAACATCAACGTGTTAGCTATTTACCAGATTACCCAGCTCTTGTGCAAGAGAAAGGTCAAGGAGTTGGAACATGGGACAGGTAAGTTTTGATGAGGATGATACAGTTCAGCAGGGCTCAAAGTGCAGGGCCTCACCCAGGAGGTCAGCTTTGGATGGGGGCCCTGAAAAGAATCCCCTTTTATAATGTTGCCTTTCTCTGCCAACTTCCCCACTTGGGTGAAAGAATGGGGAAAAACTCTGAATGAGACAGACAAAGCCCTCTGTGCTTTGGGTCTTGCTGATGTGTCCAGCCTCATTCCTCCCGGCCCCACCTCATGCTCTAGGACAGTTCCACACTTTAGGTGGATAGTTATGACCTGGACTACTTTTTCAAATTCTTTTTCTGGGAAATGCCCTTCACCCCCACTACTAAGGCCCCTATAGTTACTCCAAAGAACCTTACACTTTGTATACCATGTGAATGGCATCTTATGTGAGTGGTATCCGTGATCACAACCCCTTAGACTACAACAGGAATGGTGCCTCTGGGGCTTGTGCAACTTGGCAAAATGTCTACTACTACCACTACCATTCACATGAGTGGACATGTGGACCTGGCCTCCAGACCATACAGAGATGACTGGTTCAGTGTGAGCTGAAATCAAGTGGGCTGATCAGAGTGCTCTCACCCTTGAAATATGAAACTGATGTAAGAGATTCCAAGCTCAGATTGACTGGAATCTCAAATAAAGGAGGTGTCGCTGGCAGCCCCAAACTGTATGTTGTGAGTGCCCTAGCCAGCACCACCTTTTTAGAATGGTACATCCATCCCCCAGGTGCTTATTGGCTGCTAACATGTCAAAGCTGCCCCTGCTCTGGAGAATCTCCAACTGCACAGAGCCCACCCCACCCCAAGTCAATAGTCTCAGAGGTACACAAGGGCAGCCCTCAAGGCAGGACAACTCTGCAGCAAATTTACATCCCAAAGTCCCCTCCACCTGGATCAGGCCACATCCTTGCTCCGCTCCTTCTCTATCCTGCTTCTTCCCTCTATTACAGGCTTCTCCTAAACACACTACCCCAACAGATGACCCAAATCTCTGTGTTAGGCTCTACCTCTAGGGAATTCACCCAAGGCAGACATAGTCTATCACATGAACTATAAACAAAGGAAGCTAGCCTGAGGGAAGAGAGTGATAAGGTCTCTCTTCTTTTTTATTTTTATTTACTTATTTATTTGTTTGAGACAATTTCTTGCTCTGTCCCCAGGCTGGGCTGCAGTGGTGTGATCACAGCTCACTGCAGTCGCAACCTCCTGGGCTTAAGCAATACTCCTGTTTCAGCCTGCTTAGTAGCTGGGATCACAGGTGCACACCACCACGCCTGGCTAATTTTTTTATTTTTTATTTTGTAGAGACGAGGACTCACTATGTTGCTCGGGCTGGTCTCAAACTTCTGAACTCAAGGAGGTCCTCCCACCTCAGCCTCCCAAAGTGCTGGGATTATAGGCGTGAGCCACCGCACCTGGCCGGGAATCTCTTCCTGACCAAACTTTAGACAGGCTCCTCTGAGCCCTCTTTTCAACAAGACTTCAATTTTGGCCTATGAAAAACTGCACACTCTCAGCACAAATACTTTCATCCACCTCCACACTGTAAGATGTGCAAAAACACTAATATAGTTTCTAATAGCTCCAGGCCACATCCATAAGATGACCCTAGACCTCTTAGTGTGCTTACCTCAGAAAACTCAATGCTGCCAGGAGAATTTACTGTTTGCTCCAGACAAAACCTAGTAACAGACAGGCCCCTGAACCTCTCCCCACCTCCTCTGAGCAGTTATTTTAGAAGGCTGCTTACAATTATGAATCCTTTCTCTTCCCCTTTAAAATGTAGATCTTCCACCACCCAGAACTGTCTTCCCAACGACATAAGAGCCATCTCTTTGAAATGCAAATCAGCGCTCTCCCTCTCCCAACTCTGGGGGCACCTGGCTCTAACTTGCACTGCTATGGCCTGTAGGAGGTACACATGAGATTAACAAACCCAGTCTCTGCTCTAGCCCCTGCTTGTTTCCCCTCTACTCCCTCACTCTCCCTTTAAAATGCCCAGGCGTCTCTGCACAAGTTAAAGCTGAGTTCAGTTCACTTGGACCCTCTTCCCTATTGCAGTGGTTATTACTGAATAAAGTCTGTTCTTACCACTCTAACTAATGCAGTGCTTTGACAAGGGAAAGGAACGGCTATGCAATGAGGAGTAAAGGTGGGAAATGGGGAATAACATTTCCCTGCTTCTTGGTCATTCCAAGGCACTCCTTCATCCCTGCCTTTAAGCCCCATCAGACGCTTTGTGACCATGTAATAAATCCCCCATTTCTTGCTTAGGCAAACTCATGTCACTTTCTATTACTTGTAACTAATTCAGATTTTACTAATACCTTCCCTCCTCCTGGTGTGCCCCTCTGCTCCCTGCTGTCTGCCTGGTTTATACTTAAGGTCTTTCAACACAGCTCCAGCATCAACTCCTCCTTGAAGCCTGCCCTGATAACCTGCTGTGCAGCTCCTGGCATGTGCCTCCATCACACCAGAGCCCCACTAGCACTGTTGTGCACTTTTTGGTTTACAATTACAGAAGTTCTTTGAGGTGATACAGAAAACCCACTCGGCCAATAGAACTGAAAAATGTGTGCTTTGATGAAAAACTATGCATTGCTTAGAACGCACTGGTCTGGGTCATCTAATTCTGATTCTATGGAAGATAATTTGCAACTCTGTATCTTGTATACAACTGATAGCAATGCAAAATCGTTCCTGCTCAGAGACATGTCAATAAATTCTGTGCAGAGGAGAGATGACCCTCCCCTCTATGGAAAAGCCAATTTTGCATCCATTTGAACATTCATTTCAGTATTTCTAATCTATCTATAAATGTATCTGTTCTCCTTTTAACTGGTTGACATTTTTACAGTTTTCTCATTAATTAGCTAAGCAAAATCTTTAAGATGTGCTCATTTTTATATCTGTGTAAGAGTTTGTTTTTTGTTTTTTGTTTTTTGGGTTTTTTTAACCAGTCTTTGAAAATTACCCTTTCACAGAATATTGGGGCCTCTGGTTTCAATTGTCATAATAAAAGCTACCATGAACTGGATGCTGAGTGATGGGTTTTACTTTCCTCATCCCATTATAGTGGAGATGTCATCAATTTTTTCACTAGTATATTCTTCAGCCCCTCAAACTGTCCCTGGCATAGAGCAAGTGCTCAAAAACTTACTGGTAACTAAATGAGGAAATCTCAACTATGTCAGGCAAAGCTGCTATTGTCATCCCCATTTTAAAGATGAGGAAGCTGTGGCACATAGCTGGCAGATGACAGTGAGAATTTGAACTCTTGGGGTCTTCAGATAGAACTGAGACAGAAAAATAATCTCATTTAATTTCCTCTTACAGAAGTATGCAATTTGTCCCAAGAGGAATGCCCAACAGACTCCTCATTTCTCTCTGGCCCAAATTTGTGTCACATGTCTTTCCGTGAACCAATCACCACAGGTGAATGAGACAAAGTTTAGACCATTAGGGTCATTCATGGAGTTGGCACTGGGTCAAACCTTTGAGACGGTTCTGAACAAACAGGTGGGTTCACAGCGTCTACATTAGGCAGTTTGCAGAATGAGAATCTTCCCAAGCCCCACTGGGTTCACCAGCTTAGAATTCATTTTATTTTTGCCTTTTAAATTATCTTTTGTCATAACTTTTTACAGACATGTCAATTACGTCAATAAGATGTATCCATTTTAGGTGCATAATTCAAAAAGTTTTGACCCATATACACATCCATCTAACCACCACACCAATTGCAACATGGAGCATGTGCCCTGGGCAACTTCTCTACCAATCTCCACACCCACCACCAAGCAGCTGTTAACTAGGTTTACCTTCTCACTTCACTTAAATGAAATCATAGTGTGTGTAGTTTTTAAATGCCTGGATTCTTTCACTTAAATAATACTTTTGAAATTTGTGCATGTTTTCATATGTATCCGTAGTTTTTTTCTTTTTTTAATCACTGAGTAGGATCCCATTGTATGAATATATTCCACAAATCATTTATCCATTTTCCTGCTATGAATATTTGTTATTTCCAGTTTGGGGTTCACAAATAAAGATGCTAAGAACATTCACATACAAGTCTTCTCAGAATCAGTTTTTAAATTGGTTTCATGGCTCAGGGATCCCAAATGTTGGGTGAAATTAGTAATTTGGGCCCAATACACACCAGCAGCCCTGGCCCAGTGACTCATGGAAGACTCGGTTTCCACCCAGGGACCATTTTTGGACAGGATCCTAGGCTGGCAGGCTGAGATACCATTCTGTTTAGGGCATCTCAGACACGATAGCAGCATCCCAGCTGTAAGTCTGACACCTTGACATACTGTTGTAGGACTCTTTCCTTAGTTCAGCTAAAGACAGGGGTCCTTATCACACAGCCATGAAAAATCAGGCTTGCAGACAGTTTGAAGAGTGAGGAGGGCAGGGTTTTATTGGATTTTGAAAGGAAAAGAAAGGGAAACAGGGACTGTCCACTAAACCAGAGTTCTGGTAGTATGCTTCCTGCCTGGCAGATTGAATCCCAGGTTCCATCCAGGAAGAGGGGGGACCAGGCTCCTCCCCGCTGCAAACACCGGGAGCTTCTATGGCTCCACCCCAGTGCACACTCCTTCTAGTGAGCAGGCTGGTTGGAGTTTTTCTGGGAACCCCTTTGCACTTGGCTGTCTCAATACCCAGGGAAAGCCCTGGGACCCTTCCCTGGAAAAAGATTATGCACCCTAGCCACTGAGGTTAGTATTCAGTGCACTTCCACCTACCTCCTGGGGGTCATGCACTTTCAACTCCAGTTCACCACTGTGGCTGTGGATGCTAGGACTCAGTATTTTTTCTTTTCTTGTCTTCCTTTACATTCAGCTAGAAAACCTTCACCTGTTTAGTCATTCATTCACTAAATATTTATTAAGCACTTGCCAGGCATTGGGGGTATAAACAAAAGATAAAACATAAACAAAAACCAAATCCTGTGTTGAAGGTAGACTGAAGGGCTACTCTCTGGAATGCAACAAGGTAGATGATGTCTAGAGAAGACTGAATTTTTCTTTCTTTCTTTCTTTCTTTCTTCTTCTTTTTTTTTTTTTTTTTTTTTTTTTTGAGACAGAGCAATCTCAGCTCACTGCAACATCCGCCTCCCAGGTTTAAGTAATTCTCCGGCCTCAGCCTCCCAAGTAGCTGGGGTTGCAGGTGCTTGCCGCTATGCCTGGCTAACTTTTGTATTTTTAGTAGACACGGGGTTTCACTATGTTGGTGAGGCTAGTCTCAAACTCCTGACCTCAAGTGATCTGCCTACCTTGGCCTCCCAAAGTGCTGGGATTACAAGTGTGAGCCACCGTGCCCACTCAGAGAAGACTGCATTTCTCAGACTCCTTGTAATTGTTTTGGGGTCATATGACTAGTTCTGACTGATTAAATATGAATAGTGTGAAATATGAATAGAACTTAACATTTCTGGGCTGAGACAATTAAAGTTCCGTGCACAACTTTCCAGTCTCTCTTTTCCTGGCCATTGACCACCAGGCCCAGATACAGTAACTAAAATATGGTAGTGCCTCAGTTAGCCTCAGTTCCTGAGTGACTGTGTAGCAGTTACTGCCAATATTGCACCTGCCACTGCATATTGTCAGATGAGGTGCCAATTGGCAGTAGACTTTTGTTGGGTTAAATCACCAATATTTGAGGGATTTTTGTTACCACAGCATAACCCCCAGCTAGTCTTAATGTAGAAAATTAGTACCGGAAAAGGGTACTGCTTCAATGTCCATGGTACACCTGCCTCTATCATGATGGCCAGTGTCTTCCTTCTGGTGTCTTCACCTGAGTTAAGCCAAGCCCTCCCTCCATGTCCCTCATTGTGGCTTCTCAGTCTTTCATTTGGTCAACCTGAGTCCCCTAAAAAAACAACAAAGCCACAAAAATGTTTTCTTTCTTTTTTTTTTTTTTTTTTTTTGAAACAACTCTATCACCTAGCACCTAGGCTGGAGTGCAATGGCACAATCTTTGCTCACTGCAGCCTCAACCTCCCAGGCTCAAGCAATTCTTCCACCTCAGTCTCGCAGATAGCTGGGACTATAGGCACACACACTAACATGCTTGGCTAATTTTTTTTTTTTTTTTTTTTTTTGTAGAGACGAGGTTTCACCATGTTGCCCAGGATGGTCTCGAACTCTTGGACTCAAGCGATCTGCCTGCCTCAGCCTTCCAAAGTGCTAGAATTACAGGTGAGAGCCAACCACTATACCTGGCCAAAGGTTTCCTTTTGACATGGTACCACCAGCTGGATGTCAGTTCGAGATAACGTTATATAAAAACATTTAAGCCCAAGAGATTAAACAGCAAAGTAAGGCAAAGAAAATATATACTGGTAAATGCAAGAAAAACAAAGAACATCCACTTTATATCCAGTTTCCTCTTCAGCGCTACTCCCATCAAAAGAATAAATGCCACAGACCAGTTTAGCCAAAACGACACTTCAATAACCAAGTGCCTTTTTCTTTCAACTGACTGGTTGTTTTCCCCCCTTTAGTGATCACCCAAGAGTTACCAATTGCATTAGCTATTGTACACGCTTTCCTTTGGCTGGCTAGAGAACAGTCTAGAAAATAGTCCTATTACTAGGACTGTTTTAGCAAACGACTTTTTTTTTTTTTTTTTTTGAGACAGGATCTTGCTCTGTAGCCCAGGCTGGAGGGCAGTGGTGTGGTCTCAACTCATCTCAGCCTCAATGTCACAGACTCAAGCAATCATCTTACCTCAGCCTCATGAGTACCTGGGACTACAGACATGTGCCACCAGTCTTGGCTAATTTTTGTATTTTTTGTAGAGACGGGGTTTCACCATGTTTCACCAGTCTGGTCTTGAACTCCTGACCTGAAGCAATCTGCCCACCTTGGCCTCCCAAAGTGCTGGGATTACAGGCATGAGCCACCGTGCCCAGTCTAGCCAATGAATATTGATAGTTTGTTGTATCATCTGTTGAGGCCCCACAGCCTGAGTGTTTCCTTTGTTGTTTGGGTAATAGGAATAAACGATGGATTTAAACAATCACTTATTAGTGTCAATGAACTTTTAAATTTAAGAGACTTTATAATCTCACTTATTAATTCCCTCTGGAAGGAGATAAGGATATACCACTTCATTTGCTCAGAAAAGTTTTCATATTCAAGAGAAAAGAGAGGGGAAAAATAATGTATTTAGAACCTTAGTATTTGGGGTGGAGGGCAACCATGAAGTTCTAGACAAGCCAAATGCAATGATCTATTTTTTTGCATTTCTATTCTAGTTGTGATTTGAACTTGTAAATACATACTCTAGGGTCATTTATAAAATTCTTATACAGATCAGTTAATATTGCTTAGAAGCTATAGACTGCTGTTCTCCACACCTTATAAAAACAATTTCACTTTTTTAACTCTTTGTATATATTTCCTTCCTTTGGTGGCAGGCTGGCTTTATGAATTAGGCATACCTATGCTGCAAACAAATGACAAATTCCCATGACAAATTAATCTCTAAAATTATTCCCCCAAAAGAGAGGTGGCCACAGATACAATGTCTACCCTCACACACAGAGGAAGGAGAAGTTGTTCTCTTTCACAGACACAGAGAACTGAAGTCTGTCTTTTAAAACATCAGTCAAAAGCAAGTGCTGACACCTGTGAGTCAATTACTCTATTTGCCTTACCAGGCCTTCTGAACTTCTGACAAATAGATGTCAGAGCCAGAATTGCAATCTAGGCCTCAAGGCTCTAGGCTGAAAGACTGGTAGCTATCCAGGTCTTGCCAGGCTCTCAGCCAGGAGATAGTTTTTGGTGCCCAGACAGGAATGATTTAGAGTGACTCTCAAAGTGCAACTCTTGCCATCCTTTAACTGATAGACAATTGTGACCTATAGGACCAAAATGTCTCTGCTTCTAAAATTTGAAAGACAAAGACATTTAATTTTATATTACAGACAAGGAAATGGCCATCAGATCTGAAAATGGTCAACTATGAAAACAAGCACAATTTGTTGGATCTTAGCACAAATTCACCATTGAGTTAGGTAGCTCCACAAAGGAAGGTCAGGGTGACACCAAGGTTCTCACAGGTTTTCCATCATTTTTAGATTGGTTTAAGCTTGCCACACTCATTTGGACAGGTTGTGACTGGCCACAACCAGTTTATGCCAGTTCTGAACAGTTATGGCCAGTTCCAACTGGTTTAGACATGTCTCAGTAGGACACAACCTGTTTAGACTGGCTGTGACTTTCCTCCACTGGCTTACACTGTTTTTGATAAGCTACAATTGATTTAATCTGATTTTGACTGGTCATGACCAGTTTTGACCAGTTAGGACCCTTTTACAATAGCTGTAAGTGGTTTTGTCCTGGTATGGCTGCTCTCAACCTGTTTTGGTCACTTTTTAAATGGAAGCTACCTCCTCGTTTAAGCTTGTCAGATTTTTTTTCTTGAGAACCTTCTTTGCAAACGAGGCATATCAGTAGGCTTAGAACCTGAACGCAAACAAGAAACATTTAGAATTATTTGGGGGAAGGATCACTAATTGAGATTAAAGAGGACCTTCTACATTTTCTCTTTGACCTTAGAATTTTTTCTCACTATCCCATGGTACTATCTTGAGCACCAGTTTTGATCAGTTTTGACTGGCCACAATTGTTTTATGTTGCTTCACACTGGTCATGATTGGTTCCTAAGACTTTAGACTGGTTTCATTGTCAATTTTTAAAAAAAGAGGTTTTAACTACCTGTCAGTGGCTACAAGTTTAGCCTGGTTTTGACTGGTCAAAACCAAGGTATACCATTTCTGAGCATTATATGTTCTTGTTGAATTGAACACTTTATCATTATGTAACACCCTTTTTTATCCTTCACTACTGTTGTAGGTTTAAAGCCTCTTTTATCTGATATAAAAATAGTGACCCTTGCTCTTTTTTGTTTTCCATTTGCATGACAATTCCTTCTCTACCTCTTTACTTTGAGCCTATGCATGTTATTACATGTGAGATAGGTCTCTTGAAGACAGCAGAAGGAAAGATCTTTTTTTAATCTAATTTGCTACTCTATGTCTTTTAAGTGGAACATTTAGGCCACTTACATTCAATGTTAATATTAATATACGAGCTTTTATTCCTCTCATAGTGTAGTTAGCTGGTTGCTTTGTAGTATTGATTGTGTAGTTGCTTTATAGTTGCTTTATAGGGTTCATGGGATATGTGCTTATGTGTGCTTTTGTGGTAGTGAGTATCATTCTTTTGTTTCCTTGTTTAGAACTCCCTTAAGCATCTCTTGTAGGGCTGGTCTAGTGGTAATTAATTCACTCAACAGTTGCTTGTCTGGGAAATACTTTATTTCTTTTTTGTTTGTGAAGCTTAGTTTGGTGGTATATAAAATTCTTGGCTGGCACTCATGCTTTACTTTGGACATAGACATTGAACCTGGACCCTGGACCTTGATTTATCTGATTCCTTTGACATAACCTTAGAGCTGGAACTTGGACCTACAACTAAACCTTGGATGTGAATTTGGATCTTAGTTCTGCTCCTTGAACCTCATCCTTGGGCCTGGATTGGGCCAGAACCTTAAACATGACCTTAAACCTGGACAATGGTCATGGACTTGAGCCATGGGCTGATAATATCAAGCATCTATATTAGTCCATTTTCACACTGCTATAAAGATACTACCCAAGACTGGGTAATTTATAAAGGAAAGAAATTTAATTGACTCACAGTTCTGCATGGCTAGGGAAGCCTCAGGAAACTTACAATCATGGTGGAAGGCAAAGGAGAAGCAAGCACCTTCTTCACAAGGTAGCAGGCAAGAAAGAGCATGTGTAAGGGGAAGAGCCCCTTATAAAACCATCAGATCTCATGAAAATTCACTCATTGTCATGAGAACAACATAGAGAAAACTGCCCCCATGATCCAATCACCTCTCTCCCTCAACACATGGTCCCTCCCTCAACATGTGGGGATTAAAATTTGAGATGAGATTTGGGCAGGGACACAGAGTCAAACCATATCATTCCAACACTGCCCCCCCCAGCCCCATATCTTTTCACATTTCAAACCCAATCATGCCTTCCCAACAGTCCCCCAAAGTCTTAACTCATTTCAGCATTAACTCAAAGGTCCACAGTCCAAATTCTCATCTAAGGCAAGGCTACAAGCCTGTAAAATCAAAAACAATTTCGTTCCTTCTGAGATACAATGGAGGTAAAGGCATTGGGTAGGTACACCCATTCCAAATGGAAGAAATTGGCCAAAGCAAATGGGCTACAGGCTCCATGCAAGCCCCAAATCCAGCAGGGCAGTCCTTAAATCTTAAACCACCAAAAGGATCTCCTTTGTCTTCATGTATCACATCCAGGGAACACTGATGCAAGGGGTGGGCTCCTATGGACTTCAGCAACTCCTTTGCAGGCTGGCATTGAGTGCCTGTGGCTCTTCTGGGCACACATTGCAAGCTGTCAGTGGATCTACCATTCTGGGAGCTGGAGGACTGTGGCACTCTTCTCACAGCCCCACTAGGCAGTGCCCCAGGGGGACTCTGTTTGGGGCTTCAACCCCACATTTCCCTTCCACACTACCCTAGCAGAGGTCCCCCATGAGGGCTCCACCACTGCACATCCATGCACTTCTGCCTGGACATCCACACACTTCTGTACATTCTCTGAAATCTAGGCAGAGGTTCCCAAACCTCAGTTCTTGACTTCTATGCACCCACAGACCCAAGACTACATGGAAGCCACCAAGGCTTGGGGCTTGCACCCTCTGAAGCAATGGCCCAAGCCATACATTGACCCCTTTTAGTAACAGCTGGAGCTGGAGTAACTGGCACACAGGGCACCAAGTCCTGAGGCTACGCAGAGCAGGGGGGCCCCGGGCCCTGTCCATGAAATCAATTTTTTCTCCTAGGCCTCTGGGCCTGTTATGGGAGGGGCTGATGTCAAGATCTCTGACATACCCTGGAGACATTTTCTCCATTGTCTTGGTGATTAACATTCGGCTTCTCATCACTTACTCAAATTTCTGCAGCCAGCTTGAATTTCTCCCCTGTAAATGGGTTTTTCTTTTCTTTTGCATTGTCAGGCTGCAAATTTTCCAGTTTTATGTTCTCTATCCCTTTTAAACACAAGTTCCAATTTCAGATCATCTCTTTAAAGTTCAAAGTTCTACAGATCTCTAGGGCAGGGGCAAAATGCTGTCAGTCTCTGCTAAAGCATAGCAAGAGTGACCTTCGCTCCAGTTCCCAATAAGTTCCTTATCTCCATCTGATGCCACCTCAGCCTGGACTTCATAGTCCATATCACTATCAGCATTTTGGCCAAAAATCGTAAGTCTCTAGGAAGTTCCAAACTTCCCCATATCTCTCTGTCTTTTTCTGAGCCCTTCAAACTGTTCCTACCTCTGCCTATTCCATAGTCCCAAAGTCACTGCTAACTTTTCAAGTATCTTTATAGTAGTACTCCACTCTCTGTGCCAGCAATTTACTATATTAGTCTGTTCTCACACTGCAATACTACCTGAGACTGAGTAATTTATAAAGGAAAGAGGGTTAATTGACTCACAGGTCTGCATGGCTGAGGAGGCCTCAGGAAACTTACAATCGTGGTGGAAGGGGTAACAGGTGTGTTTTACATAGCAGCAGGCAAGAGAGAGCATGTGTAGAGGTAAAAGCCCGTTATGAAATCATCAGATCTTGTGAGAACTCACTGTCATGAGAACAGCATGGGGTGGGTAGGGGCACAGAGCCAAATCATATCAGCATCTCTTCATGCTTAATGTATATACGTTATTTGGTAAAGTATCTATTCAAATATTTTGTCATTTTTATTTGGTTGTTTGTTTTCTGAGTTTTAAGAGTTCTTTATAAATTCTGGAGAGAAGTCCTTTAATAGACATGTGATTTGCAAATATTTTCTCTAAGTCTTTGACTTGATTTTCATTCTGTTTACAGTATCTTTAGAAGAATGTAAGTTCCTAATTTTGCTGAAGTCCAATTTATTAATTTTTTTCTTTTACAGATGATACTTTGGCGTTGGCTAAGCAACTTGCCCAAGGTTACCAGATTTTCTCCTATGTTTTCATCTAAATGTTATAGCTCTATATTTTACATTTTAAGTCTATGATCCATTTTGAGTTAATTTTTTAATAAGATGGGGGAAATAGATGGTAGGTTTTCTTCTATTTTTTGATCGCATATGGATGTTCAATTTTGCCAGCAACATTTGTTTAAAAGGCTACCCTTTCTCCATTAAATTTCCTTGTTCCTTTGTCAAGAATTGACTATGTGTGCCTATTTCTGGACACTCTATTCTCTCCCACTGATGTATTCGACTCTTTTTCTATACTACACTGTTTTGATTACTATAACTTAGAAGAAGTCTTGAGAGTAGGTAGTGTTAATCCTCCCACTTTGTTATTCTTTTTCAAGGTTGTTTTAGCTATTCTCAGTCTTTTTCACATTTTAATCTCCAATTGTTCATTACTAGTATATAACAACATTATATACTGGTATGTAGAAATATTGCTTTGTATAATTATTTCCATCCTACAACCTTATAAATCTCGTTAATTAACTCTTATAGCTTCTTAAGTAGATTCTGTAGTATTTTCTTTATAGACAAACAAAAACAGCTTAATTTTTTTCTTTCCAATCTAGATTTCTTTTATTTTTTTCTCATCTTATGGCACTGGCTGGGTTCCCCAATACAATGTTGAATAGAAGTGGTGAGAGAACACATCATCACCTTCTTCCTAATCTTAAAGGGAAAGCATTCAGCCTTGCATCATTAAGTATAAGGTTAGCTATGGGATATATGTGATGCTTTTCATCAGATTGAGGAACTTCCCTTCTATTCTTAGTTGCCTAATAATTTTTAGAAGGCTTGAACGTTTGATTTTGTCATATGCTTTTTTTGTGGATTAAATTGTGTTCCCCAGAAAGATATGTTGAAGTGCTAACACCCAATACCCGTGAAAGAGATCTTATTTGGAAATAGGGTATTTGAAGATGTAATCAAGTTAAGATATGATCATACTAGCGAGGGTGGACCCTAGTCAGGTATGACTCATGTCCTTATAAAATGTTTATCACAGCACTATTCACGATAGCAAAGTCAGAACCAACCTAAGTGTCCGTCAACTGTTTATTGGATAAAGAAAATTTAGTGTATATACACTATGGAATACTGTGCAGCCATAAAAAAGAATAAAATCATGTCCTTTGTAGCAATATAAATGGAGCTGAATGCCATTATCCTAAGTGAACTAACCCTGGAACAGAAAATCAAATATTGCATGTTCTCAGTTATAAGTGAGAATTAAACAATGGGTGCACATGAGGAGAATAGACTTTACAAATAGATTCTAGAGTAAAAGACTAAATAGTCCCCTTTTGGGGACTCCAAATGGGGGAAGTTAAGAGGGGGATGAGGGTTGAAAAATAATGTATTGGGTACAATGGTCAATATTTAGGTAATAGGTTCACTAGGAGCCCAATCCCCATTATTACACAATATATCCATGTAACAAACATGCACATATATCCCATGAATCTAAAATAAATTTTAAATTAAAATGTTTTAAAAACAGATCTTAAAAAGAAAGAAGAGAAACACAAGCCATATGACTACAGAGGCAGAGACTGAGGCGATGCATCTACAAGCCAAGAAATGTCAAGGATTGTGGACATCATCAGAAGTCCAGAAAAAGGAATGGAATAAATTCTCACCAAGAGCCTTCAAAGAAAGAATGGCCCTGCTGACACCTTGATTTCAGATTTCCACCTTCCAGAACTATAAAAGAATAAATTTAAGCCACTCACTTTGTGGAACTTTGTTACAACAGCACTAGGAAACTAATATAGTTTATTTTCTGAATTAATTGAAGTGATCATATGTTTGCTTTTGGCTAGTCTGTTAATAAGCTGAATTACATTGATCAGTAGAATTTGCAGCAATGTCACTTCTTTTATTCCTGATGTTGGTAATTTGTTATCTGCTAACTTTTTAAAATCTGATTAGAAAATTATTAATTTTATTGATCTTCTCAAAGAACCAGCTTTTGGTTTTATTGATTTTCATTACTTATTTCCTGACTTATATTTCATTTGTTTCTTCTCAGACATTTATTATTTTCTTTTTTTCTGCTTAAAGTTTAATTTTTTTCTTCTTTTAGGTTGTTAATATGATATCTCAAGTCATTTATTTGAGACTTTCAAATTAATGAATTTAGGTATTTTAGTGATATAAATTTCTCCCTAAATACTGCTTTAGCTGTATCTGACACATTTTGATATATTGTGCTTTCATTTTCATTTAGTTCAAACTATTTTATAATTTTCTTTATAATTTCTTCTTTTCCCATGGTCTATTTAGGTTCCAAATATTTGATATTTTTAAGACATCTTTTTGTTATTTGTTTTAAATTCCAATGTGGTCAAAGAATATACTTTGTATGATTTAAATTATTCTGAATTTGTCTGGACTTGTTTTATAGCATAGTGTGGTAGATCTTGGTAAATATTTCATGTGCACTAGTAAAAAATATGTATTTCTACTGTTTGGAGGTGGAATGCTCTATTAATATGAATTACATCAAGTTGTTTGACAATGTTTTTCAAGTCTTCTATATCCCTGTTCATTTCTTTTATTGAGAGAAGAATGCTGGGATAGAACGGAATAATAGCCTCCAAACATGCCCATGCCCTGCTTCCCAGAACTTTTGAATGTATTACTTTACATGACAAAAGTGACTTTGCAGATGTCATTAAGGTTACAGACCTTGAGATAGGGAGATTATCCTGGATTATCCAGGTGGGACCAGTATAATCACGTGAGCTCTGAGAAGAACCCTTCTCAGATGTGGTCAGAGGAAAAGGTCAGAGAAATGCAACATTGCTGGCTTTGAAGATGGACGAAGGGGAGCATGAGCCAAGGAATACTAATGGCCTCTATAAACTGGGAAAGACAAGGAAATAGATTCTCCCCCAGAGTCTCCAGAAGGTAATGAGGCCCAGAAAACTTTCATTTTAACCCAGAGAGACCTGTATCATACTTCTGACTTAACGTTATAAGATCAGTAAATATACGTTGTTTTAAGCCACTAAGTTTGTGGCAATTCGTTTCTGCAGCAATTAGAAAACTAATACAGTTACAATCTCTATTGTGGATTTGTCTATTTCTCTTTGCAGTTCTCTCAGTTTTTGCTTCATTCATTTTGAAGCTCTATTATTAGGAGTATAAATACTTAGAATCATTTGACCTCTTTGTCATTAAAAAAAAGATCTTCCTTATTCCTGCTATTAGTCTTTGCTCTGAACTCAAATTCATCGGATACGACTTCAGTTATTTAGCATGGTATATCTTTTTCCATCTTTTAACTTTAAACCTATTTTTGTCCTTACATTTAAAGAAGTTTTTTGTAGGTAGATTTTTTTTTAAATTAATCCAGTTGGGCAATCTCTGCCTTCTAACTGAGCTGCTTAATTTACATTTAATGTGATTATATAGTTGGGCTTCTATTTGTTTCATCTGTGCCTTGTTTCTCTTTTCTTCTTTTTCTACATTTTTAGATTAAGCATTTTTATGGTTCAATCATTATCTCCTTGGTTAGCTCATTGTTGTGTTATTTTATGTATGCTTTGTGGTTTATAGTATATTTAATTTATCACAGTATACTTTCTGGTGATATTATACCACTTAGCATGCAGTATAGAACCTTACAATAGAATGCCAGTCTGGGGAACTTGGAAAACAACTCCCACAGAGAAACATCCATTAGACTGGTCAAGATTAGCAAATATAATCATTCAGAGTCTCTGAAGGGTGGCCAAAGGGCTTACAACAAATTGAGAAACATTTATTTAACAAAATCAATGGAAGCATGGTAAATAACGTAATAGAGTAAATAAGGTTTATGCTGCACAGTGGGGGAAGAGGCTATTCCTAAAACCCAGGTAATTCCTATGGACCCTTCAGGGCCACCACGTACAGTGTAAAAGTTCAGAGAAGACTACAGTAACTCTATACAAGCAATGCAGTAAGGGTTCAGCTCCCTCAGGATGAAGGCTGAACTACCCCACAGGTCAAAATCCATGTAAAAGACTGGCTAAGGCCATAAGAACATGGAATGGATGCTAGAAGAAGAAATCCGTAAATGAAAACTATGGCCATTACAGAAACAGACACTGAACCTACCACATTTTCTTCCTAGGGGGCCATGTATTAATATATAATGATACAGTTTATGTTCCTCATCCCCTCTTCCTTTACATCACTGTTGTACAGAGTTTGATGGTTGTAGATAATCCTACAATTCAGACCTTAGGTTGTGGAATATTGAAACAAAACAATGACAGAACTACAAGAACAAACATCCATCATGCAGAGATTCAGGATTTTGAAGGGATGAAGTTACTGATAAAACACCAGGTTAAGCCTTCTTTGGAATGGCATACAGCTGACCCTTGAACAATGTGGAGGTTAGGGACGCCAACCACTTGCATAGTTGAAACTCCATGTATAACTTTTGACTGCCCCAAAACTTAGCTACTAATAGCCTACTGTTGACTGGAAGACTTGCCAATAACATAAACAGTTGATTAACACATATTCTGTATGTTACATGTATTATATACTGTATTTTTATAATACAGTAAGCTAGAGGAAAATGTTATTAAGAAAATCACAAGGAAGAGAAAATATATTTAATACTCCTTAAGTGAAAGTGGATCATCAGGAAGATCTTCATCCTTGTCGTCTTCAGGTTGAGTAGGCTGAGAAGAAGGAGGAAGAGGAGGGGTTGGTCTTGCTGTCTCAAGGGTAGCAGGGGTAGAGGAGATGGAAGGAGAGACGGTGGAGACAAGCACACTTGGTGTAACTTTGTGGAAATACATTAGAATTTCTGTCCAACATTTTTGCTTTTTCATTTCTCTAAAGATGTTTCTATATGGTACCAATTCTTCTTCCATCGTTTGCTTTGGTTTTAGTGCCCCATCATAGAAGGGTCTATGTCATCAAATAAGTCAAATGCCATCTTGTTTAATCAAAATCCTTCTGTCAGATAGTCTAATGTCAATTTGTTTTCTGGCACTGCTTCTTCTATGTCTTCTTCCTCATCATCTGACACTGGTTCAGAAGCATTCATCTTCATTAGTCGTCTTCTGTTGATTCCTGTAGTGTAGTGTCTGTTAGCTCTTGAATTTCTCCAACATCCATATCTTTAAACTCTTCATCCTCCACCTTCTTGCCACATCCACAGTCTCTTTAATGATTTCCTTGATTGACTTTGTCATAAATTCTGTGAAGTCATGCACATCTGACACAGATTTCTGCAGCAGGAATTTATTGTTTTGGGCTTGATAGCTTTCACAGCTTTTACTATAACAGCAATGACATCTTCAATGGTGTAATTAGTCTGTCCAGATTTTCTTGAGGTTCTCTTCCACAGCATTGACAATCCTTCCCATAGAATACTATAGGTAATGCAACTTAGTTGTCCTTATGCTCATCTCATCTAGAAGCTGAATTTGAGACACTGTGTTTGGGGGCAAGTAGACCACTTTGATATCTTCACTGTTGAACTCATGGGTTCACCCAGAGGTGGCCAAGGAGCATTGTCTGATAGTGAAATAACTTTAAAATGCAGTCTCTTAATGGCAAGGAACTTCCTGACTTTCAGGGACAAAGCATCAATGGAATCAATCCAGAAAAAGCGTTCTCATTGTCCAGGCCTTCTTGTTGTACAACCAAAAAACTGGCAGTTGGAGTTTATCTTTTCCCTTCAAAGCTCTAGAGTTAGCAGCTTTATAGATAAGGGCACTCCTAATCATAAACCCGACTGCATTTGCACAAAACAGTAGCATTAGCCTATCCCTTCCTGCCCTAAATCCTGGTGCCCACTTCTCTTTCTTACTAATAAATGTCCCTTGTAGCACTTTTTGTTTTTATAGAATAGAGTACTTTCATCTGCATAAAAACCTATTCAGGCAGGTATCCTTTCTCCTCAGTGCTTTTCTTGATGGTGCCTGGGAAGTTCTCTGCTGCCTCTAAGTTGGCAAAAGCTGCTTCTCCTGTTATTTTGACATTTTTAAGGCCAAGTCTCTTTCTGAAATTATCAAATCATCCTTTTCTGTCATTAAATTCTCAGGCTTGAGATCCTTCCTTTATCAAATCATCCTTTTCTGTCATTAAATTCTCGGGCTTTAGATCCTTCCTTTTGCTTTAAGTTGTCATATAATGACTTTGCTTTTTCTTGAATCATATTAGAGTCTATAGGACATGCCTTTTTACAGCAATCCTGCACCTACATAAGAGCTGCATTTTCAACACGAGATAAAAACCTATTTCACAGTAAGTCCAAGGTTTTCACACCTGTTGGCACAGCTAGCACGATGACTTCACTATTTTTACAATAGTCCTTACACAGTATTCATTTACTTTAAAACGGTGGGCAGCCACCACTGCAGACCTCAATCCATGGTACATGTTTTTCAACTTTTTCAATTCAACTTTTTCTTGTAATGTCATGCCTTTTCTCTGCTTTTTAGGAGTACTTCCAGCATCATTAGTGGTGCTTTGTATGTTTCCCATGGTGTTATTCAAAGTTTACGATGTTGCACTAAACGCGATGAAAAATACAGGAGAACTGCAATCACTTTTTACTGCAAAATGCAATTTACTGGAGGGTTGAATTCTTCGTGTTAGAGGCTTAGCATCACACAGTGTTTTAAGCAGATACTCACAACACTTGAACTCACTGCAACAGCAACAGGAGGTGGTTACAAAATTATTACAGTAGTACAGTGTGTATCACAGTTAATTTTATGCAGTTATGATTTAATATTGCATCTTTACGTTTGAATTTATCTTTACTGTGAATAGCAACATGTGCAGTCTGTGTGTGTAAGTTTTGATAAATTTTAACTTTTTATAATAGATTTGTGTATATTTTACTGTAGTAAATGATAAAATAGGTGACTATCTACATACTAGTCTTGAACCTTGAAATAAAACGTTGAAACTAGAATTAGGACATGGTCCTGGACTTTAAATCTTGGATACGGACCTCAGACATAAACATTGAACCTGGACCCCAAGGATAAACTGTGAACATTTTACCTAAAAACTGGACTATAGCATCAAATCTGGACCTTGGACATAAACCTGAACTGACCTTTAATGAAGGTCTTGGAAGTGAACATAAAATCTCCAACCACCACGACAGTTGACTTGGATGTTGGACCTCAAGCTATGCTTAGATTTATCCAGGACCTCAAACCTGACTTTAGACCTAGACCTGGGTATTAGACCTGAAACAATTGACTTGGAATTGAACCTGTACTATAGGTCTTGACCTGAACCTCAGACATAGACTTGTACTTGATATCTGGACTTTATACTTTCACTTTAGACTGGGATTTGCCCAGATCATTGGACCTGGCCATGGACCTGGACTTTAAAAACTGGACCTTAAACCTGGATCTCAGGCCTGAATATGAATCTTGGATCTGGATCTTGGACCTTGCTTTGGAATGCACTTAGGACCTGACCTACGGCATGAAACTTTGCTCTTAACTTAGACCATGAAACTGAATTTTGGACCTGGACCTAGACTTTGGCATTGGACCTGGACATTGCGCCTAGAACTTACACCTGGACCTCAAACCTGGGTAAGAATTTTGGACCTGGATCTTGGACGTTTCTTTGAACTCATATTAGACCTAATCTTGGGCCTGGAACCTGAACTTTGGATGTGGATCTAGACCATTGGATCCAGGGTATTGGATCTAGGTTTTGGACTTTAGAAATGGATTTTGGACCTTGAACCTAGACCTCAAAACATGGACTTTCCTATTGCTTTGTAGAAAAAATAATAATGAACATAAGCATTTCTAAGCAAAAAATCTAAAATTTAAAAAAACTCATTCCTCTCAATTACACTGTTGAATTCTAGCAGCATTTGTGAAAATCAGCTAATAATCACATAGAGTGCACAAAAGTTCCTATTGCAAGTTAGAGTGAGTTAAAGTGAATCTAAATAATATTTGTGTGAAAAAGCCTATTATCACATACTAATATTATTATCAAAAGTACTTTCTTATTCAAGTTAGAGCCAATTAAGATAAATCAGGTAAGTGTGAAAACAAGCAGTTTCCCCAAATTTATAAAAAAGCCCAGTCTCATACATTCTTCTCAAAAGTATGTTCTTACTGAAAATTAAATAAAATCAGGCGTACTTGCTCAATAAAAAAGAACACAAGTTCAGAATCAGAATCAAAGTTCAAACTTTAGCTCCAGCATCAAAGTCATGGTCCAGAGTCAAAATAAAAGGTCTAGATCCATGTCCAATTTCTCGTGTATAAGGTCTGGCCTAATGTCCAATGCAAAGTCACATCCAGAGTTCAAAGTCCTGGCTCACAGTCTAGATCCAAGTTGAAGTTCTAGGTGTGAGGTCCAAGTCCAAGGTCCACATTGAAGTTCTGTAAGCCATATCCAGAGCCATGTCAGGTTCTGGTCAAGGTCCTATTCTAAGGTCCAGAGCTCAGTTTAGGTCCAAGTTTCAAGGTTGACTTTGAAGTCCTAAGCCCAAGTCCAGTTCCAAGTTGGAGGTCCAGATTCGAATGCAGGCTTAATGCAGGGGTCCAAGGTTCCTGTCCTGGTATAAGGCCCAGATACATGTACAGGCCCATCATCCATGTGCAAGTCCAATTTCCATGTTTAAACCCAGGTCCAATGTCTAGATCAAAACAAGGTCCAAGATCCAGTCCAAAGGTCTATATCCAGGTCTAATTTCCAGGTATAAGTTCAGGACAAAGAAGCAAATAAATGTCTAAGTCTGAGGTCAAGGTCCAAACTTTAGATCCAAGGTCTAAGTTCAAAACCAAGGTTCAAGGTTCAGGTCTGAGGTTCTGGTCAAGGCGCAAGACTGATTTCCAAGATCCAAGTCCAGTTCCACATCTAAGGTCCGGGTTTACTGTAGAAGGGCAAGGACAAGGTCTAAACCTCAGGTTCTGGTCTAGGTTTAAATTAATATGTAAATGTTAGATCTAGACTCAGGTCCAAGATCCAGGTCTACTGGCAAATCCAAGGACCTGAAAAAAATCCATGACTAAATTCCAAATCCAAAATTCATATCCTAGGTCAGTTCCAGGTCCAGGTCAGAATTTCAGATCTGAGGTCCAAATCCAAGGTTAGAAGTCCAGATCTAAGATCCAAGATACAGCTCTAGGTTCCCAGTCTTAATCTAAGACTCAGGTCCAGTTCAAATCCACATTATAAATCCAAGTTCATTCAACATCTGAGACGAGATCAAAGTCAGGGTCTAAGTCCAGGTCTAAGGCTCAGGTCCACAGTCTTGGTTGAAGATCAAGTTCTAGCACCAAGTTTTAAGCAAGAGCATGTTCATGTCTGAGCTCAAAGATCCCAAGGTCAAATGTCAGTGTCCAAGATTCAAGTCCCAAATCCAGGTTCATGACCAAGAATGAGATCTAAAATCAAGTCCCAGCTCATAGAAAAATTCAAATCTGCCGGGCGCGGTGGCTCAAGCCTGTAATCCCAGGACTTTGGGAGGCTGAGACGGGCGGATCACGAGGTCAGGAGATCGAGACCATCCTGGCTAACCCGGTGAAACCCCGTCTCTACTAAAAAATACAAAAAACTAGCCGGGTGAGGCGGCGGGCGCCTGTAGTCCCAGCTACTCGGGAGGCTGAGGCAGGAGAATGGCGTGAACCCAGGAGGCGGAGCTTGCAGTGAGCTGAGATCCGGCCACTGCACTCCAGCCTGGGTGACAGAGCGAGACTCTGTCTCAAAAAAAAAAAAGAAAAAAAGAAAAATTCAAATCTAAGTTGAGAGCTTATGTTCAGTCCAAGGTCTAAAACCATATACATAGTCTAGGCCAAGGCCTAAGATTTGGGACCAGTTCAAAGTCTGAAGTCCAGATACAAGATCCAGATCCAACAATCAGGTCCTGATTCAAGATGCTGGCCTAAGACCAATGTCTAGGTCTGAGACCTAGGTCCATATTTCCAGTACAAAGTTCAGGTCCAGGACTCGGTTACTGATCCAAAGTCAGGGTCCATTGCAGAGGTACAAAGTCCAGGTCCAATATCCATATCGATAGTCATGCCCAGGTTTAGGTCTGATGTTTAGGCCTGAGGTTCAACTTTGAGTTTAGAGATTGAAGTTCAAGGACAAGTCAAGATCTCATGTCCAGTTTCAAGGTACAGAACCAAATTCAGGTCATGATCAGATCAGAGGTCTAGGTCCAAGATCCCCAGCTTCAAAATTAAAGATACTGATCCAATTTCTAAGTCCAAAGAAAATATCTGAATCCAGATCCAAGATTCATAAGGACTAGGACAATGCTCAAAGTCTAAGTCCAGTTCCAAGGTCCAGGTTCAAGATTCAGATACCAAAAACTGGTTAGATTCATCTTAACTTGGACAAATACTGTTTGGATTTGTTTTAATCTGCTTTAACTTACAATAGTAACTTTTAAGAACACTGTGACTTGGATCTAGTTTTCACAAATACTGCATGGATTCACCTTTTGTCTAACTGAAAATAAGAAGTTCCTTTTTAGAGTTATATGTTATAGTTAGCTCATTTTTGCATATTCTACTAAGATTCGTGTCACCGGAATTGAATCTGCTGAGAGGAACGTGTGCTTTTCAGATTTTGCTCAGGTAATGTTTAAGTACCTTACAGATCATTTTACCAAGCAACAAGTTACTTTGGAGAAGAGTGTTTGAGACTTGTTTACACTAATAATGCTTCATTTTAAAACAACTATACAGTTTCCCAGTTCCACCCAAATGAGTTGTCCAATTCTCCCTGGTCCTCTGTCTTACAACTAAAAATCTCTGGACACAAAACAACATAAGCATAAGAAGACTTTGGGCTGGGCATGGTAGCTGATGCCTGTAATCTTAGAACTTTGGAAGGCCAAGGAAAGAGGATTGCTTAAGGCCAAGAGTTTGAGAGACTAGCCTGGCCAACATAGCAAAATCCCATCTGTATTTAAAAAAAAAAAAAAAAAAAGTTGGTTCTCCAGAAAGATAAACAAAATGAATAAACTGCCAGCCAGGCTAATGAAGAAAAAGAAAAGAAGAGAAAAAATTCAAATAAACAAGATCAGAACTGAGAAAGGAAATATTACAACTGATCCCACAGAAATACAAAAAAATCACAGACTATTATGAACAATTATATGCTCACTAACTAGAAAATCTATAGGGTATGGATAAATTCCTGGAAACATACAATCTTCCTGATTGAACTAGGAGAAATGGAAACCTTGAAAAGACCAATAACAAGTAGCAAGATTGAATCAGTAATTTAAAAAATCTTCCAACAAAGCAAAGCCCAGGACCAGATGGATTAACAGCCAAATTCTACCAAACGTACAAAGAACTAATATCAATCCTCTAGAAACTGTTCCCAAAAACTGAGAAGGAGGGAATTCTTCCTAACTCATTGTATGAGGCCAGTATCTCCCTGATACCAAATCCAGACAAGGACACAACAAAAACAACAAAAAAGAAAACTACACAGATCAATATCCCTAATGAACATAGATGTAAAACTCCTCAAGAAAACACTAGCCAACTGAATCCAATAGCACATCAAAAAGATAACACATAGCCAGGTGTGGTGATGCATTCCTTTAGTCTTAACTACTCGGGAGTCTGAGGCAGGAGGATTGCTTGAGCTCAGGAGTTTGATACCAGCCTAGGCAACATAGTGAGAACCTGTTTCAACAAAAAATTTAACCATTAGCTGAGCATGGTGGCATGTGCCTATAGCCCCAGTTACTTCAGAGGCTGAGACAGGATTGCTTGAGCTCAGGAGGTCAAGGCTGCAGTGAGCTGTGATCATGCCACTGTGCTCTAGTCTCTGACGAGTGAGATCTTGTCTCAAAAAAAAAAAAAAAAAATGTTTTTCACCAGGAGCAGTGGTTCATGCTTGTAATCCCAGCATTTTGGGAAGCCAAACTGGGTGGATTGCTTAAAGCCAGGAGTACAAGGCCAGCCTGGCCAACATGGTGAAACCCTCTCTCTACTAAAAAAATATGAAAATTAGCTGGATGTGGTGGTGCATGCCTGTAATCCCAGCTTCTTGGGAGGCTGAAGCACGAGAATTGCTTGAACCTAGCAGGCGGAGGTTGCAGTGAGTTGAGATCATGCCACTGTACTCCAGCCTGGGCAACAGAGAAAAACTATTTCAAAACAAAACAATTTTTTTAAAGGTGCACAAATCTCTCATACACTGTAGGTAGGAATGTAAATTAGTACAACCACTATGGAGAACAGTTTGGAGGTTCCACAAAAAACTACAAATAAAGATACCATATGATCCAACAATCTCACTGCTGCGTATATACCCAATAGAAAGGAAATCAATATATCAAAGAGACATCTGCACTCCCATGTTTGTTGCAGCTCTGTTTACAATAGCCAAGATTCAGAAGCAACCAAAATATCCATCAACAGATGAATGGATAAAGAAAATGCGGTACTTATGCACAATGGAGTACTATTCAGCCATAAAAAAGAACGAGATCTTGTCATTTGCAACAGCATGGATGGAACTGAGGGTCATTATGCTAAGTGAAATAAGCCAAGCCAAGAAAGACAAACATCGCATGTTCTCACTTATTTGTGGGACCTAAAAATCAAAACAATTGAACTCTTGGAGATAGAGAGCAGAAGCATGGTTACCAGAGGTTGAGAAGAATAGTGGAGGGTAGGGAGGAGAAATGGGGATGGTTAATGGGTACAAAAATAGTAGTTAGAAATAATGAATAAGACCTAGTATTTGATAGCATAACAGGGTGACTATAGTCAATAATAGTTGTACATTTTTAAATAACTAAAAGAGTATAATTGGATTGTTTATAACACAAAGGATAAATGCTTAAGGGAATGGGTATCCCATTTTATATGATATGATTATTACGCACTGTATGCCTGTATCAAAACATCTCATGTATCCCATAAATATATACACCTACTGTGTACCCTCCAAAAGTGTGCAAAGGATATGAATAGTCTTTTTTTTTTTTTTTTTTTTTTTTTTTTTGAGACGGAGTCTTGCTCTGTCGCCCAGGCTGAAATGCAGTGGTGTGATCTCAGCTCACTGCAAGCTCTGCCTTCCAGTTTCACGCCATTCTCCTGTCTCAGCCTCCCAAGTAACTGGGACTACAGGTATCTGCCACCATGCCCAGCTAATTTTTTGTCTTTTTAGTAGAGATGGGGTTTCACCATGTTAGCCAGGATGGTCTCAATCTCCTGACACCATGATCTGCCCGCCTCGGCCTCCCAAAGTGCTGGGATTACAGGCATAAGCCACCGCGCCCAGCCCCATGAAAATTCATTTTTTAAAAGAAGACATACAAAAGACCAGCAGGTGTGTGAAAAAATGTTCAACATCACTAATCATCAGAGAAATACAAATTAAAACCACAATGGGATATCACCTTACCTCAGTCAGAATCACTATTAGTAAAAAGTCAAAAAATAACAGATGTTGTCAAGGATGCAGAGAAAAGGGAACTCTTATATGCTGTTGGTGGGAATGAAAATTAGCACAGTCTCTGTAGAAAACAGTATAGAGATTTCTCAAAAAACTAAAAATAGAACTACCATCTGATCCAGCAATCCCACTACTGGGTATCTACCCAAAGGAAAAGAAATCAACCCATCAGGCCTGCCACAGTGACTCATACCTATAATGTTAGCACTTCGGGAGGCCAAAGTTGGAGGATTGCTTGAGCCCAGGAGTTTGAGACCAACCTGGGCAAGATAGTTAGACCTTGTCTCTATCAAAAATTAAAATTAAAAAATTTGCCAGGTATGGTGCACCTGTAGTCCCAGCTACTTGGGAGGCTGAAGCAGGAGGATCTCTTGAGCCTGGGAGGTTGAGGCTGCAGAGAGCTATGATCAAGCTACCATACTCCAGACTGGGCAACAGAGCAAGATCCTGTCTTAAAAAGAAAAAAATAGGAATCAATACATCAAAAAGATACCTGTACTCATATATTTATTGCAGCACTATTCACAATAGCGAGTATGGAATCAACCAAAATATCCATCAACAGACGATTGGATAAAGAAAATGTGGTGTATATACACAACAGAATAGTATTCACCGTTTAAAAAAGAATAAAACCATGTCTTTTGCAGTAACTTGGATGGAACTGGAGGTCATTATCTTAAGCGAAACAAGTCAGACATAGAAAAACAAATATTGTATGTTTTCACTCAGCAGTCGGAGCTAAATATGTGTACATATGGATGTAGAGAGGAGAATGATAGATTATGGAGAGTCAGAAGGGTGAAGGAGTAGGAGGGGGATTGATGATGACAGATTACTTAATTGGTGCAATGTATGTTATTTGAGTTATGGTTACCCTAATGGTTACCCTGAAAGCCCTGACTTGACTGCTATGCAATTTATGCATGTAACAAAATTGCACTTATACCCCATAAATTTATACAAATAAACAAAAAGAAAAGAGAAATACAGAATGAGAATGATATGGTTTGGCTCTGTGTTCCTACACAAATCTCATGTCAAATTTTGTAATTCCCAATATTGGGGCAGGGGCCTGATGGGAGGTGATTGGATCATGGGGGTGGATTTCCCCCTTGCTGTTCTCATGATAGTGATTGAGTTCTCCTGAGATCTGGTTGTTTAAGAGTGTGTAGCACTTCCCCTTTGCTCTCTCTCTCCTGCTCCACTGTGGTAAGACTTGCTTGCTTCCCCTTCGCCTTCTGCCTTCTGCCATGATTGTCAGTTTCCTGAAGCATCCCAGCCATTCTTCCTGTACAGCCTGTGGAACTGTGAGTCAATTAAACCGCTTTTCTTCATAAATTACCCAATCTCAGGTAGTTCTTTACGGCAGTGTGAGAATGAACTAATACAGATAAATAGATGAAACAAAGAGAAAATGGCAAATCATCAATTAATATAAATATACCAATAAAGCAACAGATATTGGCAGAGTAGAGTTTAAAGATGATACAACAATATACTATATACAAGAAATTCACTTCAAATATAAAGACACAGATACGTTGAAAGTATAAAGGTGGAAAAAATACACCATGCAAACTTTGAGCCCAATAAAAAGTATATTAATGTCAGATAAGGTAGACTTCAAAGCGAAGAAAATTACTAGATGCAAAGAGGGCCATTACATAATGATAAAAGAATCAGTCCACTAGAAAGATATGGCAATGTTCAATGTGTAAATACCAAATAACAGACCCTCAAAATACATAAGTGATCTGAAAGGAGAAATTGAAAACCCCACAATTAGAGTTGGGAACCTTAGCACCCCACTCTCAGCATTTGTTAGAACTACTAGGAAAAAAAATTAGCAAGAATATAAAAGAGCTGAACCATACAACCAACCAACAGAATCAAATTGACATATATAGAACACTCCACCTAACAAGAGCAGAATATATATTATTTGTAAGTGTTCATGGTACATGCACCAAGACAGACCATATCCAGGGGTGTCTAATTTTTTGGCTTCCCTGGGCCACATTGGAAGAAGAATAATTGTCTTGGGCCACACATAAAATACACTAGCACTAATGATAGCTGATGAGCTTTAAAAAAAAATCACAAGAAAATCTCATAATGTTTTAAGAAAGTTTATGAATCTGTATTGGGCCACATTCAAAGCCATCCTGGGTTGCATGTAAAAAAAGTACAAAAAGTAACCAGGTGTGGTGGCATATGCCTATAGTCCCAGCTAATCAGGAGGCTGAGGTGGGAGGATCACTTGAGCCCAGGAGGTGCAAGTTGCAGTGAGCCAAGATTGCACCACTGTACTCCAGCCTGGGTGATAGGGTGATAGCGTGAGATCCTGTCTTAAAAATATATATTTTTTAATATTTTTTTTAAATATATGTATTATATATATACACACACACATATATTTACACACATACAGATACACATATATACACATATATACACACATATACACATATATATGTATAGAACTAAATTAAAATGAAAATATAACATATCAAAATATGTGGGATGCGGCCGGGCACAGTGGCTCAAGCCTGTAATCCCAGCACTTTGGGAGGCCGAGACGGGCGGATCACGAGGTCAGGAGATCGAGACCATCCTGGCTAACACGGTGAAACCCCATCTCTACTAAAAATACAAAAAAAAAACTTAGCCGGGTGAGGTGGCAGGCGCCTGTAGTCCCAGCTACTCGGGAGGCTGAGGCAGGAGAATGGCGTGAACCTGGGAGGCGGAGCTTGCAGTGAGCTGAGATCCGGCCACTGCACTCCAGCCTGGGTGACAGAGCGAGACTCCGTCTCAAAAAAAAAAAAAAAGAAAAAATATGTGGGATGCAGTTAAATGATTGAGAAGGAAGGCTCACATTAGAAAAGAGAAGAAATCTCGAATCAATAATGTAAGCATCCATCTGAAGAAACTTTAGAAAAAGAAAAGAAAAATAAACCCAAAGCAGGCAGAAGGGAGGAAATAATAAAGATAAGATTAGAAATCAGTGAAATTTAAAAATTAAAAAATAATAGAGAAAAATCAACGAAACATAGCCTGCTTGTTTGAAAAATTTTAAAAAGACAATAAACCCCTAACAAGACTCACAAAGGTAAAGAGAGAAAACACGAATCACCAGTATCATAAATGAAATACCACAATTTTATGCTGATAAATTTGACTCCCTTGCTCTTCCCGCCATCTTGGCTCCTGTGGAGGCCTGCTGGTAACAGGACTTATAAAAGGAAATATGTCTGGAAGGCTGTGGTCCAAGGCCGTGTTTGCTGGCTATAAACGGGGTCTCCGGAACCAAAGGGAACACACAGCTCTTCTTAAAATTGAAGCTGTTTATGCCGGAGATGAAACAGAATTCTATTTGGACAAAAAGGCCCATGGAAACAGTGGCATGGTTCATGCCAAATTCCAAAGCAATCTTCCTGCTAAGGCTATTGCACATGGAATCCAAGTGATGTTGTACCCCTCAAGTATTTAAACTAAAGAAAAGTCAATAAATAAACGCGTATTTAAAAAAAAAAAAAGACACAGGCTTGGGGGGCGGAGCAAGATGGCCAAATAGGAACAGCTCCAGTCTCCAACTCCCAGCGCGAGCGACACAGAAGACCGGTGATTTCTGCATTTTCAACCGAGGTACTGGGTTCATCTCACTGGGGAGTGCCGGACAATCGGTGCTGGTCAGCTGCTGCAGCCCGACCAGCGACCAGCGAGAGCTGAAGCAGGGCGAGGCATTGCCTCACCTGGGAAGCGCAAGGGGGAAGGGAATCCCTTTTCCTAGCCAGGGGAACTGAGACACACAACACCTGGAAAATCGGGTAACTCCCACCCCAATACTGCGCTTTAAGCAAACAGGCACACCAGGAGATCATATCCCACACCTGGCCGGGAGGGTCCCACACCCATGGAGCCTCCCTCATTGCTAGCACAGCAGTCTGTGATCTACCGGCAAGGCAGCAGCGAGGCTGGGGGAGGGGCGCCCGCCATTGCTGAGGCTTAAGTAGGTAAACAAAGCTGCTGGGAAGCTCGAACTGGGTGGAGCTCACAGCAGCTCAAGGAAACCTGCCTGTCTCTGTAGACTCCACCTCTAGGGACAGGGCACAGTAAACAATAACAAACGCAGCAGAATCCTCTGCAGACGCAAACGACTCTGTCTGACAGCTTTGAAGAGAGCAGTGGATCTCCCAACACAGAGGTTGAGATCTGAGAAGGGACAGACTCCCTGCTCAAGTGGGTCCCTGACCCCTGAGTAGCCTAACTGGGAGACATCCCCCACTAGGGGCAGTCTGACACCCCACACCTCACAGGGTGGAGTACACCCCTGAGAGGAAGCTTCCAAAGCAAGAATCAGACAGGTACACTCGCTGTTCAGAAATATTCTATCTTCTGCAGCCTCTGCTGCTGATACCCAGGCAAACAGGGTCTGGAGTGGACCTCAAGCAATGTCCAACAGACCTACAGCTGAGGGTCCTGACTGTTAGAAGGAAAACTATCAAACAGGAAGGACACCTACACCAAAACCCCATCAGTACATCACCATCATCAAAGACCAGAGGCAGATAAAACCACAAAGATGGGGAAAAAGCAGGGCAGAAAAGCTGGAAATTCAAAAAATAAGAGCGCATCTCCCCCGGCAAAGGAGCGCAGCTCATCGCCAGCAACGGATCAAAGCTGGACGGAGAATGACTTTGACGAGATGAGAGAAGAAGGCTTCAGTCCATCAAATTTCTCAGAGCTAAAGGAGGAATTACATACCCAGTGCAAAGAAACTAAAAATCTTGAAAAAAAAGTGGAAGAATTGATGGCTAGAGTAATTAATGCAGAGAAGGTCCTAAATGAAATGAAAGAGATGAAAACCATGACACGAGAAATACGTGACAAATGCACAAGCTTCAGTAACCGACTCGATCAACTGGAAGAAAGAGTATCAGCGATTGAGGATCAAATGAATGAAATGAAGCGAGAAGAGAAACCAAAAGAAAAAAGAAGAAAAAGAAATGAACAAAGCCTGCAAGAAGTATGGGATTATGTAAAAAGACCAAATCTACGTCTGATTGGGGTGCCTGAAAGTGAGGGGGAAAATGGAACCAAGTTGGAAAACACTCTTCAGGATATCATCCAGGAGAACTTCCCCAACCTAGTAGGGCAGGCCAACATTCAAATCCAGGAAATACAGAGAACGCCACAAAGATACTCCTCGAGAAGAGCAACTCCAAGACACATAATTGCCAGATTCACCAAAGTTGAAATGAAGGAAAAAATCTTAAGGGCAGCCAGAGAGAAAGGTCGGGTTACCCACAAAGGGAAGCCCATCAGACTAACAGCAGATCTCTCGGCAGAAACTCTCCAAGCCAGAAGAGAGTGGGGGCCAATATTCAACATTCTTAGAGAAAAGAATTTTAAACCCAGAATTTCATATCCAGCCAAACTAAGTTTCATAAGTGAAGGAGAAATAAAATCCTTTACAGATAAGCAAATGCTTAGAGATTTTGTCACCACTAGGCCTGCCTTACAAGAGACCCTGAAGGAAGCACTAAACATGGAAAGGAACAACCGGTACCAGCCATTGCAAAAACATGCCAAAATGTAAAGACCATCGAGGCTAGGAAGAAACTGCATCAACTAACAAGCAAAATAACCAGTTAATATCATAATGGCAGGATCAAGTTCACACATAACAATATTAACCTTAAATGTAAATGGACTAAATGCTCCAATTAAAAGACACAGACTGGCAAACTGGATAAAGAGTCAAGACCCATCAGTCTGCTGTATTCAGGAGACCCATCTCACACGCAGAGACATACATAGGCTCAAAATAAAGGGATGGAGGAAGATTTACCAAGCAAATGGAGAACAAAAAAAAGCGGGGGTTGCAATACTAGTCTCTGATAAAACAGACTTTAAACCATCAAAGATCAAAAGAGACAAAGAAGGCCATTACATAATGGTAAAGGGATCAATTCAACAGGAAGAGATAACTATCCTAAATATATATGCACCCAATACAGGAGCACCCAGATTCATAAAGCAAGTCCTTAGAGACTTACAAAGAGACTTAGACTCCCATACAATAATAATGGGAGACTTCAACACTCCACTGTCAACATTAGACAGATCAACGAGACAGAAAGTTAACAAGGATATCCAGGAATTGAACTCATCTCTGCAGCAAGCAGACCTAATAGACATCTATAGAACTCTCCACCCCAAATCAACAGAATATACATTCTTCTCAGCACCACATCGTACTTACTCCAAAATTGACCACGTAATTGGAAGTAAAGCACTCCTCAGCAAATGTACAAGAACAGAAATTATAACAAACTGTCTCTCAGACCACAGTGCAATCAAACTAGAACTCAGGACTAAGAAACTCAATCAAAACCGCTCAACTACATGGAAACTGAACAACCTGCTCCTGAATGACTACTGGGTACATAACGAAATGAAGGCAGAAATAAAGATGTTCTTTGAAACCAATGAGAACAAAGATACAACATACCAGAATCTCTGGGACACATTTAAAGCAGTGTGTAGAGGGAAATTTATAGCACTAAATGCCCACAAGAGAAAGCAGGAAAGATCTAAAATTGACACTCTAACATCGCAATTAAAAGAACTAGAGAAGCAAGAGCAAACACATTCGAAAGCTAGCAGAAGGCAAGAAATAACTAAGATCAGAGCAGAACTGAAGGAGATAGAGACGCAAAAAAACCCTCCAAAAAATCAATGAATCCAGGAGTTGGTTTCTTGAAAAGATCAACAAAATTGACAGACCACTAGCAAGACTAATAAAGAAGAAAAGAGAGAAGAATCAAATCTACGCAATAAAAAATGATAAAGGGGATATCACCACCGACCCTACAGAAATACAAACTACCATCAGAGAATACTATAAACACCTCTACGCAAATAAACTGGAAAATCTAGAAGAAATGGATAATTTCCTGGACGCTTACACTCTTCCAAGACTAAACCAGGAAGAAGTTGAATCCCTGAATAGACCAATAGCAGGCTCTGAAATTGAGGCAATAATTAATAGCCTACCAACCAAAAAAAGTCCAGGACCAGATGGATTCACAGCTCAATTCTACCAGATGTACAAGGAGGAGTTGGTACCATTCCTTCTGAAACTATTCCAATCAATAGAAAAAGAGGGAATCCTCCCTAACTCATTTTATGAGGCCAACATCATCCTGATACCAAAGCCTGGCAGAGACACAACAAAAAAAGAGAATTTTAGACCAATATCCCTAATGAACATCGATGCAAAAATCCTCAATAAAATACTGGCAAACCGGATTCAGCAACACATCAAAAAGCTTATCCACCATGATCAAGTGGGCTTCATCCCTGGGATGCAAGGCTGGTTCAACATTCGCAAATCAATAAACATAATCCAGCATATAAACAGAACCAAAGACAAGAACCACATGATTATCTCAATAGATGCAGAAAAGGCTTTTGACAAAATTCAACAGCCCTTCATGCTAAAAACGCTCAATAAATTTGGTATTGATGGAACGTATCTCAAAATAATAAGAGCTATTTATGACAAACCCACAGCCAATATCATACTGAATGGGCAAAAACTGGAAAAATTCCCTTTGAAAACTGGCACAAGACAGGGATGCCCTCTCTCACCACTCCTATTCAACATAGTGTTGGAAGTTCTGGCTAGGGCAATTAGGCAAGAGAAAGAAATCAAGGGTATTCAGTTAGGAAAAGAAGAAATCAAATTGTCCCTCTTTGCAGATGATATGATTGTATATTTAGAGAACCCCATTGTCTCAGCCCCAAATCTCCTTAAGCTGATAAGCAACTTCAGCAAAGTCTCAGGATACAAAATTAATGTGCAAAAATCACAAGCATTCTTATACACCAGTAACAGACAAACAGAGAGCCAAATCAGGAATGAACTTCTATTCACAATTGCTTCAAAGAGAATAAAATACCTAGGAATCCAACTTACAAGGGATGTAAAGGACCTCTTCAAGGAGAACTACAAACCACTGCTCAGTGAAATCAAAGAGGACACAAACAAATGGAAGAACATACCATGCTCATGGATAGGAAGAATCAATATCGTGAAAATGGCCATACTGCCCAAGGTAATTTATAGATTCAATGCCATCCCCATCAAGCTACCAACGAGTTTCTTCACAGAATTGGAAAAAACTGCTTTAAAGTTCATATGGAACCAAAAAAGAGCCCACATCTCCAAGACAATCCTAAGTCAAAAGAACAAAGCTGGAGGCATCACGCTACCTGACTTCAAACTATACTACAAGGCTACAGTAACCAAAACAGCATGGTACTGGTACCAAAACAGAGATATAGACCAATGGAACAGAACAGAGTCCTCAGAAATAATACCACACATCTACAGCCATCTGATCTTTGACAAACCTCAGGAAAACAAGAAATGGGGAAAAGATTGCCTATTTAATAAATGGTGCTGGGAAAATTGGCTAGCCATAAGTAGAAAGCTGAAACTGGATCCTTTCCTTACTCCTTATATGAAAATTAATTCAAGATGGATTAGAGACTTAAATGTTAGACCTAATACCATAAAAATCCTAGAGGAAAACCTAGGTAGTACCATTCAGGTCATAGGCATGGGCAAAGACTTCATGTCTAAAACACCAAAAGCAACAGCAGCAAAAGCCAAAATTGACAAATGGGATCTAATTAAACTAAAGAGCTTCTGCACAGCAAAAGAAACTACCATCAGAGTGAACAGGCAACCTACAGAATGGGAGAAAATTTTTGCAATCTACTCATCTGACAAAGGGCTAATATCCAGAACCTACAAAGAACTCAAACAAATTTACAAGAAAAAAACAAACAACCCCATCAAAAAGTGGGCAAAGGATATGAACAGACATTTCTCAAAAGAAGACATTCATACAGCCAACAGACACATGAAAAAATGCTCATCATCACTGGCCATCAGAGAAATGCAAATCAAAACCACAATGAGATACCATCTCACACCAGTTAGAATGGCGATCATTAAAAAGTCAGGAAACGACAGGTGCTGGAGAGGATGTGGAGAAATAGGAACACTTTTACACTGTTGGTGGGATTGTAAACTAGTTCAACCATTATGGAAAACAGTATGGCGATTCCTCAAGGATCTAGAACTAGATGTACCATATGACCCAGCCATCCCATTACTGGGTATATACCCAAAGGATTATAAATTATGCTGCTATAAAGACACATGCACATGTATGTTTATTGCAGCACTATTCACAATAGCAAAGACTTGGAATCAACCCAAATGTCCATCAGTGACAGATTGGATTAAGAAAATGTGGCACATATACACCATGGAATACTATGCAGCCATAAAAAAGGATGAGTTTGTGTCCTTTGTAGGGACATGGATGCAGCTGGAAACCATCATTCTTAGCAAACTATCACAAGAACAGAAAACCAAACACCGCATGTTCTCACTCATAGGTGGGAACTGAACAATGAGATCACTTGGACTCAGGAAGGGGAACATCACACACTGGGGCCTATCATGGGGGGTGGGGGAGGGATTGCATTGGGAGTTATACCTGATGTAAATGACGAGTTGATGGGTGCAGCACACCAACATGGCACAAGTATACATATGTAACAAACCTGCACGTTATGCACATGTACCCTACAACTTAAAGTATAATAATAATAAATAAATTTTAAAAAAATAAATAAATAAATAAAAATAAAAATTAAAAAATAAAAAAAAAATTTAAAAATTAAAAAAATAAAGTACTCCCTTGAAGAAATGGACCAATTCCTCCAAAATCATAAACTACTAAAACTTAACCAAGATGTAATGGGTAATCTGAATAGTCCTATAACCACTGAAGAAATTGAATTCATAATTTTAAAACTCCTAAAAAAGAAATATCCAGGCATAGGTAGTTTCAATGGAGAATTCTACCAAATTTTTCTTTTTAACTTAACACCAACTTTACACAACATCCTCCAGAATAATAGAAGGGGAGGGAATACTTTCCAACTCACTTTATGAGACTGGCATTACCCTGATATAAAAACCAGACAGCAGGCTGGGCACAGTGGCTCACGCCTATAATCCCAGCACGTTGGGAGGCTGACGCAGGTGGATCACATAAGACCAAGAATTCGAGACCCGCCTGTCCAGCATGGCAAAACCCTGTCTCTACTAAAAATACAAGAATTAGCCAGGTGTAATGGTGCATATCTGTAATCCCAGCTACTGGCACATCTGTAATCCCAGCTGAGGCATGAGAATTGCTTGAACCCAGGAGGCAGAGGTTGCAGTGAGTTGAGATCGTTTCACTGCATTCCAGCCTGGGCAACAGAGCGAGACTCTGTCTCAACAACAACAACAAAAGACTGCAATATTACAAGAAAAGAAAACTACAAATCAACATCTCCCATGAACTTAGACACCAAAATCCTCAACAAAAATTAGTAAACTGAGTACAGCAATGTATAAAAATAATTATGCAACATGACCAAGTGTGATTTATTCCAAGTATACAAGACTGGTTCAATATTTAAAGAACAATCAATATAATTCACCATATAAACACCACATAAAAAATATATATGTGTATATATATATATAGAGAGAGAGAGAGAGTACTAGAATTTCTAACCACTGCAATAAAAGAAGAAAAATAAATAAAATGTTGCCAAGGCTGATCTCAAGCGATCTGCCCATCTCAGCCCCCCAAAGTGCTGGGATTACAGTGGACTGTGCCACTGCACTCTAGCCTGGGTGACAGAGTGAGACTATGTCTCAAAAATAAATAAATAAATAAATAATTATAGTGCTGGAATTTCTAACCACTGCAATAAAAGAAGAAAAATAAATAAAAGCAAATAGATTGAGAAGGGAAAAATCAAACTGTTACTATCAGAAATGATACAACTGTCTATGTAGAAAATCACAAGCAATCTTTTTAAAAAATCCTCCAAATAAGAAGTGAGTCTAGCAAGGTAGCAGAACACAAGATCAACGAACAAAAATCAACTAAAAAAATTTTTTTTGAGACAGTCTCGCACTGTCGCCCAGGCTGGAGTGCCGTGGTATGATATCTGCTCACTGCGACCTCTGCCTCCCAGGTTCAAGGATTCTCCTGCCTCGGCCTCCCAAGTAGCTGGGACTACAGGTGCGTGCCACCATGCCCAGCTAATTTTTGTATTTTTAATAGAGACAGGGTTTCACAGTGTTGGCCAGGATGGTCTCAATCTCTTGACCTTGTGATCCGCCCGCCTCGGCCTCCCAAAGTGCTGGATTACAGTTGTGTAATGACATTATAGCTGGAAATGACAGTTGTGTCATTTCCGATAGGAACAGTCTGGGCAACAGAGCGAGACCCTTTCTTGAAAAAACAAAAAACCAACCAAAAACCCCCCACAAATAACAAAGGGAAGAAAATATACTTTTAAAGTGAAAAAAATCTGGGAGATACTACCTTAGCCAAGTGATCAAAGTTAGTATCACCAGTAATGAGACAGTCCTGACTCACTGCAGCCTTGACCTCCTGAGAGCAAGCAAGCAATCCTCCCACCTCAGCCCCCCAAGTAGCTGGAACTACAGGCATACACCACCACACCCAATTAATTTTTGCATTTTTTGTAGAGATAGGGTTTCACCATGTTGACCAGGCTGGTCTCAAGCGATCTGCCCGCCTCAACCTCCCAAAGTGCTGGGATTACAAGCATGAGACACCATGCCCAGCCTGCTTATGCTATTTTCCAACAATCCATATGATGGTTTTTGTTTTAGTGTGCATGGATATATGTTACTATTATGAATTAGGAAGAATGTTATATTTGAAACAAATTTTTTTTTATGGGATCTTGCTCTGCTGCCTAGGCTAGAGTGCAGTGGTGCAATCATAGCTCACTGCAGCCTCAGCAGTCCTCCTACCTCAGCCTCTTAAGTAGCTATGAATACAGGTGTGTGCTACTGTGCCTGGCTAATTTAAAAAAAAATTTTTTTGCAGAGACAGGATTTTGCCATATTGCCTAGGCTAGTCTTGAACTCCTGGCCTCAAGCAATTTCCCCATCTCAGCCTCCAAAACAAAATTACAGGTGTCAGCTGCCGTACCCAGCTTGAATTCTTAATTGAAAATGTTGCATAAGCCCACCAATAAAATAAAATAGTTTGTTAATTAATATGTAAATATTCTTGTAATATACATAATTTAAAGTATGTCCTGGTACTCTCTTAAAGTGTCTACATTTGGACACTTGAGGCCATGTGCCTGAGAATTCATTGCAAAATTGCCCTTGAGGTTGTTGAAGTCAGACATTCAGGCGGAGATGATAGGGATGGCTCCAGCGTAGCCTTCAGCCCTACTTTCAGTCACCCTCCACCCACCACCCCTTCTCCCATATGCTCAACTCAGAGCCCTGGGTCCCAAAACAGATACACTCCATTAACAAGCAAGGGTATGCCCTCCCACCCCAAACTGCCAACAGGCAAAAGACAAGAACCAACAAATATCTGGAGGGATTTGGGTTCTTCTAAGGAGACTCATCACCCACCTCCCTTCTCTCTTCCCCCTGCCCTCCCTCTCTCCTTCTTCCCTTAAACACCTTCATTCCATGGGTGAGAACACTGAGGTCCAGAAGGGGCAGAGGCTGAACTAATGGCATGGTCAAGATCACCACAGAGCCAGGACTCAACCTATCCTGGTTTCGGGAGAGCCCTGCAATGGGGTAGGAGGCAGGAATCTTGGCTCAGGATTCACCTGCCCTGGCTTTCAGCAGGCTGCTCGTTCCAGCCTGGAGCAAGCCTCTGTGCCCATCAGGACCCAGCCGATGCAGCTCCTGACTGGGCTTCCAGGAAGGGCTGCATGGCACAGCCCGTGGTTCCCTGCCCCCTGCAACCTGCAGCGCACCACCTTGTGCCCAGGGATGAAGTACTCTCAAACAACTGCTCTGGTCACCAATCCACACCCCAACCCTCAAAGCAGAGTCTCCACCCTCCCTGTTCCTGGACAATTCATCTCATCCTGTTTCCTCCTCCAGGAGCCTGGTTAGAGGCGTCTGAAAGGCAACTCATCCCTCCTTGGCAAACTCCCTCTCCCACTCTGGAAGACAAAGAGGCTGTTGACTCCTCCCTGGCAGTAAGGAGCACCCAGCCCTTGGGAACTAGGCTCCTGGGAAGGTGGGTTTGCCTCTCCTCCCTTCCCAATGGGTCTTTGGCAAAAAGAAGCAACTCCTCCTGTGACACACCTAAATCACCCCTGCTGCTTCCAGCCAGTTCCCTCTGGCTCCACGGAAAAGCCATTATGCAACTGCAGACTTTGTGTGCATGTGAAGTGGCTGGTGCTGGTACGGACATCTGTCCTTCAAGATGGAATGTGTGCCCATTGTCCAGTGCAGACAACCCAGACCCCAGCCTGTAGCCCTGAGAGGAAGACGGAAGCTGGCTCCTCTCCAACACGTCACGGCACTGCATGCCTCACCAGGGCACAGATGGTGGCATTCTAAGTGCTGAGGAGCCCCTGACACTTACACAGAGTTTAACTATCTTCCAGGGAAGCAGGATTTTGTGGGGCTCTAAATTCATCTGTGACTTAAGCAACAGTTCTCTGTTAACCAGACCTTGTGTTACCCAGAGCACACTCTCCCTTGGCTTCAGCAGCCAACAGGGAGACCATTCTGTGGAAGTCAGGGACGTGGGGGTGCTCCTGGGTTCCCAGACCTCCAGAGAGACCATCAGAAGTGGAAAGAGAACCTCAAGCTGTAGCCCAGCCCCACTCTGTGTGGTGTGTGACTTGGGGTTCTTTGGGTTTCAGCTTCCTCAGAGATGGGCAGACAATCTCTCAGACTGCCCAGCTTAGGGACTGTCTCTTGTTTCTAACAGGTGTGTCATCTATTGGCTCTCCAAAACATATCCTGCTCTGTCCTCTACCTGCATGGTATAAGGGCTGGGAGATTAAACCATCCTCCAAACCACCAGGGGCCTGAAGCTTCCAGCCCTTCCCCCAAAGCGTAGATATCTTGCAATTCCGGAAGGAGAATATGCTCTTCAGTCCTGGGGCCACACAGATCTCCCAGCCAAATCTCACCTCACACATATGGTACAAAAAGGCAAAGTGCACATACAGGGCCTAAAGACTATGACATCAGAGCACAGGAGTGAGGCAGGACAGGAGCCGTAGGAACAGTCCTTCCTGATTCACTATGTGAGCTTCCCCAGGTCCCTTAGCCTCTTGCAGCCTCAATTTCTTCAACAATATAATGGGCATACACATACACCCCAACAGAGTCCAAGATGTGGCCCAGACTCTCCTTAATACTTACTCAGTTCTGCTCCCTGCCCAACAGGTCACTGCTCTGCCCACCCTGTGCTTCTTTTCATGCCACAGGGAAAACTGGACCAGCCACCTGCTTCTCATAGGGAAATTCTGCAATCGCATCATTCGGAGTGGTGATCAAGCCCAGACATAGCCTTCATTTATGAAGGCCTGGTCCAGCAGGAATTGTGCATTCCTTTCTCTGAGCCAAAAAAGAGGAGTAGGATTAAGTAGCACCTGAATAAATAGCAATTTCTGCCTTTACCCCAGATAAGCAGAGTGGCTTTGCTGAGTATAAGAAACAATCTCTGGGTCCTCTTCATGCTATTATCTCCATCCCCAAGTCTAGTTACCTTATTTCATGAGAAGAACCCAGGGTCTTGATAGCTTTGGGCTCACTGTGGCTCCTGGAAAGGCCTGTGCTGGCTTCTGAAAACCGACTGATTGGTTCTCATTATCAATCTAACAAAAGCCCAGTCCCTTTCTAGCATGTCCCTGGAGCTCTATTCTCATGCCTGACCTGAGATCACACCCTGACCCTGACCCACACTCAACCCTCACCTTGTAGAGGCTGGGACTTCAAAAGGAGTCTGAACCTTTTGAAGGAGACAGAAGTATCTACACAATACTGTAACGCTGTTACTAGAGCTTCTGTCTCCCTTACTGGCTTTGAGGAAGCAAGCAACCATGTTGGGGAACCTCACATGGCAAGGAGCTCAGGCAGCCTGGAGAACCACGGGTAGCCTCCAGCTAACAGCCTGTAAGGACCTCCAGCAGCCAGCAAGAAAGTGAGGTCCTTGGTCCTACAGCCACAAGAAACAGTTCTGTCAACAACTACATGAGCTTGGAAGCAGATCCTTCCCCAGCTGAGCCTCAGGTAAAACCACAGCCTTGACTGATACCTGGATTGCAGCCTTGTAAGACTGAATTACAGGACCCAGTTGAACCACGCTCAGACTCCTGATCACAGAAACTGTGAGATAATGAGTATTCATTGTTTTAAGATGCTAAGTTTGTGGTCATTTGCTACACAATAGATAACTAAGAGCCGTAAGGGGAAGTCTTGACAGAACTTCAGGCCATTGAGATAGTTAAGGGTGGTCAAAATATTAGGCAGCCGTTGGGGCAGAGTAGTGTGAAATAGATACCAGCTACATTTTACTGAGCACTTACTATGTGCCATGCTCTGTGCTAAATGCTTTCCGTGTGCTAACTCATTTAATCCTCACCAGGATTTAGGGACTAAATCCACATTTTACAGACAAGGAAATTGAGGTGCAGAGAAGTTAAACACCTTGCCCAAGGTCACACAGCTGATGAGTAGTAGAGCCAGAACTCACACCAAAAATACTTTGCCATAACCCTTCAAGAGTGGGGGATCTGGGATGTCAGTCTGAGAAATTTTGTTCTTCAGCCAATGGGAGCCCTTGAAAGTGGGGAATAGGAGAGTGGCACAGCCAATGTGTGTTTTGGAAAGCCCTTTTTGGCAGGGCAGCAAGAAAGGCAGGGAGCCAGGCTGTGGGGAGACTTGGAGGCTGTGGGAGTTTGCAGAGGATGGAGAAGTCAGGAGGGAGACCCAGAGTGAAGCATGTGGGGATGGGCTAGAGGGAGTAGAGGACCAAGAGGCAGAGCTGAGATGCTGACCAAAAGCCACCTAGGTCAGTAAGCATCTCCAGGGTCAGGGCTGGATTAAAGTGAGCTAGTGGCCTCTGAGCCTTGCCACTTCACCGCTTCTGTTCAGCAACCCTATAGCCTGTTCCTCCTCCTCCCAGGGTGTGGTAGGGCTGAGGGAAGCTGTGCTCCAGTCAGGCCCTAACCAATTGACTGGTGCCCTTGAATGCTCTTCCCTCCTTCTCCAAAGGCTCCTGGAAAGTGCACTTGAGGGTGAATGTTATTGCCTGGCACTCAAAGGCCAGGCAGACACAGCTGAAGCTACCATGGAAGTCAGAGCCTGGCTCTCCCAGGGCAGAGCACCCACCACGTCTTGAGGCTCAGGTTTGCCCAGGATTCTACTGAGCCCCTCTCTGAAGTTTCTGCAGCCTCCACTAGAAATGAAACAAAACCAGTCATTGACAGGAATGAGCCAGGCTTAGGGTAAATACTGCAATTAGTTTTTTAATCTGGTGATTTACAAACCTCTAAGACATCCGGAGCTCTGAGACTCAAAGCAGCTGATCCCATGCTAGCTAATGAGGGTAGTGGCTTCTAACTGGAGCTCCTGGCAGCTGGCACTGCTAGGTTGAGCTGCCCTGAAGCCAAGACCGCACTGGTGGCTAGACCGGCTCTCCTGGTGGCCTCCACAGGAGGAAGTGCCTGAGGGCTCAGTAGGGTGGAGCTAGGCCCAGCCTGCCTGCCTGTTGAAGGCTCCTCTCCTAGTCCTGGTCGGGCCTCGCTCCTTGCAGTCCTGTCCTCCCTGACTCTCAAGCGGCAGCTCCTTCGCTTTTCCTGTGCCTCCTGCCAGGATGCCCTCACTCTCCTCCACCACCTTGCAAATCCCACCTCACTTTCACAAGCCAGCATCTCCCTGACACTTTCCAGAATCCCAGCAGAGATACTGCCTCCGTTCTCTGAGGGTCCCCAGCTGTCTTGCTCCCCGCTGACATTTTGCCTCACATAAAAGTGCTATCTTAATGCAGTCTTATTTCTTCCTTGTCTGAGTCATGTAGGGCTGAGGCTCAGTCCAGTTCGTCTTTGCACTATTCCCCATCCAGCCTACAGAGCTCTATCCAGGAGACTCCCTAAAACAGGCATGAGAGCACTGCTGGTGAGGAAAGCAGCCTTGAAGGAAGCCATTGCACAGGAGGATATTTTTAACAAGTTAGCAGAGGTTTTCTCTCCTTCCCCTCAAACAACCTGTGGACCTGGATACATCACCCAGGGAAGAGAGGGTGGAGTGGATGGTGCCCTGCCTGTATCCCCTCTGCATTCACCTCCCCTAGCAAAAGACACCTGTAACTTTTTACAGCAGGCACCCGCAGTTCCGTATCTGAGGGCTTTTTTGGCCACAGGACATGAAAGAACCCACAACCTATGGGAGTTGATGGAGAGATGCTCCAGCTTCCTCCACCTACCGATGGGGATAGCACGACTCTGAGGTGTGTTCCATGCAGCCTCCCAGAGCTGGAGTTCCAGGCACCCATGGCGGTGACGTGGTCATTACCCACCCTGCATTGGCTGCCTTCTCTTTTCTGTCCCACTTCCTCATTTCCCTTGAGTGCTTCCTAGGATCACCTCCAAATAAATTGCCTGTGCTCAAATTCTGCTCTTGGAGTCTATTTCTAAAGGAATCCAAAAGGAGACAAGAAACACCTATGAGTCCCCCGGCTCATAGATGATCCCAGAGGTCTCTGAGGAAAAAGTCTCAAAATTGATCAGGAGGTGTCGACAGCAGGAAATGTTCTTGAAACTCAACAGCAAAGCTCCCTGGGCCCACTCCCCAGACAGAGCCTCAGCAGGGGCAGCAAGAACCCAAAGAAGAAATGGGCATGTGGAGTAGCCCGGAAGAGACTTTCTCTGTCTCCTGGAGAGCCGGCTCCCCAGGCATAGCCAGAAGCCTTTGTTTTCTGATCCCACAGTCACAGCAGGAAAATAGCAGAGAACCTCCAGAACCCCCTTTATGGAAACCCCTTAGTAGCTGTACTTACATCAGCCCCCAGAGCTTTGACTCAACCACCAGAAAGGCAATAAGCCTAGAAAATCACTGGGATTTAATTTTCTGTCATTATAGTAGAGTAGGAGCCCAGAATCAGAAATAATTTGGATTACAGAACATAAAGCAGTTTCTTACACACCTGAGTTTAAGGTTGCAGCAGTAGCTGCTGAACTAGCATTCCTTCCTCTTTCCCTCTTCCTGGTTCATACCTGGCTGTGTAGGACAACTCAGGATGCTGCAGGGTAAGCTCTGGAGACAAAGCCCTGCATTAGTTCCAGGACCACCTTCTTGGAAGCCCCCACCCCTAATGCATGGGAAGAGCTCTGGAGTTCAATGAGGCACCTTCCACATTTCTCCACTCTCTTTGGGAATCTCGTGGGACTCATAGTTTCCCCAGCACCAAGCCCAAGCTATCCAGGGCCAGGCCCTGCCAGGAAACAGTCAGGGGCTAGCCCTCTCCATCCATCTGTAGAAATGCCTTTTTTGAGGACAGAGTTGGGAGAGTGTTCCCCAGTCCCTCCTTGGGAAATGGCCAATACCTTCCAGTCCCACCCTCCTTCCACCTCTACCCCAGCCTCACCTGGAAGCCATGGTGGTCATGACTTGAGGCTGGAGTTACCCTCCTGTTCCCACGGTCTGGATGCAGAACATCTACATAGGCCACATATGCTGGCAGGGTCCCTGCTCTTGTTGGCTCAGTCAAAACCAGCCAGGCAGAGAGACTGTCCAGCTGGGGCCATAAGGCCTGAGAATGCAACAGATCTCAGTTAAGGCTTCCCATAGAACAGGTAATCTTAGCCCTGAGTCCAGTGACATCCAAGAAATGCATGAATAGAAATTTATGGAGTCCAAATACTTGGGTGGTAAAACATGGCTACTTTATTCCATTTTAACTGAAGGTTGGCATTCTTTTCCATGATGAAAGTAGACAACATAGCACAGTGGTATCAGCAGGAGCTGTGACTTTATCACCAATAGAAATCCCAGCTACTTTCATCTCATGTTACCATTAGTGGAGATGTCTCAAAATGTCATTTATTCTCATTACTACTTTAAAATCAGCCTGCCACTAGATTTTGTTATTTGATACATTAATAAAGAAACACATGTATTACTGTGACCAAAATGTGTTTTTAATATTTTGATAACTGCATTTCAATTGATTTCCTTTGTAATTCTATGTTTTGTTTCTTGTGCATTTTAAAACATTATCTGGAGAAGATGGTAGATGGGAGACAGGGCTAACATGCAGCTCCCACATGGATAGACAGAACACCATGATCTTTTGATCCAAGAACCACTGCAGGAATGTGCAAGGAAAACCAAAAGAATTCACAGATTCTTTGAAAGAAGTGGCACGCTGCTGCAAATTCTGTGAAACAGGCAAAAAACTGAGTCCCCAAAGTGTGAGGGGCGGGATATCTGCCTCTGAACACACATCCCCACTGGAGAATCTGAAAATCCAGATCATAAGAGGAAGATTTAGCCTTGCCTAGAGCTGAGACAGAATTAGGAAGTTGTGTGAAATATACAAAGTAGAGGTAGCAGTGGCATGTGCCTTATAGGCACTCCCAGTCTCCAGGTTGAGCCCAGGGAAGCCATCTCTGACTATATCTCACAGGGGCCCTTGGAGAAGGCAGCCAGAAGAATTGGGGAGGGATTGCAGGGTGAAGAAAACTCCCAGTTGAAATGGGTAGTGGTTTCAACTGGCACAAATTTTCTTGAGCAGAGTCCAGGGGACAAGCAGGAGCTGCTACAGATTTGAGTGCAGGAGCACAGGAGCTACCTATGGAGTGGGAAGATGAGGAGGGGTGAGGTCTGAAAGCCTGCTTTCTCAGCAGGGTAGCTCACAGCCTGGGGCAAGATCTGAGTGGGAGCATTGCAAGAGTGAGGTAGGCCTTGCCAGCTGCATGAGAGCAGAGTGAGGCCTCTTGCTACCAGCTATCTCCCACTTCCCTGGCGAACTATATGACACAGCAGAGGTGTCCAAGATCCCCTCTGGAACATAGCTCCATAGGCCTGAGAAACACCCCTCATCCCCCACAGTGGCCACAGCAGGTGCTGCCCAAGAAGAGTCTGAGCCCAGACCTGCCTGATCCTGTCCCCACCTGGTGGTATTTCTCTACCCATCCTGGTAGCCAAACACAAAAGACAGAAACTCTTGGGAGCTTTATGGGCCTACCAATCACCTGAGAAATTGAAATACTTACCTTGGCCAATTTAGGGCAAGCTTGGATCCCCCTACTACTACTACAAGAGAGCTGGTGCTCTCTTGCAAGTGCCACCTCCTGGCTGGAGGTCAACCAATTCAGGCCATTACAGCAACTCATGACAGAAACAACCCTGATCCCAGGAAGGAGAAGAAAACACCTAATTCCACTGCCTGCAACATCCTGGCTAATGAGAAATCCTGAGTGTGTCCACGTGACAACTTCACTGCTAGCATAACCAGCATTCAAGAAAGCCAGCACACTAAACATATCTATAACAAAGGACTCTCACAGAGTCTACTTCATTTCCCTGTCACCTCTGCCAGAGCAGGTGCTGGTATCCATGGTTAGGAGACCTGAAGACAGATTACATCACAGGACTATTTGCAGACATACTGCAGCACAAGCCTGGAGCCCGGTAGCCCACTGGGTGGCTAGACCCAGAAGAGCAGTAACAATCACTGCAGTCCAGCTCTCAGGAAGCCCCATCCCTAGGGAAGAAGGAGAGCACCACATCAAGAGATCACCCCATGAGACAAGAGAATCTGAGCAGCAGGCCTTGAGTTTCAGACCTCTCCACTGAAATAGTCTACCCAAGTGAGAAGGACCCAGAAAAGTCATTCTGGTAATATGACAAAACAGGGTTCTATAACACTCCCAAAAGATCACATGAGCTCCCCAGCGATGGATCCAAACCAAGAAGAAAGCTCTGAATTGCCAGATAAAGAATTCAGAAGGTTGTTTATTAAGCTACTCAAGGAGATACCAGAGAAAGGTGAAAACCAATTTAAAGAAATTTTTAAAAAATACAGGATATGGATGAAAAAATACCCAGAGTCATAGACATCATAAAGAAAAATAATCACAACTTCTGGAAATGAAAGACACACTTAGAAAAATACAGAATGCCATGGAAAGTTTCAACAATAAATTAGAACAAGTAGAAGAAAGAACTTCAGAACTTGAAGACAAGGCTTTCAAGTTAACCCAATCTAACAAAGACAAAGAAAAAAGAATTTTTAAAAATACAGGAAGCTCAAAGAACACCTGGGAAATTCATTGCAAAAAAAGATCATCACCTAGGCACATAGTCATCACATTATCTAAAGTCAAGATGAAGGAAAGAATCTTAAGAGCTGTGAGACAAAAGCACCAGAAAACCTATAAAGGAAAACCTATCAAGGTCAACAGCAGATTTCTCAGCAGAAAGTTTATAGTTCAGAAGGGATTGGGGACCCATCTTTAGCCTCCTGAAACAAAAATAGTTGTCAGCCAAGAATTTTGTATCCAGCAAAACTAAGTATTTTTCAGACAAACAAATGCTGAGAGAATTCACCACTAATAAGCCAGCCCTGGAAGAAATGCTAAAAAGAGTTCTAAATCTTAAAACAAAACCTTGAAAATCACCAAAATAGAATCTCCTCAAAGCATAAATTTCACAGGTCCTATAAAACAATAACACACCAAAAAACAAGGCATTAAGGCAACAACAAACGTGATGAATAGAACAGTACCTCACATCTCAATACTAACGTTGAATGTAAATGGCCTAAATACTGCTCTTAAAAGATATGGAATGGCAAATGAATAAAAATCCACCAACCAAGTATCTGCTGTCTTCAAGAGACTCATCTAACACATAAGGACTCACATAAACTTAAGGTAAGGGGGTGAAAACAGATATTCCATGCAAATGGAAACAAAAATGAGCAGGAGTAGCTATTCTTATGTCAGACAAAACAGACTTTAAAACATCAACAGTAAAAAAAAAAAAAAAAAAAAAAAAAAAAGATAGGCTGGGCATGGTGGCTCACACCTGTAATCCCAGCACTTTGGGAGGCCGAGGTGGGCAGATCACGAGGTCAGGAGATAGATACCATCCTGGTTAACATGGTGAAATCCCATCTCTACTAAAAAACACACAAAAAAAATTAGCCAAGCATGGTGGCGGGTGCCTGTAGTCCCGGCTACTCGGGAGACTGAGGCAGGAGAATGGCATGAACCCAGGAGGCAGAACTTGCAGTGAGCCGAGATCACGCCACTGCACACCAGCCTGGGCGACAGAGCAAGACTCCGTCTCAAAAAAAAAAAAAAAAGATAATGATGGACATTATATAATAATAAAAGGCTTAGTCCAACAGGAAAATATCACAATCCTAAATATTTATGCACCTAATACTGGAATTTCCAAATTTATAAAACAATTACTACTAGACCTAAGAAATGAGATGGACAACAACACAATAATAGTAGGAGACTTCAATACTCCACTGACAGCACTATATAGGTCATAAAGACAGAAAGACAACAAAGAAACAGTGGAATTAAACTATACCCTAGAACAAATGGACTTAATGGATATTTACAGAACATTCTACCCAACAACTGAAGAATATACATTCTTTTCTTCAGCACATGGCACATTCTCCAAGATAAATCATATGTTAGGTCACAAAACAAGTCTCAATAAATTTAAGAGAATCAAAATTATATCAAGTATCCTTTCAGATCACAGTGGAATAAAACAAAATTAACTCCAAAAGGAACACTCAAAACTATACAAATACATGGCAATTAAATGATCTGCTCTTGAATGATCTTTAGGTTAACAATGAAATCATAATGAAAATTTTAAAATTTTTTGTGCTGAACAATAATAGTGACACAACTTATGAAAACCTCTGAGGCTGGGTGGGGTGGCTCACACCTGTAATTCCAACACTTTGGGAGACCAAGGTAGGCAAATCACTTGAGGTCAGGAGTTCAAGACCAGCCTGGCCAACATGATGAAACCCCATCTCTACTAAAAATACAAAAATTAACAAGGCATAGTGACGTGCACCTGTAATCCCAGCTACTCAGGGACTGAGGCAGGAGAATCACTTGAACCTGGGAGACAGAGGTTACAGCGAGCCGAGATTGTGACACTGCATTCCAGGCTGGGCAACAGAGCAAAACTCCATCTCAAAAAAAACAAAAAACAAAAACCTCTGGGATACAGCAAAAGTAGTGCTGAGAGGAACGTTTATAGCATTAAATGCCTACATCAAAAAGACTGAAAGAGTACAAATAGACTATCTAAGGTCACAACTCAAGGAACTAGAGAAACGGGAACAAACCAAACCAACTCAGCAGAAGAAAAGAAATAACGAAGATCAGAACAGAACTAAACAAAATTGAAACAAACAAAAAACCCAAAAGACAAATGAAACAAAAAGCTGGTTCTTTGAAAAGAGAAACAAAATTGATAGACCATTAGTGAGATTAGCCAAGAAAAGAAGAGAGAAGATCCAAATAAGCTCAGTTAGATATGAAACAGGGGATATTTCAACAGATACCACAGAAATATGACAGATCATTCAAGCCTACAATGAACACCTTTATGCACACAAACTAGAAAATCTAGAAGAGATGGATAAATTCCTGGAAACATACAACCCTCCTGGATTAAATCAGGAAGAAATAGAAACTCTGAATAGACCAATAACAAGTAGCGAGATTGAAACAGTAATTTTAAAAATTTTTAACAACAACAACAACAACAAAAAATCCGGGACCATATGGACTCACAGCTGAATTCTATCAGACATTCAAAGAAGAAGTGGTACCAATGTTACTGAAACTATTCCAAAAGACAGAGAAAGAAGGAATCCTCCCTAAATCAGTCTGTGAAGCCAGTATCACCTAATAATAAAACAAGGAAAAGATATAACAAAAAAAGAAAACTACAGACCAATATCCCTGATTAACATAGATGCAAAAATTCTCAGCAAAATACTAGCTAACTGAATCCAGACTGTAAATTAACTGCAAAAGGAACACTCAAAACTATACAAATACATGGAAATTAAATGATCCTCTCTTGAATGATCTGCTGGGATAATTGACAAGCCACATGTAGAAGAATGAAACTGGATCCTCATCTCTCACATTATATGAAAATCAGCTCAAGATGGATCAAAGTCTTAAATCTTAGACCTGAAACCTAAAAATTCTAGAAGATAACATCAGAAAAACGCTTTTAAACGTTGGTTTAGGCAGAGTTCATGACCAAGAACCCAAAAGCAAATGCAACAAAAACAAAAACAAATAGATGGAACCTAATTAAACCAAAAAGCTTCTGCACAACAAAAGAAATAATCAGCTGTGTGAACAGACAACCCACAGAGTGGGAGAAAATATTCACAAACTATGCATCCAACAAAGGACTAATAACCAGAATCTACAAAGAACACAAACAAATCAGCAAGAAATAAACAAATAATCCCATCAAAAAATGGACAAAGGACATGTATAGATAATTCTCAAAAGAAGATATACAAATGGCCAACAAATATATGGAAAAAATGCTCAACATCACTAATTATCAGGGAAATGTAAATCAAAATCACAATGCGATACCACCTTACTCCTGCAAGAATGGCCATAATTAAAAAAATTTTTTTAAAAGATATTGGAGTGGATGTGGTGAAAGGGAACACTTTTACACTGTTGGAGGGAATGTAAGCTAGTAAAACCACTATGGAAAACAGTATGAAGATTCCTTAAAGAACTAAAAGCAGAACTACCATTTGATCCAGCAATTCCACTACTGGGTATCTACCCAAAGGAAAAAAAGTTATTATATGAAAAAGACACCTGTTCAGGTGACAGATGCACCAAAATCTCAGAAATTACCACTAAAAAACTTATCCATGTAACAAAAACCACCTATTCCCCAAAATTATTGAAAAAAATAAATAACTACAACATTGTCCTAATGAGGGTCCACAGGCTTCAAAAGAAGGTCCATGGCAGTAAAAAGGTTCAAACCTCTGCTGTGGATAGACCCCTGTGAAAAGAGGGAAGCAGTGGCCTCTAGTTGGGAGGCCTGGCAGAGATGGGCCAGGAAATCTTAGAAATCAATGTTATAGGGCAGGGGCTGGCAGCCAGATTGCCCAGAAAAGGACTTTACTGCATCTTGTCTTCTTTCTACTTATTGTTTTAGCTTGTATTTATGGATTCAACTTCTGAACTTGTCCACTGTGCCCAGCAAGGAGCTTAGCAGGGGAGGGTTCCTGGCAGGGTGGAATAGAAAAAAGAGCCTAACAGGCACCAGACTTAGCCCCTTGAATTGGGATTTTGGGTGGTGGCCAAGGACCGATAGGTCAGACCTCAGTTTCCAAGTAGGGGGTCTGGGAGTGATAGAGTCCACACTCCAGGACTTTCCTGGAGATAGACCATTTTGGGCTGTCACTGAAGGCTGGTACAGCAGGGCTGAGAAGTGAACTCCCAGGCACAAACTAAAGTGAGCCCACAGCACCTTCCCTTGGGAGTCAGTGGCTGACACAAGGTCTTTAAGCTGCACAACCTGGACCCCTGTCCTTAAGAACTTTGGGTAGGGAGCAAGGCAGGCAAAATTGGCAAACTATATGAAAGACACGAGGATGGTTCCCCAGTCTGACCTCTGCTTCTTCCAGAGTGTAGCAGATGTTTGGGGCCCCTCCTGTCATTACAGTGGCAGTTACAGGGGCCAGCTCTATACCAGTCCTCAACATCCCACCTCAACAGTCATAGGTCTCTCATTTTGCCTGTCTCAGGGCTATTTTTAAAAGCCACAGAGTCAGCTGTGGGGGATGAGTGGGAGATGCAGCCAGGAAGTGCAGGGGAGTTAATTCCCCAGAGTAGGACCCATAGATAAATGGCCCAGCTTCCCACTCACTCTGGGAGGCTTCTGAGGTTCTCGCTGAGTCAGGCCCCCATCTTCTGAAGCAGAGATCTTGACGGCACATTCCCTGCTCCCTTCCTGCAGCCTGCTAGGGTCACTTCCTAAAAAAACTACCTGGACCCAAGTAATTTGCTCCAGGTTCTGCTTCCAGGGAGACCCAAACTGAGACACATAGTAATAGAGTTTTTAAGCTGGGCACACGACTGCCTCTTATAAAGGCTATATTGCTCAGCTGTATATTTTAACCATGGGTGGCCATAGTGATTAAGTTTTGGCCAGTGGGATGTGAGAAGAGGTGACTGTGCAACTTCCAAATCACTCAGTTGTTAGGAAGGGGCATGCCATCTTCTTCCCCTTTGCCTCTTCCCACTGCCTGGAAAGCAGAAGCAGCAGTGTGCAACCTGGGCCGTGTGGACAAAGGTCTTTACCTCCTAATATTCACACCCTTGTGTAGCCTCCTCCCACATTCAACCAAGAGTGGCCTCTGTGATCAATAGAATATGGCAGAAGTGACAGTGTATGACTCCCACAGACAGTCGTAAAAGGCACTCTATCATCCACTTCAGTCCTTTGGGTCCTTCACTCTGGAGAACCAGCCACCATGACATAAGAACACTCAAGTAGCCCTGTGGAAAGGTCTCGGTGAGGAGCAACCAAGCCCTCCTTCCAATAGCCATGTGAGACAGAAAATGGTTGGAAATAGATCGTACCCCAAATAAACCTTTTGGTGACTACAGCCCTAGCTGACATCTGACTGCAAACTCATGACAGGTCTCAAGCCAAACCTGTCCAACCAAGTTTCTTACAAATTCCTGATCGACAAAAACCATAAGACTTAATAAATAATTTATTTAAGCCGCTAAGTTTTAGGTTAATTTGTTATATAATACTAAATAACTACTATGGATTGTATTTTGGCTCTCCTGTCAAAAATTTACATGTTGAAGTCCTAACCCCTAGGGCCTCAAAATGTAGCATTATTTGAAGTAAATGTCTTTACACAGGTAATCCAGTTAAAATAAACTTATTAGAGTGGGCCCTAGACCAATATGACTGACGTCCTTATAAAAAGGGGAAATTTGGAGACACATGCCACACAGGGAGAATGCCACGTGAAGATGAAAGCAGAGATTGGGATGATGCTTCTTCGAGCCAAGGAGTGCCAAAGATTGCCAGCAACTACCAGAAGCTGGATGAGAGTCATGGGATTCTCACAGTCCTTAGAAACCAATCCTACTAACACCCTTTCCTTGGACTTCTGACCTCCAGAACTGCAAGAAAATAAGTTTCTGTGGTTTAAGCCCCCAAGCTTATGGTACTTGGCTATGGCAGCCAGAGCAAACCAGTACAATAACTGATACAGACAACATCCAAGGGATAGTGGAGCAGAAAGACCAAAGAATTCTGGACCTTTCATGTCACAGCAAGAGCCTCCACACCAACTCTGGCTTCTCTATGAAAAAGAAATAAATCCCTTTCTTAATTAAGCCACTGTTCTTCCCATCTCTAGCCCACGTAGCTGAAGCTATATCCTCACAAATTCAGCATCTAAAACTTCCTCTCGACATGTGCTTTCCTGACAGATTTCACATGGAAATGAATCCCCAGAATAAAGAAATAAATGGAGATCAACACTGTCATCAAGATTGTAAAGACTGTCTTCCTTTCGCACACTGACACTGAATGTTTCTTCCAGATGGAAAGCAGTGGGGATGGGTGGAAGGGGATGCAGGAAGCCCTTACTGTGAAGGAGCAGCACATCCTGGCAGGACTGAGGGGGATGTCTGGGGGAACCACACTGGCTCTGCTCACTCTATGGATAGAGAGCAGAACATCTCTCTAAGGAAAAAGAAAGAGCACCAGGTCCAGGAGAGACTGCCCAGGGCAGGATCAGAGGCCAACACAAAGATTCAAAAGAAGTGCTTCTTTCTGTCCTGAGCTAAAACAAACCACACACACATTCCCACTTCTCCCCAAGGTGGCCTCTTCCATTCTGCTGTCCCTGAACAACTTGAGGGCTGGGGAGTTGGAGTGGGACCTTGCAGTATTAGAACTCTTTCTGTTTCACTTAACATGAAGCCAGCATATACTGGCCTAAGCAAAGAAAAGATTTATATATCAGAAACAGAAAAGTTCACAGGGCTTCAGGTGCAACTGGATTCAGGAACTCAAACAATGTCATCAGAAATCTGTCTCTATCGCTTGGATCTGATTTCCTTGTGTTTCCCGATTTCAGGCAGGTAAATATGCCACAGCAGCAGCAAGCTTGCATTTTCCCAGCTTACTAGCAGAAAAGCAAGCTTCTTTCCCACAGTTCCAGCAAAAGCCCCAGGGCTGATGCTCATTGGCCCAGGTTGGGGCATGTGACCATTGGCATGACTCCCATTGGCCAGGCCTGAGGCAGGTGCTCACTACTGGAGCCAGAGGGGAGGATGAGCCCCACCCAATCACTGAACCACGTGGGTCAAGAGTAAGGGAGCTGTGGCTTCCACCCCATCAGAAGGGCACTGGATGATGGATTAACTCTGTGTGATGCGTCTTCACACTGACATCAGGAGGATCAGGAAGTGAGTGACTCCCTCAGCTGAGTGGCCGGCATGTGCCAGGCTAGAGCAGCCTGGCTATGGCAAAGCATCCAGCCCCACCGTGTGGACGGGAGGATAAGACCCAGCCCTAGTCTGGCCTCAGACTAAGGGCTCCTCAGCCCCAGGTTTCCCCATGCATTGGCACTCCTCCAGACCAGGTGTAAGACATTTCTTTACTACGCACAGTTCCATACTTTCTTACTCCACCGTATGGCCCTCCGCTGGTGCCCAGTTACCCTCAAATGTGATCTTAGCTCCAGCAAGCCTTCTGCCTTCTACCTTCTCTCCACTCTCCCACCGTAGGTTACACTCACACGCATTCTTCCACAACCAGTCCAAGACCTCTCCCCCAACCCTCCATTTCCTTGACAGCACAGTTCCACGAAGCCCTTCCTCTGATCTGCACCACCCAGAGAGGCTAAGCTCTGCCTGCAGTCTCCACTCACACCCTGCCTCATTCCTACAAGAGACTCTGGTCTCCCCACTTAGCCTGGGAGCTCCCAGGACAGGAGTCCAGCTTCCTCCTTGCTCTTTTCCCACCCCAGCTCCTCCCCATGCAAGACAGAGGACAGACAGGCCTACCCCCAAAGAAGGGGTTAAATAATCTGAAAGCTAGGGACATCACAAAGCAAAAGAAGTCAGTGGTCAATTCAGGGTGGCTTCCTGGAGTGGCAGCAGGCGTCAAGGTTCACATGGGCTGCAGCAGAGCCTCTAAAGCTGTCAGGGTCCCTGTCCTTGTCCTTCTGGGTCCCGTCCCATCTCAGGCAAGAATAGCCCTAGGGGCAAGCACAGCTGGCAAGTGACTCAGGCCTGGGCAGGATCCAGAACAAAGAGGAAGCGAGAGAGGCGTGCATAGCTGAGGCTATTTTTACCCAGACCTGTGCAAACACAGGCATGAGCTGGTCTGGCCAGTTCCTCCCCTCCCTTGGCACCTGGCCTGGAAGTCCCTTGCCAAGTAGGCAGTGCCCACTGGGTTGGGAGCCAGAGGGGAGGAGTGGGTGGGTAGAGAAAGGGCAGATGTAAGAACTGCCTCCAGGTACCCTAGAGACGCAACACCTTGGAAGGCGATAAGTGCTATGAAACAGAGTAGAGAGTAAAGAGGTTTAGGAGTTAGGGGTAAGGGATCAGTTTGCAGTATTAAGGAGAGGGACTGGCATTAAGAAGAGAGGTGGGGAGCCATGGGAATACTGGGGAAGACCATTCCAAGCAGAGGGAGCCGCCAGTACAGACCAAAAAACAAGAGGAGTCTAGGAATACATTTTCAAAATAGCAGGGAGGCTGGTATGGCTTCACGGAGGGCAGAAGACAAAAAGAGAGGTGAAGGGACGTGATGGAGGAGTCACTCAGGGCCTGGTAAGTGCTCGGAACTAAGGAGCCACAGGATCTCGCCGATGTTTTAAAATATGTTCCACAATAGTCAGTCTGAGAGAAATGTATTAAATAACACCACAGGGACACAAGCCACAAACTTTGACAGGAGGATGCTCATGTGCAGAACCCACAACACAGTTTCTTCAAAAGAGAGCCTGCAAGGAACAGAGAAGCACAGGCAGAGAGATTGAGAGGAGTCTCTGTGTGAAATCTGAATGTGTGAATCAGATTTAAGCAAACAATTGATAAAAATACATAAATAAATAATCAATCAAAGCACTTATAAGGCAAGGAATGAAAATTAAATAATGATTGGATATTTAATGCTATTAAGGAATGTTCATATTTCTTAGGAGTGAAAATGGTGTTGTGTGTAATGGTATTGTGGTTATTTTTTAAAGTCCTTATCCTTTAGAGGTACACACTGAAATATTTACAGATAAAATGATAGATCTGTAGTTGGATCCAAAATGATCGTGGTTGAGGTAGAGGGACAGAGGAAAAAAATTAAGTGATGGGTGCATGGAAGATCATTACAATACTTTATTCACTTCATGTATTTTGAAGCTTTCTTTTTGTTTGTTTGTTCGTTTTTGTTTTTTTGTTTGTTTGTTTGACACGGAGTCTCACTGTATCACCCAGGCTGGAGTGCAGAGGCGTGATCTCAGCTCACTGAAACCTCCACCTCTTGGGTTCAAACGATTCTCCTGCCTCAGCCTCCCAAGTAGCTGGGACTACAGGCGTGCGCCACCATGCCTGGCTAATTTTTGTATTTGTAGTAGAGCTGGGGTTTCACCATGTTGGCCAGGCTGGTCTCGAACTCCTGACCTCAAGTGACCCACTGTCCTCGACCTCCCAAAGTGCTGGGATTATAGGTGTGAGCCACCGCACCCGGCCTGAAGCTCTTCTTAAGAAACAATAATAACACTCAATCCAGATACTGAGATTGGAGAGTGGGGTGCCAGAGATTCTGAGGAAGCAATTGTGGTGAGCAGGTGAACAGGTAAGCAGGTGAGGGATGAGTTAACGAAGACTTGAGACTGGAAGCAATGGATGAGAGAGAGAAGTCAGGGATGCGCTTGGAAGAAAAGGCTTCCCCTTCCTCCCCTGGCTCCAGCAGTTGGCTTCTCCTTCCCTCCCCACTCCCTCCTCCCCTCTCATTTTTTTCTTCTCTCCCAACTTTCCATCCTCTGCCCACCCTCCTCATCCTCCCTTCCTTCCTCATCCCTCCTCCCCTATCTCTCCTTCCTCTTTTCTCTTCCTCCCGCCCCTCTATCTTCAGCAAACATCTTCCTGGCTTCCTTCCCAGCCCTGCACAGGTGGTCCTACCCAGCTGGATTTTCTCTGCAGCTAGGTTGCCAGGCAGCTCCAGTTTGACTCCCCTGGTCACCACCACCCCCAGCTTCCCAGGCCTCCTCTCCTTGTTGAGTGCTGCCTTCACCAAGTTTCCTCAAAAGGAGAAAAGATGGTGCTACTGGGGCCTCTCCTTCCTCCACAGAGCAAGCACCACCACAGCCTGAGGTTGTCCCGGCCCCACTTGGAAGGGAATGGAGGTGAGGACCTGGGAAAAGCATTAGGGACCCAACTTGGCAATGAGAGCATGAGACGGTCTTTGCTGTTCTTCTCCCAGAAATGATTCCTGTCACTGCAGAGGAGGGTGGAGGCTGCAAGAAAAGCAGAAGTGACCTCAAGACACTTCCTGACCAGGCATTTGTTTTCAAGTGGCAAGCCTGGGGACCCAGGAGGAAAAGGGGAGGACTTCCCTGGGCTTCCTCCAAACTGTCTCCCTTAAGCAGCACTAGACTCACTACCTGCTCCCCACCTGTTCTTTGCCTGCTCCCACCTCAGGAAGGGGACTGCAGGGTACACAGGAGGCTGGGCCCTGGACACCAGGCTCCAGCCACACCAAATCCTCAGTCCCCAAAGCCCCAGGCCCTGGACTTGCCAGAACCATGCAAGCTGGGATCCTGTAGGTCTTGGCAGAACCAGCAACGAATGGAGGGCGAGAAGGAAGGAGAACTCTAACATTTTCCCACAACAAACCACGCAGGAACCCAAGAAAGGCTGAAGTTCTATTTTTTGCCAATCCGGTGTAATGAGAGTATAAAGTCAAAATTAACTTGAATTATAGAAAATAAAGACAAGCCATATTTCCTGAACCTGAGTCAATGGACTGAGATTCCACCCAAATGAAGGAAAGGTGAGGAGGGAGCCAGGGGGCTTCTGGCTCCAGTGAGATCTGAGGCTATCTGCTGCAGACCCCATATTGCAGGCCACAGTCCCTGTCCAGTGGCAGCACACCAGCCTACCTTGCCACTGTGGGCAGCCATCAGGGACTGTGCCACTCTCAAGAGGGCCTTGGGACCCTAAACTAGCCATGTCTCCCCAGGGAGAGTAGACACACACTTCCAGGGCCGAACATGGGGCCAGCACTCTGGTAATCATCAGAGTCATAAAGATGATAAGAAGAAGCATTTAGTGATCATGGCTGCTTGCCTGTGGGCACAGTGGGGCCTAGCGTCCCTAGAGGCCTTTATGCTGGACACCTGTGGCTGCAATGGGGGACAGAGGAGGGATTAGAGCTAAGCTTCCCCAACCTAGCTCAGATCTCTTGCTCTCTCTGCCTGGTCTTCGCCATAAGCTTGGCCCCAGTCCTAGAACCTATCCTTCAATCGGGGGAATGACACAGTGGTTGTTGCAAAGGCCCCAGGTCAGAACCCAGGTCTGGCTGATGGGTCAAAAGAAAGTTAAATAGATACTCCCACCCCTGCTCTGCAAGGATCAGGATATGGCTGTGCCTGGATTTCTCTGGGCGTTTCTTCAAGGTCCCAAGGTCCTCGTCAGAGTGGCACAGACCTGGGCTGTGCTCTACCTTCTCAGTCCATGGGAGCCCAGACTCTGGGCCCATCCCTTTCTGGAAACATCTGGTTTGTCAAGGGCAACCACTCTATGACCAGCCAGGGTCCTCTCCTCCAGTCTCAACTCCCACCTGGCAGGTGAGGCTGCCTCTGCCCACACCTGCCCTGGGCCCAGGTCCCCTCACCTCACCAGGCAGCGGCCAGCAGCGCCCTGCCTAAGGCACAGCAGCTGACAACAGACCTGCCTCAAACCTTCCCCAGTGGGGCAGCAGTGGTTTGTCTCCCTTGTCTTAGCTCAGGAACTAAGACAACTTTGTACTTTATTGAGCCTGTTGTTTAATTTTTGCTTCTGTATTCATGTATGAACATTAATTAAACATTAGACATTAAATATGTATTAAATTAATTCATAGATTTATATATTTATTGATGTCCATGAAATTATAAAATGGAAATACAGTTTTCTTTACTTACCATGTATTTGCTTTGTCAGAATTACGATACCTCATAGAATATGTTGGAAAACATTTCATCTTCTTCACTGCTTTCAAACGGTTTGATTACATAGGAGTTATCTGTGCCTTAAAGGTTTATATAATTCTCTTATAAAACTATCTGAGCTTGGCATTTTTTACAGGTAAATTTAATAGTTTGTATTTCTCTCGAAAAGCACCTATTTCACCTAGATGTTCAAATACATTGGCATTAAGATAGTATTCCCTTATAGCTTTCAAATATACTGTATTCTTGGAACTATGTCCTTTCTCTTGTATATTTCCACTTTCATTTGTGATCAGCCATGCTAAACCTTTGTCTATTTACTGGTCTACTCAAGAGGAAAGTTTACTTTAATCAATTCAATATTTTATTTTTATTTCATTGTTTTCTGTTATTATAGTTACTAATTCCTTCTTTCTTTGGACTTAAATTATTATTTTTTCTAGTATATTTAGCTGTTAACTTGTTTCACTAATTTTGTCTTTCTTGCTTATTATCAATGTAATTAAGGCTACAAATTTTCCTCCAGTTACTAGAATGTTCATATCTCTTATTTTAATATTCATCCTTATTGATTTCTAAATAATGTATAATTCCAATTTTTACTTCCTTACCATAATTGCTTAGAAGGGTGATTTCTGGTGTTTTAAAATTTATTAATTATCTATGTGTGGAATATTTCCAAACATATGGGAGAAAAGAATAAGAAAATCAAACCCAAAGTGTCTGTCACCCAGTTTTATTAGACCATAATATAATGTCATATTTGCTGTAGATTGTGTTTTTTATATATATTTTTTATTTTTATTTTTGAGACAGAGTCTCGCTCTGTCACCAAGGCTGGAGTGCAGTGGCACAATCTCAGCTCACTGCAACCTCTGCCTCCCGAGTTCAAGCGATTCTCCTGCCTCAGCCTCCCAAGTAGCTGGGACTATAGGCGCCTGCCAACACGCACAGCTTTTTGTATTTTTAGTAGAGACGGAGTTTCACCATGTTAGCCAGGATGGTTTCGATCTCCTGACCTTGTGATCTGCCCTCCTTGGCCTCCCAAAGTACTGAGATTATAGGCATGAGCCACCATGCCTGGCCTGCTGTAGACATTTTTTAAAGAAATAAAATATTCAGTGCAGTTCAGAATCCCCTGTGTATCCCTCCTACGGTTGGCAGATTTCTAAGACGGCACCCAAGATTCCAGCCTCCTGGTGTGCACACCTTGTATAATCCGCTCCCTGTGAGTGTGGGTGGGCCTGACTTAATCAGGTGAGCCCTTTAAAAGGAGGTTCTAGAGCTCAGAGACATAAGTCAGGCAGCTTCAAAGCTGCAGCAGATATTCTCTTACTGGCCTGTCAAAAAAAGCAAACCTCTATGTTGTGAACTACCTACAGAGAGAGTCACATGGCTAGAACCTAAGGTCAACCTCTAGAAGCTGAGAATGACACCCAAGTCAATGGCCAATAAAAAAATAGGGAATCTTATAGCTGCAAAAAATTGAGCAACCTGAAAGAACTTGGAATAACAATGAAAACTGAACAACCTGAATGAACTTGGAAGAAGACCCTGAGCTTCATATGAAAACACAGTCCTGGTTGACACTCTGATTTCAAGCAGAGGACTCAGCTAACCCTTATATGGACTTCTGATTCTAGAAAATGTGAGATAATAATGAGTGCTGTTTCAAGCAGCCACATTTGTGGTAGGAGTTCGAGACCAGCCTGGCCAACATGGCAAAACCCCGTCTCTCCTAAAAATACAAAACTTAGCCGGGTGTGGTGGTGTGTGCCACTAATCCTGGCTACTCGGGAGGCTGAGGCAGGAGAATGACTTAAACCTAGGAGTTGGAGGTTGCAGTGAGCCGAGATGTTGCCACTGCACTCCAGCCTGGGGCAAGACTCTGTCTCAAAAAAAAAAAAAAAAAATCTCCCTTATTCTACTTCCCTGACTCTCTCTGCAGAGGTAACTAACAACATGCCTTTGTGTTTACCATTCCTGGACATGATTTACACTTTTACTGCATACTTAGTATCCATAAAAGTTACATAGTATTATTTGCAGATAGTATTGTTAACTCTATAAAAGTAACATTGTACCATACGTATCATTCTGCCACTTGCTTTGGTTGCTGGACACGATATTTTTAGTTACATATACACATACAGGGAGATGTGGCTGTCCTTATTCTGAGAGCTGAAAAGAATTCCTGAGAGAAGGGTGTTAAACTCTTCCATTATGACTGTAGATTTGACAGTCCCTCTCTTTTTTGCATAACTTGAGGCTATAGCATTAGATGCATAGATGCTTGACATTTTTATATCTTCTTGAGAGACTGAGTGGTCCAACAATATGAACTATCCTCTTTGTGCCTTTTGTTTTCTATCTTAAATTCTCACTCATTCCCACTGACTATGATGATTCATGTTTGTAATTATTTCTGATACATGATTTGATGCTTCTATTTGTCATATATCTTTATTTTTAATCCTCTCATACGAACAAACTTTATTTTTAATCTTCCCAAACAAACAATCTTTATTTTTAATCCTCCCAAACAAACAATCTTTTATTGGATACATGGAGTTTTCTTAGTTTCATTTTTCTTTTTTTCTGGTTATCTGGGAGTTACATACTTTCTTTTTTTCCCCAGTGGATACCCTCACATTTTTAACACACACACTAATCTCTGGTGGCATCAATTACGTTAAACTCCATGTCTGTTTTGTCCTGCCTACATTATCTCCCTTTTTCAGAATCTCTGCCGAAGGTCAGCTACACACAGGAATGCAGGACTGGGAAGGGGGAGGTGAGCGTGAGAACTTTGAGATCCCCTGTGGAGTTAGTCTGAGCTCTCCCTGGGCTGAGAAGTGGCCTCACCCCCCTCAGGAATTCACTGCCTCGGAAATGAGCTCTGGGAGATGATGCAGTGCTGTCTGTGGTCATGGGCACCCTCTGAAACTCAGCCCCTCTCTGCCCTACCTACCTTGAACCTTGCCCCTAACTCTACTTCCTCCCTGCACACACTGGTCAAGCCCTGCTCTCAGACCCCTGGCTGGAAGTAGATGTGTCTGTATGAACTCATGCCCACACACAAGGGCACATACATTCTCTTACACACACACACACACACACACACGCACGCGCGCACGCACACACACACACACACGCTGCAGCAAGCATTTGACCAGAAGCTGTGGCTGCTTTTGAAAACAGGGTGGAGCAGTACTCCCCTTTAGAGTCTCCCACACTCCCAACACCATGACCCCTGATATGGTTTGGCTGTGTCCCCACCCAAATGTCATCTTGAATTGTAGCTCTCATAATTCCCATGTGTTGTGGGAGGCACCTGGTGGGAGATCATTGAATCATGGGGGCGGTTTCCCCCGTACTGTTCTTGAAGTGGTGAATAACTCTCACGAGATCTGATGGTTTTATAAATGGGAGTTCCTTTGCACAAGCCCTTTTTGCCTGCCTTCTGCCTTCCGCCTTCTGCCATGATTGTGAGGCCTCTCCAGCCACATAGAACTATGAGTCCCTTAAACCTCTTTTTCTTTATAAATTTCGCAGTCTCAGGTATGTCCTTATCATCAGTGTGCAAACAGACTAATACAACCCCCTGGCTAAGCTGTCTGGTGACAGACTGCTGACCCCCTGGACCAAACCAAGCCCTGGGGTTTTGAGGGAAGGAGTTCTCAGGCTTTTCCTCTCTGTGCCCAGACCAGGAGCTCCAAGGGTAGGACCTAGGTCTCCTCTTCCTCTATCCCCTGGAGCAGGAGCTCTCTCACACACTTCATTCTCCATGCCTCAGTTTCCCCTTGTGGCAGTTGTAAAGGGGCATCACTTGGATCCCCCTTTAGAAAGAGCTTGCCACTCAACTGTGAGGAGGGCAATGAGCTGGGGCCTCTAGCCACATTGCCTTCAGGCTCTGGTGAATAGGTCTATGACCCGGCCTGTCAATACTCTTCACAGACAGCCCCAGACATTGACCAAGTACAGTAGGGTTACTAAGGCTTCTATTCCAGCCTTTGCCCTGGAACTTGCTATCAAATTGGCAGAGACTTTTTTAGATCTGCATCACAGTTGGAGTTTCTCTCTGCCCAATCCTACTTTCTCCTCTTTTGTCTCTCACTGGTCCCCCTGCCATCCAATAAACGTTCACACTCCTAACTCCACCTTAGCATTTGCTCACTAGAGGACCTGAACTGACACACCTATAGTTAGCACCACCCTTCCCCCAACAGAGCTCTAAGCCTCAGCCTCCAGGACCAGGGATGGCCATTTCAGAACTTGTCCCTGGGTTTCATTTCCAAATCTATTAAGTCAGGATGATTCTTTCTCCATCATCTGCTCTCCTGTGAACTTGGTTTTCTTCCTAGATGCAGTTGTAGCACCACCAGAAGATCCCCCACAACCCCACACCCAAGCACTGCTAGGCTTCCCTGCAGAGGACAGTCCATGTCTAAGTCACAGTCACATCCCCAACCCCCAGATGAGTGTAGGTGGTGATACGTGAAGGGTGAATGAATGATACTCACTGCGTGCTGTTATGGAAGGGATGAAGGGAATATGTATTCTTTAAATGCCTGCCCAGGCCTCTCCTGCACTCCACCAAATTACAGCTTGGAGTTAAGGTGCATCTTCTCACAGGAAGAACTGGTCCCAAAAGAAGGTGCACCCTGGGGAGGTGGTGATCACTCCATATTCCCGGAGCTGCCAGCCCCGCTCTATGGATAAAGACCAAAAGTGTAGGTCCCTTCAACTTAGAAGCCCAGAGAAAGCAAATGTTGCTTGCATCCGGACAGCAATGTGGGTGGCTCTGTCAGGGGAATCTTAGAGCAGTGACTCCCCCAGCCAGGTGGTTTCCTCACCATCTGCCTCCACCATACAGGTCAAGGCCACTCTGTGGCTCCCCAGCCCCCTTCCCACTCCACCGTAGAGCCCCTGAGTTGGGAGTCTTGAAGTCAGTGAGTGCACGATTCTGAGAGGAGGCGAGGGCGGCACACACCGCATGGATGAGACAGGCAGGAAGCCAGGCAGGCTCCGAATGAGTAACTGCAGATTCTCTTTGTGCCATGCCTGTTGTCACAGGGGATGGCAAGTGACTCCACTTCTCTCTCTTTCCCGCCACCTCCCGTGTCCTTGGCACCCATGTGATTCTGACATCCAGAAGGGATATGAGATGGGGCTGGAGACTAGGGACAGGTTTTAGGGATCCCAGAGGGAAGACTTCAGAACAGACCACCCCAGGGAGGAATCCGTGCAAGAAGGACATGGGGGAACAGAGAGTAGGAGGCGACTATGGCTCTCCTCCTCAAACCTGGACTGGGAAGGCAAGGTAGACTCCAGAGGGGCTTAGGCTTTGGACAGGGTGGGGAGATTGGGACCACAGGCTTCCTACTCCCTCAGGTTGTCCATCGGCCCCACCTCTGCTTCTGACATCCCTCTTCCTCCCAGAAGCCTTCCCAGATCAACTGGGTGCACGAAAGGATGGCTCCCTCAGCAGATTCTACAGGACTCCCCAAGAGTGGGCCCATGGTTGACCTCCCCTCCCCCCAGTGCCTCAGAACACAGGACAGGACATTTGGGAGCAATTAGTTGAATCATGGTCACATTTAACATTGGTTGAATTTCTTAGGCTTTTGTTTGGTTTTGCTACTTTCTTTCTGCTCTTTTCATTTCTGAATGTTTTGTGCCCTTTGATAGGTAAGGAAGGGTGGATACCCCAGGAGAACAATTCTGAAAGAACAAAGAAGTGATGTTTATCCCAAAGAATCTGCAAGGAAACAATTATTTCTGATTCACCTGCTCCCTTCCAGGGAGCAAGGCCTGCAAAGACATCAGATGCCTTCCCGGTCGCTCACTGCCTCCAGCCTGGCCATCCAGCCCTCCAACAGAGGAGGGGTAGTGTGGGCCCCGCTCCAGAGCCAGGGGAAGGCAGCCCATCCCCACTGGTAGCCAGTCCCTCTCCCTCTCTCCTCATCCTGCACACCAGCCATCCACTGGGGGTCACATGGCAAAGTGAGGTCTGCCTCTCCAATCCTCACACCCATCATACACCCTCAAGTGTCCAAGAACCTTGTCCTCTAGAGAGCAGGAGAACTTCAACAACCCAGGGGGGATAACATATTAATGGTGGGATTTCAGCATCCTGCAGCTGGCTAGGTGCTGTGTGTGTATGTGTGTGTTGAGGAGTGGGGGCTGAGGATTCACAACACCCCAAACCTACAGATGTGCTCTTCACATCTAGGGCTCCTAGGACACCATGGCAGCAGAAGTAACTTCCCAGGAAAAAGACACAATTCCACTGTCCTGCCAGGGAACTGAGACCTGAGACGGGGTACACAGGGTCATAAGGAGAGACAAAGACCCCTGATTTCTGAGCTAACAGCAGTCGTCAGGGGTGTGGATAGCTGAGGAGAGGGCTGAGGATCATTCAAACCCTCCCACCACTGGGAGATTGAGTACAAACTCAAGAAAGGCTAGGAAAGAGGCGTCTCTACAGCTCCCAAATCTAAGGCAGGGCCTGTGTCCAGCCTCACTGATTATATCGGGAAGGAGGTAGAAATTGCAGGGAGCACAGTAGTTCCCAAAGTTCCCCTCATGGCAAGGGGATGCCGCCCATCCACTTCTGTGCCCCCAGTGCACAGCACAGGGCCTGGCACACAGAAAGCGATTAATAAATGTGCATGGAAGAAAGGAGGGAGGTAGGCAGGAAGTGAAGGACGAGGTGGGGAAGGGAAAAAGAGCAAGTGCAGGGACTGGAATGCTGGAAGGGAGGAAGAAAGGGGAGGAAGAAGAGAGAGCAGAAAGAAAGTGTAAGCACGCCCTGAAGAAAGGGCCAGGGTACTCATCCCTTCCCGGCTTTCCCCCGACTCCCCTCAAGCCTAACCCATGGCAGCATTCCGACGTTCCCTCGCTGTAGGGAGGGAAGCCCTGGTGGGTCCTCAGGGAGCTCCTGCGCGCCTGCTGTTCAGCTCCTGCGCGCCTGCGGGACCTCCTTCAGGTAGCCGCACATTCTGCTCAGGGCGCTGGGACCTGCTGCCCTCTCCGCCTCTCCACGGAACTCCGCCCCGCCTTCTATCACACTGCTCCGCCAGCCACGCTATCCTGCCGCCGCGACCACACCTCTAGCCTCGATTGTGCAGGCTGGAGCCCGTAGAAAGAGGGCCAGCAGCCACCTGCGCTTGGTCCACAAGAAGACGCGCTCCCAGGGCGCAGAGCTGGGGACCCCGCTCCCCGTTCCAGGGAAGAATAAACGAGAGGAGGGGCTGGCCCGGTGTCACCCGGCGGCCGAGCCGCCGCCCATTGGAATCTCAGCACCAGAGGCAGGCGGCCAGTACCCCAGTATCCCCAGCTGTAAAATAGAGAATTCAGGAGGAGGAGGAGGTCTGTGGTTCGTTGTAGGTCAGCGGCTGAGTCGGCCCGCGGGCTGGGAGCAGACCTCGCTCCCCACGCGAGGGCGCTGCAGCCCAGCCTCCCTGGGGAGGTGCCCTGGTCGAGACCTGCGAGGGTGCGGACAACCCATCCTCTCTGGAGCAGGTCCCCCGAGGCTTGAAGGGCCAGGGCACCCAGCAGGTTCTGAACGCGCTCCGTCAGGTCACCCGAGAGTAGGGAACACCAAGGAACCCAGAGTCGGGCCTCTTTGGAGCCCTTGCTTCCTCTCGCCCGGCTTCTTCGGCGCAAAGGACGAATCTGGGCTGTTGAAAATGGATCAAACAACCCGATCTCTGTCGGCCCCAGGTCACATGCTGGGCCTCAGCTCGCAGCCTGCGAAGATAAGTGGCACTTCATGTCCCGTAATCAGGTTTGCGCACAGGAGCCCTCCGAGGCGCACAGGTGGGAAATGGGGAGGCTGGCTGGGAGGCCTCCTGGAGGAGGTGGCTCCGAGGGTAGACGTGAGGAGCGCCCTGGGGTGGGGCTGAGGGGGTGTAAGGAGGTGGGAGCATGGAAGGATGGGACGTGTTCTGGTATCGAGATTCCCAGGTGATAAGCCTTAAGGGGCGAAGGCCTATAAATGTCTCACGACGGAAGACCGAGGTGTGGGATTGGCAAAGGGAGAGCAGAGCTTCCTCACTCGCAGGGGGGCCCCAGCCCCGCCCCATACCTGCGCGGCGGCCCCGCCTCCACCCATCCATTGGCTAGACCCGCCGCCCGTCAGACGAGCCCCCGGGGCCCGCCCCCAGCCCTGAGCTGCGCCTCTTAGCTCTGAGGCCACCGCGCCAGCGCCACTCTGCCAGGCTCCCGGCCATCGCCCGCCTGGTGCGCCGCCCGCCAGCTCTTTGCCCGCGCGGGGCCGCCCGCCGCGGGCTCAGGGCAGACCATGTGCCCGCCAAGTCCGCTGCCCGCCCGCTGGCTATGCGTGCTGGCAGGCGCCCTCGCCTGCGCCCTTGGGCCGGTGGTGAGTGTTCGCCCTGCCGCCCTGAGTCCCGGCAGCCTGGGAGTTGCGGGAGGTGGGGGAGGTGGGGGAGGTGGGGGGCGGCGGGAGCCGGGCCATCCGTGCGCGTGTCTGTGTAAGAAGAATAGGGGACATCAAGCACCTCGTCTCGCCTCCTCCCACCGCTCCAGACCGAACCTAGACGCGAGGGCTGGGATATTGGTCGTGCCCAGTCCCTCCCAGCGCAGCCGGGAGCAGGCACAGCATCAATGGAGGGGAAGTGGGGAAGAGTGGGCCCCAGACTTGCCTTCCTTGTGGTGGTTGCCAATGAGCAGTGGGGTGGGGCAGTCAGTGGGAGCAGGGTCAGGTACTGCGGCCGATTGAGATGAAAGGTTTGGTACACCGTAGGTGAGAGGGAGGATGTGAGGGCCGTCCTTGTGTGCTGTGACGGTCTGGAGGTGTTAGCAGCAGAACCAGTGCTGGGGGCCCCAGGATTTGAGAAGGGGCTCTTGGGATCAGGTGAGTGACAGGCACATCCCTTCCTGTGCCCTCCCACTGAGCAGAGCAAAAAGGTACCAGAGCCCAAGGTGGAAGCTGGTGGGCAGTGAGGGGCTAAGGGTGATGGTTAACAGGAGGGGCCAGGCCTGTGCACGGAGAGAGCTGAGCAGGAAGCCAAAGCTAACAAGCAGTGGCCTCCCTCTTCCTCCCACTTCTGCTTCCTCTCAACGTGGATATGTGTATGCCCTTGATACATGTGTACTCGTGTGCCCCATGTGTGGGTGTGATGTGTGTATCTGTGGATGGCTTACCTGGGCCATGAGGCAGACGCCGATTGAGGCAGGAGATGCATAGATCATCTCACTCTAGAACAGGGAAGACCTCAGCGCTCATTGAGTCTACTGAAGCCCATTTTACAGATGTGCAAAGCGAGGTCCAGAGACACAAGAGCCACATCTGTCTGCCACCAGTTAGACCTAGACAGAGGTTGATTTTCTCCCTACCCCAGACCTTGAGTAATCTAGAGTTGCTGCTTAGGTAGGGCCTTAAATGCCCACTCCAATTTGGCTGGGCGAGGGTGAGGAATCTTGATTATCTAGTTCATTCTCTCCCATGATCATTTCCCTCACCATCACCTCCACCAGAGCAGGAATCTCTGTGTTTCCATCTAGCGGATGTCTTGAGCACCCTGGGAACAGGAAGCTCATTGCCTGTCCTAGGAGCAGACCTCTGACAATTGGCAGGAGCCTCACCTCCACCCATGACAGCCATGAGACCAAACTCTTGAGCACTCAAAGTCTCACCAAACTCTGTCCCAGAGGCCACAGCTCTGGCACAACTTGCATGAAGCCTCCAGGCCTCTCCAACAACCCTCTGGCCCTCCCAACCCCGGGTTCAAGCCACTCAAACTCTTCTTGGATGAGCCAGGGATCTTGGAACCACTGCTGACACCCCATTCCTCCATCCTGAGAGGCTTCTGAGCTCAGGGGCAGAGTGGATTCAGAGAGGCCTCCTTTCACATCAGGCCACTTCTGCTTCACACTTCAGAAACAGCCCAAATCTGTCTCCTCCCTCTAATGCCTACCCTCCCCCTGTCTTTCCACATCTTATTCGTTTAGTGCCCAACTCTATCTCCTCCTCCAGACAGCCTTCCCTGATTGCTCCAAGCAACTCGACCCTTCCCCCTCTAACTCCACCCTTCAGCCCTACCCACCTCCCAGGCTGGGCTATTCTGGCCATCCTATGAGGTCAGGGGCTGGGGTCTCTATATTCCCATATTCCTTACAGTCCAGTGCAGGAGCTGGGTCCACAGAGAGAGGAGAAGGGACTCAACCAGGACTGGGTGAGGGCAGGCTGGAGTGAGGGGTCCCTGTTTCCCTCCTTGCTTCTCCTTCCTCCCCGCCAGCTACCAATCGCTCCCTCATGGAATGGACACCAGGCAATGCTGCTCTAGCTGGACTCAGTGTGACTGCAGGGGTTGGGGGGGGGTGCCAGGAGTTATCAGAGTCATAAAATGGCAGCTGCAAAGTTCAGGTTGAAGGCCCAAGGCCTTATCACTCCTGTTTATGGTGCCCTGACTTCAGCCTGGAAAGGGGAAATCTCTGAACAGGGAGGCAAAAAAAAAAAAAAAAAAAAAAAAGGAAAGAAAACCTCCAGTGTCTCAGAGGAGGAAGTCTGCCCCAAGGTCACCTGTCAAGCCTTCCAGTGCCCCTGCCCCCCAGACAGCAGGCACAGGGACTCCTCATCCAGAAGCAGAACTGCTCAGGGCAATGCCCAGCACAAGGCTGGGGGAGGAGAGTCATAGGCCTCCTCCTGGGAAAATCCTCTATCTGGTGTGGGAGACCAGACCCAGTGACATAGGAGGAAGGGCCCAGATGGATGTGGGGTACAGTCTCCTAGAACCGGGGGAGGGGTTGCTGAGAGGAACAGTCAGTGGAGGCTCCCTGGAAGAAGCAGGACGGTTCTCTGAAGAGTTTGACCAGATGAGCCAATCTTTCACCCTAAACCATAAAACAGCCTCTGTTGACAGGACCAATGGGCCTGGCCCCAGAAGGAGGAGTCCCAGGAGCTGGGAGAGGCTTGGCTTCTCCCCTACTCTGAGGTTGATTAGTGGCCACCAGCTCCTGAAGGCCTCGCCCCGCCACCGGCATCCTGCTGCCCCCACCACCTGACTCTACCCTCTCCAGAGGCTGACCACAGCTGCCCAGGCCCTCTTGGCCCCCAGCAGGCCACCCTATGAGCTTTGGAAAACATGGCTGCATCTGGGTCAGGTTCCTCCTCAAGTGAGGTTACCACCTCAGTGAGGCCTGGCCAGGGCTCCCAGGGTACCATGCTGGAAAAGCAAGCCCCTTTGAAAGTTTCCACCCTCCGGTCCTGGTGCACTAAGACTAGGCCTTCTCTGAGGTTTGTAGGGCATCCTTGGGGAGCCCAGGCTGGGGACAGGAGAGCTGGTCCTCACTCCACTCCATGGCAATGGCTTGACCTTGGGAACATCTTTAACCTCTGTGGAAGGGCCTCAGGGTCCTCACCACAAAAGGGAAGGTGAGAGGCCTCAGCCTAGTGTGCAGGAGAAGCAGGAGGAGAGGGTTGGGCTAGAGCCAACTCTGCCTCCTGAGTGGGATATAATCTACCCCTGGAGCACTAGGGTCTCTGTGAAATGGAGTTTGTCTTTCAGGCAGGACTTCTGTGAGCTCTGAAGGAAGTAAAAGCTGTGAAGGTGGCTATGTGAACTGTGTGACCGTCATCCCTTCTCCTCCATCCCCAGCTTGGGAGCCCTGTGGAACCTTATACAGCTATTTCTGGCCCTCATCTGCCCAGGGGTTCCCAGGGCAGGCAGGAGTCCTGGGCTTAGGGGAGGTGTCCTCATGAGGTGGCCAAAACATTTTGGGGGTAAGGCTCCAGGCCTAGGTAGGCAATGGGGCCTCTCAGAGCAGATGGGCCTTCACACCGTGGGCAGCCTCAGTGGAAGTCCAACATGGGCCATGAGACAAGGGTAGGGGCGCTAACCTCTACCTGCCACAACTCTGCCATTGCTGGACCCTTCACTGTGGCCCCTTTGGCCATGGAGCAGGAAATGGGGCCTGGGGACTATGCAAAGCCTAGTCCCTTTCTTAACCCCTTCTGTTCAACCCCCAGATTCTGCCTTACCCCATTTGACTTCCAATACAAAATGATTTTTATTGTACCTATTGAAAATGTCAGTATGTACAAACTCTCTCACATAACTTAGAAGTATTTCTTTTCTTTTCTTTTCTTTTTTCCTTTTTGAGATGGAGTCTTGCTCTGTCACCCAGGCTGGAGTGTGGTGGTGTGATCTTGGCTCACTGTAACCTCCAGCTTCCGGGTTTAAGCGATTCTCCTGCCTCAACCTCCCTAGGAGATGAGATTACAGGCTCCCGCCACCATGCCTGGCTAATTTTTGTATTTTTAGTAGAGACAGGGTTTCGCCATGTTGGCCAGGCTGCTCTCGAACTCCTGGCTTCAGGTGATCTGCCTGCCTCAGCCTCCCAAAGTGCTAGGAATTACAGGCCTGAGCCACCGCGCCTGGCCCCTTAGAATTATTTCTGAAGAAGAAAAAGCATTTTAATCTCTCCACCACGTGTATAGTGTTTCAAATTTTTACTTTTTTGGTGAAAATTTATAAACAAGCAGAGAGAATATTATAATGAAAGCGCAAATACCCAATTCCGAGGTTTGACTATTGTTAACATCTAACAAGTAATATATGCTTCATTTGCTTTTGAGCTGAAGTATTTTAAAGTAAATTATAAACTTCCTGACCTTTTACCCCAAATCATTTCAGAACGCATCTCTAAAACCAAAGGACACTCTTCTATATAACTATCATACTGTCATTACACCTAACAAAATTGACAGGAATTGCTTAATATCTTTCAAATATCCCCAGCTGGAATGTAATGAAGCGCCACAGGACGAGTGGTGATATTATCCAGGGCTTGGTCTTCTCGCAGGAGTTTCATGTCTGCGTCTGACAGGACTGTCCAGCGAGCTGGAAGGGAGAAAGCCAGGTGCCTTGGCAGTGAGAGTCAGGCTGGGCTCCACTGGGCAGGACCTAGTCTTTTCATGCAGCCCATCTCATGCTGCTTATTATCTCTCAGGAAGTGCCTCCTACTAGCTAACTTCAAAACAAGTTCTTCCTGCACAGCAGGTCACCAGAGGAGGGGGAAGAGGTCACCAACCAACCTCCATGTACTAAGGACTCATAGCCTTGTGGCTGCCTGTGCTGGAGTCCAGCCCTCTGCAGGTGGCTCCAACACCGATGTCACCCACAGGCACTGTGTTTATAAGCTGAGTCCTGCAAACTCAGTTTCCTAGGTGTGGCCAGGATCACAAACAAGCAGCAGAGGATTTAAACTAAATGCTTAGCCTGTGTTCCTCTGCAAATAAAGGCTTCATGCCCCCGAAAGAAACCTTCCAAGAAGAACCCTTAGATGGGAATGTCTGTGCTCGGGTTCTGCTAATTATGAGAGCCCTTGTCTTGATATCACTCTGAGATGTGGAAAGTTCTTCTTCTCCCGAGCTCAATCCTGTATCCCTCTGTCTCCCCCTCTTCCTCCCCAACCCCATCAACCCTCACACAGCAGTTCTCATTCTCCTCTTCTACCAGAGTTCAGCCTTCCCCAAGAGGAAGTGAGGCTGGCAAAAAAAAAAAAAAATGAATTTGCAGCGGGGAGGCTTTGGGCTGTTGGCAAAGGGATGTAAAGATACAAGGAAGAGAAGAGAAATCAGTACAGGGCGAAGCAAACTGGCAGACTCGAGACTTCTGGTGGGTGTGGCTGGCACTTGTCAGTGGGTAGGAACTTCAGCCTGCCTGGGGTTATGCAAGGCACTACAGCTGTGGCTAGGCTTGGGTGTGGACGGCAGGGGCAGCCTGGCATGAGGACGACTAGAGCTTTGACAGTCACTGCTAATGCTCCTGGTGCCTGGCTGGTGTCTTTTACATGTGACCCTCAACCCCAATTCTAGAAGTAGGTGGTATTGTTGTTGTCCCCATTTTATAGATGAGGTTGAGTAAATTGCCCAAGTCATCCAGACAGGAAGCGGCAGACAGTCTCATTCTAGAACCTGTGGTCTGAACTAGGCTCTGCCACCTCATGAAGAGGGGCGACTACTTCCAGGGTGAGCTATGGCATGTCCATGCTGTGCTGGCACTTTAGATATTTTTAAAATTAGTAAAATGCACAAATCTGAATTGACAGCTCAGTGAATTGTGACATATGTGTACACCTGTGTCACCACTGCCCAGGTCAAACTATTGCACACTCCCATCACCCTAGCAGGCTGCTCCACAGTGAGGGGAAGTCTTATTTTGACTTCCTTTAGCGCTTTCTGCAAAGCTGGGAGCATGTTTCTCCTCTCTTTTGTGACTCCTGGATCCCATGATCCAACTTACCTTTGTATGTCCTTTACCTGCTCCTTTCCTGCCCTTTCCTCCTCCCACCTTTTCTCTCCTCTCTCCCTTCTTGCCTCCCAACTACAAGGTCTGCACGTCCTCGCCCACTCACATGCAAAAGCCAGCAAGGATGGGAAGCTGGGCTGCTGTCCTGTGTGCCTGTGATCACACTGCTTTCTCTCTGGCTCCTCCATTCCCTCGTGTCTCTTTTTTACCCCATGATTTCAGCAGGGGGCTGGCGGAGTAGAGCAAATAAGTCATGCGATATGAGATGGTTTCTGTAAAGGGCTGGGGTCATGGGGGAGAGGGTAAATGGAACCACTCCTGAGCCCCCTGTCCTCTAATTCCCATTCCCCTGCCTCCATTAACAGTTGCAGGCAGGAAAAAAGTAAAATAGCCCTCTTGACAAACCTCAGAAGCACAAATCATCCATGGAGGCTCCGCATGCTTGGTAATTTGCAGATAGTTTTTTCTCCTGCTTCACCTTATCCAGCCTGCTGCATTTTGTGCTCTTCTCAGAGACCAGCTGCTCCTCAGAGGGACTCATGCTTCCTGCTGCGCTACTTGGCTCCTCCTGCCCTAGTTCCCTGGCCCCAGATGACGAGGCTGGGGCTTCTGATTCGAGGCAGTAGCTGTGGTCTCAGGCTTCCCTTGAGGAGATTGAACATGGCCTACGAACCTGAGCGTGGCCCACCCTGTCTTTCAGAGCCCCTTGCATCTAACAGCTACAACTCCCAGCATCTTCACCCATACCCCCATCACCACACCTAGCCTTTGCTCCAGATATCAGAGAACCCCACATGGAGAGGCAAAAGCAGGGCTTTCTCTCTAGCCCCTCACCAATTCCTGTGCCGGACTGAGCTCCAAAAAGTAAGCTTAAAGACAGCCTGACCCTGCAGTTGAGCTGAGGCTAGAGAGTTTTGGGCCAGGCTGGGCTCTCAGCACCTTCTTTAGGACAGGAGTTCCTAAGCCCAGAAGGAACCCAGGCAAGACTGAAGAAGTCCACAGCATCTCTTCCATCCTGATCTTCTTCTGTCCTCTGCCATGGTGTTAGCTGGATGTGGGAGGTGAATGACAGGGAGTTGGCAGGAGAATCCTGAGTCTAGTTGGAGACAGGAACTAACCAAGTCTTGTTCATTCCACCTGCCCCCTCCTCTCTATGCCCCCTCTTCTCTGTATCCACTGTCCTGCCCAGGCTTCATTAGTTCCTGCCTAGACTGGTGCAATAGCTTTCAGCCCCACCACCTGCAACCTGAGGGATCTTTGTAAAATGTGCATCCCCCATCCTCAGTCTCCTAGTTCAAGTATCTGTTGGCCCCCATGGCCTAGGAGTGAAAGCTCACGTTGAAAACTGGCATTCCAGGCCCTTCCCAATCCTACCCCAGTCTACATCTCTCAACTTGTCTCCCGATGCCCCTGGAACTCCTTGCTGCAGCTACACCAGGCTTCTCGCAACCTTGCATGTATTAGGCATTTTCATGCCTCCATGCTTGCACACACGCTGCTCTACTTTCTGGGGTGCTCTTACTCCACTTCTAATTGTCTAACTCGCACATCCTCCATGACCTACCTCTACAGAATGAGTACAGCATACCTATTCTGTAGGAAGCCCAGACTCTAGCTATATCCCACCCTGGAACACTTCCCCAAGATCAGTAGGCTTGGCTATATTCAGCCAGGGAATTTTTCAACTCTCTCTGTGTGCCTGAAGTCCAGAGGGATAATGAGGATGTTTAGAATAGGGAAATAAGTAAGTGGGAGAGGAAGTCCAAAGTCTGCCTGAATTCCTCAGTGATAAGGACTAGAGGGAGCTGCCCTGGCCCGGTCCCTCAAAGGGCAATGGTTGACCAGAGGACCCAAGGCGAGGCTGTGGAGAAGGACTGATGCAGTCCAGACCAGCGGTCAGAGACTTAGGTCCCATCTGGGAATGCGCATTTGCTGGGTGACCTCAGGTCCCTCTTTGGGTCTCCATTTCCTCTACCCCTCCCCAGATAGGGCTCAACACTAAACTAAATTGTGACAAAGAGAGAGCTCATCTTCCAGACCACACCCACTTTTTCATAAACACCACAGGCTTCAGTACCCACCCCTCCTTTCTCTCCAAACTGCCTCTAAGGAAAGGCTCTGTGTCTGTGCAGCTGAGGGAGCAGAGTTGGCTGGAGAAATTGACCCAACACTCTTCCACCCTCAGAGAGTTGCAAGCCAAAGCTGCTGGAAATCCTAGGCACCCATGGTGATTGAGAAACAAATATTTCTTGGCAAACTACATGGCCACAGTCCTGGCTTAAGATGGCCCAGAAAGTGAGGGCGTCCGTTGTCCTGCCCTCAGAGGGCAAGGCTGGACACTTTTGTTTACAGCGACCAACAGAAAACTCAACTGAGCCAAGCTATGAAGGCAAGGCATCAGCTCATGTTGCTAGCAGTAGGGCTGGTTTCAGGTATGGCTGCATTCACAGACCCAGACAATATTAAGAGAACCTGATTTTTCTCCATCTGTCTATTCTGCCTTCAGCTGTGTAGTTTTCATCCCTGTGTTCCACTTGTCAACAAGAAGACAGCAGAAGCTTGAGCCCTTGCTTCCTTTAAGGTTTCCAGTCCAGTGGGAAAAAGCAAATTCACTTGCTTAATCACTTAATCCAAAGTCCCAGGAGTGAGCCTCCCGGCTCTGAGTAGCCTGACTCGGGCTATGTGTCAGGCACTGTGGCCAGGAATGCTCTGATTGACTTAAGCCTTGGTCACATGTCAATCCCCTGGAAGAGAGTTCATCAGCACTCCATGAACTGGAGGTAGGGAAGGAGGTTGTTTCCTAGACACAGAGGAGAACATGGCATCAGAAGAGAGCAAAAGATGGTGGAAGGCAGAAACAATAAATATCCACTAACATCCATCCTGTTTTCAGGTTACAGTGTCATGAGAGGTGAGAATGGACAGGAGAATCAGGAGAGGCTGGAAAGGGGCCAGAAAGTAGAATGAACCCTATTGCTGGTGGGAAATGGGGTTGGGATGGTACCTTGGTGAGAAATGTGCTCCAAGACAGGCAAGACAGACCAATGATGGGATACAAGGCAGGGTGGCCGGTACCCAGGTTCCTCTTCCGGAAGCCACCTCTGAGATCTACCTGGCCACTCTTCCCCCTATACTTGAGGATGAACCAGCCACAAATCCCTTGAGACAGAGTGTCTTCAGCATTTCAGCCTGAGTAACCCTTATGGAAAAGAGAGGAAGCACATGACCCCAAAGAGGAACCACAGACACAGTTTCCTTGAAGCCTCCTGTCTTTTAACAGTTATACGAATAACTGTATCATGCTCCATCACACAACTGTGTTACTTTCAATACATTTTAAATGACTTACCAGCTAATGTCTTTACCCCGGTTGGCTGGTAAAGGTGCAAGATGGAGCTCAAGTTCACTGTGCAGCTTTCAGGGCAACACAGGTGAGGTCTGGATTCTGGGGAAATCTAAAGGAGTCTTGAAGAGGGAGGCCTTCCCTGGACCTGGACGAGGTCAACCATGGTGCTAGCTGCTTCTGGGAGTGTTGGCCTTCAGGTGACCTGTGAGACAGAAGCTCTACCAGAGAGCCCTCAACAGGAATGAGAGAGCTGTTTGGGGTGGAAGGGACTTGGCTGTACAGCCTCTTAGGCACTGAGTTGTTCAGCTTCAGCTTGGACCCCTCTCCCTCCACAGCAAAGGATTGCTGGCTGCCAGCTGGGATGCACATCCCAGTAAATGGAGCTGATTTACTTAAAACAATGGTCAAAGTACTAAGCACTTTGGTGCCTGCAGGCCAGGAGGGACCTCCTTAAAGGAAGGTCCCCTACCTATGCTCTTCCCACAGACCCACTTCAAGAAATCTCTAAGTCAGCAGGGGAGGTGGTTGAGGCCCATGTAGCCTACAGAGAAACTGAGGCCCAGGGAGGTAAGAATCCTGTCCCAGGGTGGGAGGGACAAGTTGGAGGAGACACTGAGAATGTCCGACTCTGGAGTGGTCTTGCTGGACTCTCTCCTATGGCCCTGGTGGAAACCAACATTCTCCCCAGGCAGAGATGAGGAAACTGGTGTGGGGTTGCCGGGGCCAGCAGCCACTTTTCTAAAGCCAAAGACGCAGAAGCTGCTGCCAGCCCAACGCTTCCTCCATGGAGGCCTTCACCCACCCTAGCCCATCTAAGAGCTCCCAAGACCTACATTTTTCTGGCTGTTCCCAGACAGCCATCACCCCACTCACATGTCTTCCACAAGGTCAGTGTCCCCAGTCACCATGGTCTGACCCACCCCTGATCCCTGGCCAGGGTACAGGGAGGGGCAGGGGAGAAGCTTGGGCTTTTCCATCCCTTCTCTTCACTTTCCAGAGACAGGGGAGGCCTGGTGGGATCCTAGAGGTGCTCTCTTACTTCCTTAAACCTCCCTACCCTCAGTAGATCTGGTATAGCTTGAATTATTTAGAAACTAAAAAGGAGACAGGTGAGGTCTGGGCAAGGAAGGCCAGAATCCCCTTCCTAGCCTGGTGACCCAGGGGACTGAGCACAGAATCCTGGAATGACAGCAGCTGGAAAATACAGCTAGACTCCTGGATTCTTCCTGGGGCTGGCAGTGGAAACCAGAGGCCAGGATCCAATTCCACATAACAGAGTAATAGCATGAGCTGGCCCCACTCATCAGGGAGACCGAGACAGGGACAGACTCAAGCCAAGCTGGAGAGTGGCAGAGTCCAGAGGGCCAGCTCAGGCCTCTAAGGGGAGGCCCTCTTGCCACCATCTGGAGTTGTGCCACCCACAAAGAGACAAAGCAGTTATAGCTGCAGCACTATTGGGGGAGCCATCAAGAAGCTGTGGCAGGGTCCTCAGGGCCGACCCAGGTTTGGGGGCAATGGACAACAGGTTGGAGTCAGGTTCAGGTTTCAGTCTGGGGTTGGTATTGGGGTTCCATATGGAACTTGGATCTCTTCCAGGGAGAGGGCAGGTGCATCCAGAGACTGGGCCTTGTGCTCCCGAGTCTATGAACAAGGCTGATGGGCCCTCCCTGTCTTTGTCCCCAGGGCGGCCAGGCAGCCAGGCTGCAGGAGGAGTGTGACTATGTGCAGATGATCGAGGTGCAGCACAAGCAGTGCCTGGAGGAGGCCCAGCTGGAGAATGAGACAACAGGTGAGGCCCCCATGGGGAGAGGGGGGGCTGCATGCCCCCAGGGAGTCCACGATTCCTCATGTCTCGAGCTGAGATCCAAGTCACGTTCGTTCCACATTTGTTGGATGATGGTGAGGAGCGGCTGGGGAGCCAGATGGAAGAAGAAAGGGGCTAACAGGCTTCCACATTCCCACCCCAGGTCTGGGGAGCTCCCAGCTGCAGCTGAGGAGGACATACTAAATCGGGGTTCTGAAAAGTACATGGAGCCAACTCTGCCTCTGGGGGTCCCTATCCCTCTTCTCCAGGAAAAGTGAAGATCTCCATGGCAGCCAGCCCACCCGGGACACAAGGCCCAGCATGCTGCGTGGTGGGGGACCTGTGACCAATGAGGGTAGGCAGGTTCCGGGACACCCAGGAGCTGACATGGGGAGAACTAGCCCCATAATACCATACTCCAGGATTATAACATTGTACTGTTAGCATCTCAAAGGAAGAAGAGGGACATTCAGTCACAATATGTGACCCCCACAGGGACCGCATGGAAGCTCAAAGCCATCTTAGGGGTCCAGAGCAAGAAAGGGCATAAGTTTTGTCTGGACAGATGTGGAATACTCACCACAGCCAACACTCAGCCTGGAAACTTAGGCTCACTCCTCCCTCTCAACCCCAGGCTCTGCCTCTGCCACACCCAGAGGACCCATAGTGACGCCACACACATACACACACACACACACACACACACACGCCCAGCCCCTAAGCATACACATACAGGCGCACACACTGGCTTCTCCATCCCAACCCACCCTTAGTGACCAGATGAACCATCAGCTCATTATTTGGTTGATGAGACCAGTCAAGGTCAGCCCCAGAGGCCCAGCCACTCCTCCTCAGGGGGCTGGGAGAGCTCCACCTGGCAGTGTGAAGGGTGGTGCCCAGCTACCTAGACTGGACAGCAGGGCTATCAGGACAGATGACAGCACCCTCTTTTTGGCTCAGCAGCTCCAGGTAAGAATGGGTGGAATTATTTGGTACCACTTGAACCAGACTTGGAGGGGTGAGCAGGTTTGGAGAAACGGAGAGTCTGGAAAGGTGGGAGGCACTGAGGCAGACTTCCTATGGGGAATGGGGCATGGTTGGCAGGTTCAAGTCTTACTGCCAGGGACAGCAGCCTGGCACGTCTGGGCTGGAGGCAGTGAGATGGCTGGGCTCATTCTGGGCCTCCATCCCAGGCTATCTCCCTGAGGCTGAGCTTACACTTATGTAACAGCCTTGCTCAGGAGCAGGGAGCATCTTTACATCTTCCTGGCTCCCTAGTTCCCCTTCCACCTTCTAAAGCTGACAGTTATGTAACTCCTTCCAGGTCCTTCTTCTTGGCCCTGGTGTCCAGGCTGTCTGCCTCCTGCTCTGTCAGTGAGTAAGTGTAGCCTCACAGATGGGCTTTGCCTACCCTGATCTCAAAGCAGGACAACCCCTTGACTCTAGGGCCCAGAGACTGAGGCATGGGTCCAGGGGTGGCTGGGCCTGCCCACTACCTACAGGCCCCACCCCACTCCACCAGTGCAGGGAGCCAGGACCAGGTGCAGATAGGCTTTGGCAGGCCCCAACGGTGGGATCATAGGCAGCCCCGAGAGGCCCGGACTCTAGACTCCACTGCGCACCTCCCATGCCGAGGGGTAGGCCACCCTCGTGATTCCGATGAGGTCACTGCTGGCACAGCGTTCCCGTTGGGTGCCAACACCCTGTCACCAGCAGCCAGGCTGGGATGCAGAGAAGGGCGGGCATAGGTTGTGGCCATGAGTCTGCCTGTGGCCTTGTGTAGGGCTCTGTGCATGTTCATGCACATCTAGGTATGCACTCCTGGCCCATGTCTGTCTGGAGCTGCGTCTTGCCTCTGGGGTCTATAGCTCTGTGTCTGACTCTGAGTATCTTTGTGAGTCAGAAGTGTGTGTCTATTTAAGCATGGGCACATGCCATCTGTGGACATGCCTAGGTGTGTCTGCCCAGTGTGCTGTGTCTCTGTGTGGCTTGTATGTCTATCAGTGTGAGTGTCAGTGGTACACCCAGACATGTCTGTCTCTCTGAATGTATGTCTCTGTGAGTTGTGTGTCTCTCTGTGCCCATTTGCTTGTGTCTGTTGCCTGTGTTCAGGTAAGTGTACATGTGTGCATGTTTGCATGTGTGCCTGGTGTTCTGTGTACTGGCATGTAAACATCAGTGTGTGTATCTCTGTGTGCACACAAGTCTACAGAATGACACAGCAGAGGCCCCACCTCACCTTGCCTCACCAACCCTTACCCCAAGCTCTGGGTTGGGCTTTCCTGGTGGGGGCACAGCCCCACCTGTGAGCACACACAGCCAGCCTGGGCCCTGTATTTCTATAGGCCTGGTGACATGTGTGATGGGACCTGCGGGGCCTCATTAGGGCAGGCACACAGGAAATATTCCCATTGCCTAGCCCAGGACAACAGGCCATTCCAGGTACCAAGTATATTCATGGCTGTCACCCCGTCCCCTGCTTCCCCAACCATGTCCCTCATATTGGCCTCTCGTCCTGCTTCCCTGCCCTGCTGGCTGCCCTCACCCCAGCACTAGTTCACAGCCCAGCCTTGGTCATGCTAAGATTCCTTGAGGCCAAGTGTGGCCTCCCAAGGGCAGGGCCTGGTTTCCTCTCTTCTGTCCCACCACAGTGAAGCAGAACTCAAGGCCAGAGACCCAGCCCCGGATTCACTCCCCAGCCTGTGCTGGCCGCCGGAGGTTTAGAGAGCCCAAAGTCTGGCAGGCACCCAGACACAATAGCCAGTCTGCATAACAGGGCGTGCCCAGCACCGTCAGAGAGGGGTAAACAAAGTCCAGCAGCGGCAAAATTCCCAGAGAAATGACAGCCCTTCCGACCGAGAGGAGTGGGAACATGTGAATATACTGTACCACTTACCAGCAACATGACCTTGAGCTGGTTGTCCAATCACGCTGTGCCTCTGTTTCCTCATCTGTGAAATGGAAGCGTTAAATAAGTCATTCATCCAAAGAGGTTAGAACAGTGCCTGGCACATGCAAAGGTTATATGAGTGTTTGCTGATATTCTTAACAGGGTCTGGAACCCCCAGCAGGGTTTGACTGACCTGAAGTGCCCCTACTCGGCTTTCAGAGAGGCTGGCCCAGAATGGAAGAGGGACTGGCAGCCAGCGTGAGGCCACAAGAGCCCTCAAGACAGGGAAAAGTGGTCAGGGTCCATGACTAAGGGAGGCTGCAATCTCTGGTCAAGCCCTGGGGATCCAGGTGTCCTCCTCAGGCTTTAGCTATAGGTGTGGCCTGACTGCTGCAGCCCCAGAAGGTGCCCCTTGCTGCTGCCAGCCCACTCCAACACACAGAGTCCTGAGCCTCTTCCCCAAGTAAGGATGTCCCTCCACCTCCTCTTCCCAGACCCCCTTCTTAAGAACTTGTGAACCTTCGGACCTGAGCTGGGCTGGGCTGGGCTTGGCCAAGCTGGCGTTGACTTTGGCTCAGGGGGTTGGGTTTTCTGAGCAAATCTATGGGACTGGCAGGATTGCAAAGAGACAATTAAGCCTCCTGCATGGGACGGGTCCAGAGCAGTCCTAGTCCGTCAGGGGCATGCAGCTCCTGAACAGACTAAATGATGGCATTTGCATGTGCCTATTAAAGCAGACCCCTGGAGACCCCACTGTGCATCTTTCACTGGCCAGGCTCTGCAAGGCTGATAGCTGTGGCAGAGAATGCAGCCACAATGGAGGGTTTTTGCTGAATTTGTTCCCTAACTATTCCCCTCCATCACAATTCACAATCCGACCACACTGGGGGAATCTGTGTTGTTCAAGAACTAGGTGTGGGCTGGGCACAGTGGCTCACACCTATAATCCCAGCACTTTGGGAGGCTGCGAGGCAGGTGTGAATCACCTGGGGTCAGGAGTACAAGACCAGCCTGGCCAACATGACGGAACCCCGTCTCTACTAAAAATATAAAAATTAGCCGGGTGTCGCGGAGGGCGCCTGTAATCCCAGCTACTCAGAAGGCTGAGGCAGGAGGATCACTTTAACCCAGGAGGTGGAGGTTGCAGTGAGCCAAGATGGCGCCACTGCACTCCAGCCTGGGCAACAGAGCGAGACTATGATGGGGTGATGAGTATACTGGGGTGCATGTAGTTCTTTTTTTTTTGAGACAGTCTCAAAACATTTTCTAATGCCTCCTTTATTATCATAATATGAAATTCAGGACACACGCCCATCCACTTTATTAAAAATAAAGTTCTAGCTATACTGTAAGATAAATATTAAAAGGAAAGTAATTTATAATAAAGTATCATGTACATATTCAAGCATAATCACACTAGATGTAGTCTGAAGGTTGTACCTACAAATATAAATCCTGAGAATGCGAGGCCTACAAATGCAGACTGATGGACACAGGCAGTTGCATCAGTGACTCAAGTATCACAGGCAGTACTGCTATGGGTGTCATGATTTTCCAAAACATTGAACAACTCTTAGTGAAGTTCAGAACAAAACAAAATACAATCTTCCCTCCCTTTTCTCAGTGGCTGCATTCCTGGAAAACTCCATGTATGTTAAACTTGTGCAATAAATAGCTTGTGTTGGCTGGGCACAGTGGCTCACACCTGTAATCCCAGTACTTTGGGAGGCCAAGGTGGGAGGATCACTTGAGGTCAGGAGTTGGAGATCAGCCTGGCCACACATGGTGAAACCTCGTCTCTACTAAAAACACAAAAATTAGCCGGGCGTGGTGGCACAGGCCTATAGTCCCAGCTACTCGGGAGGCTGAGGCAGGAGAATTGCTTGAACCCAGGAGGCAGAGGTTGCCAAGGTTGCACCACTGCACTCTATCCTGGGTGACAGAGTGAGACTCCGTCTCAAAAAATAAGTAAATAAATAATAAAGTAAATGGCTTGTGTTTATATGTAAAATGGTATAAGAGTCTAGGCTCTGTTCATTACGAAAGGTTTTCACCTATACATATGGCCAGTGGCTCATCTGGAAGCCATGCAGAATGTGAGACAATTCATCATTGTGCAGGAGTTGCCTATCTGGCATCCCTGGTGGCTGCCCATCAAATGCCAGTGAGGCCCCCCTACTGCTGTAACAATCAAAACCACCACTGGCATTGGAAACATCCCCAGGGGGCGCTCTATCCCTCACTAAGGACCAAAGAACTGTAGTCAGGCCTCCTCCCTGCCTCCCTGTCAGGACAGGCTCCATGCAGCCTGGGCAAGCCTGTGCCTTCCCTCTCAGACTGGAGGCTCCTTGAGGTGGGAGCCCGGCAGAGGGAGGAAGAGAGTGGATGCCTATGACCTCAGGCCCCAGGGCTGGAGGCACCCGCACTGTGCTGACCCATGTGTCCTCTGCCTTACCCCCATAGGCTGCAGCAAGATGTGGGACAACCTCACCTGCTGGCCAGCCACCCCTCGGGGCCAGGTTGTTGTCTTGGCCTGTCCCCTCATCTTCAAGCTCTTCTCCCCCATTCAAGGTAAGACCCCCGGGTTGAAAAGGTGATGTGAGTGGTGCCGGCTGCCGTGGGACTCACCTCTCAAGGAAGTGGAAAGTCAAAGGAAAGTGGTCAAAGAGGCTGGAACAATCCGAGGGACTCCCTGGCAGAGGAGGCAATGGTGCCGGGTCTTTAAAGAACTCACGGGATTTGATTAGCTCTTCACATAAAGATAAGCATATGGGAAAGGCTCATTAAATATTTGCTCAACAATTGATGACTGATTGACTGACAGGTACTTGATTAAATTATGGTTCCCGTAGATAGTCCTGTTGTCTTGGGCTGGTCATGATTCAGTCTTTCGATGCCTGGAGTCTACGACCTCTTGGGCTCCATGAAGCCACTACACGACTTTGCTTATACACCTTGTCATGTTCCACTTAAATGAATGTCCACAGAATGTCCACAGAATGAGGCAGAAAAGAAAAGGGGGAGCCCCTTTAGGATGTGGCTTTCTTGCTAGTGAGTCATTAAAGAGGTTTACAATATAGATTCAGTCATTCTTCTGTGCAGTGAATGAAGCACCCACCCGTGTGCCAGGCGCTGAGCTGGACAAACACAGTGGGGAGAGGATAAAGCAGCCCCCAGGGCTGCTCTTCCAGAGCTAGTGTTCTCATTGGAGAGACATTTCGTAAGGAAATAAACAGATGTATAATCAATAATAAAAAGTGCTGGACGAGAGAATAAGGAGAGTGGGGACCAACTTAAGGCAGAGGTTCACAAACAGTCCCTCTCTGAGGAGGTGACACTTCAGCTGCCATCTGAAGACCTGGAGGTGAGAAAGAGCCACGAGGCAAAGATCCCAGATTGGGAACAATTGAGAGAGAGAATCAACAGCCCGTGGAATAAGCATCCAAGGAAGCTCCATGAAGGCCAGTGTGGCTGGAGCAGGGAGAGTGCCGGGGAAGGAGGGAGGGGAGGGACAGGCGGGCTGAGGCCAGACCACACAGGGCCTTGAGGACAGAGGCGAAGACTTGAGTTTTTTCCTAAGTCCAGTGAGAAGTGGGGGGTTTTAAGCGGGGAACTGACAGAGTCCAATTTAGGTTTTTAACTTCTAACTGGTTTCTGTGAGAAGGAAGGATTCTAAGAGTATAAACAGGAAAACCCAATCACAAGGCAGGCAGGAAATGATGATGGATTGAATTCAGGTAGTGAGCTCAGTGCGGGAGAGAAGTGGGAGAGTTTATGGAGGGAATGGGCGTGACTGAGGCAGGGAGGAATCAAGCAGGCCCCACCCTAGGCTTAGGTTTAATGAGCCTTGGGGAAGAAAGAGCAGGACTGGGTGGGGAGCATGGAGGGAGGGGCAGGCCTGGGGTGGGGAGGACTCATGAGGAGCAGAACCTAGATAATTATTCAGAGAGCGAACAGAACTCATGCGTCTCTCACTCCAGGTGGCCTTTTCCTCCCTGGACCCCAGTTTCCCTGTTTGTAAAGTGGGGATGGGTGGTAGACCCCAGGGTCTCTTTGGGGTAAGCCGGTTTGCCCCCAAGTGACTGCTGTTGTGATCTCAGTGGTGAAAGACAGACCTTAAAGCCCTCCTGAGGAGTCTGGGAAGGTCACAGCCATGCCATATTCCAGGCCAATGCCCACCTGGCCTGGCCACCTCCTCCTGGGACACCCAGTGCCTGGGCAGATAACAATGAGCTCCTCTGGCAGGTTTCACAGTGCACGCCATCACTGAGCCTGGAAACCAGCCTTCTCTCTGATCCCTGGAAGCACCTGCTAATTGCCTTTCTCCCTGAGACTCTGCTAACTGCATTTCTCCCCGTGGCTCTTCCTTCTGTCCCTGCTGGAATGTGTCAAGGCAGCTCCTGCCCTTGAGAACCTGGACTCCAGCCCACCATCTAGCTAACCCTGAGGCTGCCGGCATCAATGGGGCCCATACGGTGCCTTTGGACTGACAAGAAAAAGTCAGTCCTTCCTCAGGCAGAGATGACCTCTCACTAGAGCCCACCTAGTGGCAAGCAGAATATGCCTACCAGCCAGGTGCCCTTGTACAGTGAACAACTTACACAGCCATACTCTGTGGGCCTGGTCTCTGAAAATGGTGGAGAGAAATAGGAAACTGCGATTAGGGACTAAAAACAGAAAAAAGACGGTGTTCTCCTGAGCAAGTAGATTAAGGTATGGGCAACCGACCTGAAATTCCAAAGAGGGAAGTTTGCAAGTGTGGGGTAGGGATGATGGCAACACCAACTCACACCCTTTTAGATACAGACCTGGGAAGAAGTATACCCACAGGAAGGGACCTGGTTCTACAGGGAAAGCTAAAGAAAGCTTATAGAAGATAAAAATTGTGGAGAGTTAGAAAAAAGTCATCTACATAGGCTGGATAAAATACCTGAAGGAGGGAGTTTGGCCAGGCAAGGAATAGCTCATTAAGGCACCAAAATGTTCATGGTGGCTCACTTCTTTATTTTTATTTTATTATATTGATGTTTTGAGATAGGGCCTTGCTCTGTCACCCAGGCTGCAGTGCAGTGGCACAATCTTGGCTACAACCTCCGCCTCGCGGGTTCATGCCATTCTCCTGCCTCAGCCGTCCCAGCAGCCGGGACTACAGGCACCTGCCACCACGCCTGGCTAATTTTTTCTATTTTTAGTAGAGACGGGGTTTCACCGTGTTAACCACAAAGGTCTCGATCTCCTGACCTCGTGATCCTCCCGCCTCAGCCTCCCAAAGTGCTAGGATTATAAGCGTGAACCACCATGCCTGGCCTCTACCTTCAAATATTTGAAGAGATATTTAAAAAAATAAATATGGGAGAGCCATTCTGGCTGAGAAAATTCGATGTACAGTCTATGTTAACCATGTCTGTGGGGTCTATGGGATACCTCCCTTCCCCCACCACCTGCATCATGATGCTATAAATAAGAAAACATTGCTGCCAGCCTAGGAAGCTCATCCTTGCTGGCGGGGATGGGGCACTATGGCAGGGAATCAGGAGAGTTCCATGGCAGGGAATCAGGAGAGTTCCACAGTCAGGTCTGGGTGTTAGCATGATCCTTCCAGCTGTCTCAGGCTGTGGAGCTGACAGGAAAGCAGGGGGCTCCTACTTAATCCGGGGGAGATGAGGTGGTGGTGGTGCTGGGGAAGAAGCAGCTGGGAAAGGGCTGGTGACTGATGGGGGAGAGGGGGGAGAGGATCATTCCTCAATTCCTGGCTCCAGAAACTGAGTGGAGGATCCTAGGCACAAGCGGGGGCCATGACTGCTTTTTGAGACATAGTGAGTGGGAGGAGACTGGGAGAAAGGTGGACCTCGCCACCCCTCGGGTCGTCACAGCTATCCTGAGCTTGCTTAGGTGAGGCCCAGCCCAAGTGACAGGCCTCAAAGCAGACCTGGCAAGTGTCCCTCCCATGGTGGAGCCCAGCCTGGCCCAGGCATGCCCTGACGCCCCCACTGTCGCATGCCCTGACCCCTCCAGTGGGGTGTCCCTCCCAGCACAGGGTTAAAGTCCCTTGCTACCTCCCTCCTGCCCTTCATGTCCCCCTCTACAGATATAGGGCCTGCTGGTTTCCAGGCCCAGACTGGAGGGAGACTCTTGGCTGCTTCTTAGGATCCCATGGTGACTGCCATTTCGATCTCCTCGAGAGCGGCTTGCTATGAGGCCTTGACCACAGTCCCAGGGCTCTTCAAAGAGGCCACCTAGCCCCAAAGATGACCCATTGTCCCCTCCCTTCCTCTCCCTCACCATCTATGGCAGCCAGGGCTCCAGAAAACAGAGTGTCCTTTTGTCCACTGCTGGAGCCCAGAAAGATCGGAGTCAGGCGGACCTTGGTCTGCATCTCAGACCTGCTGCTCCCTTGCTGTGTGACCATGGGCAAATCACTTAACCTCTCTTAACCCTGGGATCCCCATATTTTGGTGGGATAATAAAAACTACCAATTCCTAGCCTTAACACATTAATATTTACCCTAACACCTCCGCCACTATACACACACATACACACACACACACAAATACAGTGGCATGGGAAGCTGCTGTGTACATGCCAGAGTCACCCAGGTTTGCTGGCATAATTTTTGATACCAGATGCTTGCTATGTCATTGAGCCTGGCCTCCTCAAGCCCTGGTCCCTCTGGTGAGTAGGCAGCCCAAAGCTCCAGTGTCCCAGCTTCAAGGCTGGGTGATTTTGGCCTTAGTCCTCATTTTTTTTTCTTGAGTCGGAGTCTCACTCTGTCTGCCACCCAGGCTGGAGTGTAGTGGTGTGATCTCGGCTCGCTACAACCTCCATCTCCTGGGTTCAAGCGATTCTCCTGCCTCAGCCTCCTGAGTAGTTCGGACTACAGGCATGCGCCACCACAAGCAGCCCTTAACCCTCTTTTCTACCTGCCCAAGTCTCCTAGGGGGAAGTCCTCAAAAGAATCAGATTGTGGGCCGGGCGCGGTGGCTCAAGCCTGTAATCCCAGCACTTTGGGAGGCCAAGATGGGCGGATCACAAGGTCAGAAGATCGAGACCATCCTGGCTAACACGGTGAAACCCCATCTCTACTAAAAAACACACAAAAAAACTAGCCAGGCGAGGTGTCGGGCGCCTGTAGTCCCAGCTACTCGGGAGGCTGAGGCAGGAGAATGGCGTAAACCCAGGAGGTGGAGCTTGCAGTGAGCTGAGATCGCGCCACTGCACTCCAGCCTGGGCAACAGAGCGTGACTCCGTCTCAAAAAAAAAAAAAAAAAAAAGAATCAGATTGTGGGTGGGAGCCAGGCCCTCAGGGCCTGCAGTTAGCTCCCTGGAACTGGAGCTGAGGAAGGGCTTGCCCTTTGATGAGGGGCTGAGCGGCTGAAGGCTCTGGGCCAGGCCCACCTCTGACTGAAATGATGGGAAGCTGACAGGGGTGCAGGGGGACAGCTGAAGGTTTTTCTCCTTTCCTAGGAGTCTCTTGCAGCAGTGAGGCTGGGAGCCCAGGGCAGAAAAGGGGATGCCAAGGCAGGAAACTCGCCCAGTCCAATGCCTCCTCCTCAGCCAAATCCTTCCTGCCCTCCCTGGGCCACGCAATGGAAATAGACCCAGCCCACAGCTGCTCTTTCCTGGCTGCCCCATCCCCACCCCCCGCTGTCCCTCAGTTCTTCATCCATGAAGTAGGGTGACAAGACCTCTTTCCAAGGGTTGCCAGGAAGATTCACAGAAACGGCGAATATGGAATCATCTGGTATATTCCACGCATACAGTAAAGTTTGGAAATAAACACATGTGCCCAGTGACCCTTCCCGAGCTCACAGGACAGCTTGACCCTCCTGCAGCTCTTTATCTGGTCACCAAAATAAGTTCTCAGGTCACCTCCGTGAAGGTGAGAACCAAGCTTACCTGGGAAGACTCTGGAGAGCAGATCAGCTCTATCCTGTCCTCTCTGTGTGGCCTTTAACCAACCTCTTGGGGCCTCCACTTCTCAACTGTGAAATTGAGTTACGTTCCTCATTGGATGATTGAGGAAATTAAACAGGATGTGCCTAAAGTGCTCTGACCAGCGCTGATATTTGAAAAGTATTCAAAACCTGTTATTGTGATGAGGCTGACAACCGTGATGCTGCTGATGGTGACAATGGCGGCGGTGATGGCGGTGATGAACGGGTACCAAGATGGGGAAGCGAGATTCTTCTCCGGCTCATCTAATTTCTATTCATCCCATCCTCTCCCTCTCTGGGGAGAGGACACCTCCCCAGTGCTGGAGAGTGGGGACCCTCAGTGGTACCCCTCACCTCACATAGCCCTGAAGCGGTCCTGTCCCTTTGCTGCAGCTTCGAGCCTCTGAGGACAGTGGACAGTGCAGCTTCCCTGAAGCCTCAGCCTCTGCTTGTTTCAGCCCCAAGCCCCTGCCATGCTGTGCTGCCTGATTCCCCCTCACGTGCCTTTGCCTGCATAGGTTCCCCTGCCAGGAACTCCTGGCTTCTCCATTCATGAGGATTTCAGATCTGCATGCTTATCAGGTGTTCCCAAACCCAACCCCTCCTCATCCCCACACCCTTGCTCCCCGTTCAGCAGCACATCTGAACCCTTCCAGGTGTGAGAGGAAACCCAGCCCCACAGGCCCAGGCAGGCTGACTGGGGAGGCTTGGGCAGGCCTGGGCCCCCCTCCCCCAGCCGTGGCCTTGTGACAAGGGTCAGCACTCTGCTCACAGCAAGGGTCAGGAATCATTCTGTGACAAGGATCCAGGCAGGGTCTGTGATAAGGATCAGAGTGTATGTTGTACTTGGGGTCAGGTTCAGACCATAACAAAAGGACTGAGCCCAAGAATGTCTGCTCTGATTTTGTCATCAGTGCAGGAGCCCTGAAGAGGCTTTTCCCTGCCCCAGGTGCCCCCACGGTGCCCTGGGTAACTGGGTCAGGGCAGCTGGAGCCTGACAGCACCAGGGTTGGTGGGAGTAGGGCTGAATTCTCTGCCCTGTTCCAAGCAGAGACAGCCAGGTCCCTGTGCTCCCAGCCTCAGCCTTTGTCCTTGCCCCGCCCTCCACCCAGGCCGCAATGTGAGCCGCAGCTGCACCGACGAAGGTTGGACACACCTGGAGCCCGGCCCGTACCCCATTGCCTGTGGTTTGGATGACAAGGCAGCAAGTTTGGACGAGGTGGGCCTCACGGCACCGACACCCCACCTGCAGAGCGCCGGGGCCCACCTAGGCGACTTTGATCTCTCCCACCAAGGGGTGCAGTTGCTGTCTGTGTGGGAGCAGGACTCCTGGAGTCTGCCCTCCTCTAGCCTCCTCCAGGCCTGCCTTTCTGGGGTCCCAACGCTTGGCTCCCCCTGACAGGGTATGGGAGGAGGCTTTCCCACAGGAGGGGCCCCCAGAGCAGCGAAAGCTGAAGCAGCATCCCCAGGCTGGGCCACCACACTGCCTCATGGGAGTCTCACTTCAGCCCGGGAGTTGGCAGGGCATGCAGACACCAGCACCCCATCCCATCCAGAGGGGAAACTGAGGTGCTGCAGGTCCTGGAAGGAACCAGCTTTGGCTACCAAATAGCCAGTCAGGAACAGGGACAGAGCCTGTTGTCCTCAGTCCCAGGACAGATATCTGCCCCAGAGCAGTTAAAACGTAGGTGGCCTCTGTAAAGACTGGGGAACCTGGTAAGGACATTGATGGGGAGGCTGGAGTACTCAGCTAGGAGCCCCTCACTGCTTTAGGGTGTAAATGCATGTATGTGTGTCTGTCTGCGATGACATCTGCCCCACCCTCAGGCACCCTTCTCAGACGGGCTTTCACTCCACCCACCCCCAAGGGCAGCAATTTCTTCAGAGGCCTTTGAAGCCCACTGGAGCCATAGGCCCTCATTCCCTCTTAACCACTGGACTCTTCTCAGGCAGGCGTGGGAGGCGGAGAGGAAGGAGGGGCTTGCCTAGTGGCTGTTGTGCTGCACTGCACCTGCGTCCATGGGGAGGGCATCAGGAGAGGGGACCAAGCAAGACGCCCTTGGGGTCTAGCTTTGCCCTCCTCCCCAAGAAAGGCCAGACTGCCCTCATCCCACCAACCCCAACTCCCAAGAGCCCAAAATGGGACATTAGTGCCAGTGTCTTCTTTGACATCCTGCAACCTCTGCATGCCTCTCCTCCCTGCACAAAGACAGGGCCTCAAGGGGTGTCTGAAGGGCAAGCAGACCTGGCCCCTAGGGTGCCCAGCTCAGAGATGGCACAGAAGGGAACCCGGGCACATGGCTGGAGACATGAAATTAACAAAAGGGACGTGCAAGGTCTTCATTCTCTCCCTCACCAACTTGTCCCTCATAAAGATGCAAAGAGAGGGAGTACATTCAACCCCCACCCCACCCTAAGACACAGTCCTGCCCTGTCTGTGGAAACCAGGGCGTCAGGGGTCAGGGGATTGAAGAGCTCTGCTCAGCTGCTCTTGGGAGCCTCAGACCTCAGCCTGCTCATTTGCTGAGGCAGGGGTGGGCAGGCAGAGTGTGTAGGGCACCCCACCCCTGCCAATACCCCCTAGATGAGCCTCCCACCCCACCACCCAAGAGCCTATCCCTGTCCCTCCAACAGCAGCAGACCATGTTCTACGGTTCTGTGAAGACCGGCTACACCATCGGTTACGGCCTGTCCCTCGCCACCCTTCTGGTCGCCACGGCTATCCTGAGCCTGTTCAGGTGAGGCCCAGCCCAAGTGACAGGCCTCAAAGGAAACCTGGCAAGTGTCCCTCCCACAGTGGAGCCCAGCGTGGTGCAGGCATGCCCTGACCCCTCCACCGTTGCCCCCCAGCAGCACACAGTCCCCAGCTCCTGCCAGGCCAGCTTCCCTTGGGAAAGGCAGATGACCGAGCTGTTCCATGTGTTGCAACCTAGTCTCCCCTAGGATAGCCCTGCACTTGGGGACAGGGCACCAGAGGGTGGGGTCTGCACACAGGAATGAGGTTTCTGGGGTCACACACGAGGCTGAGGCACTTGGGAGCCCAGCTGCACAGGAGGATGGGGTACCGGGGCTGGGGCTCGTAGTTCTGGATGGGACCCCCTTCGAGGCAGGGCCTGCCCTCTGGAGAACACATGCTCCCCTGCCCCACCCTTGCTCAGAGCATGGGACAGCATTGGCTGGGGTGGGGATCCAAGGCCCCTTTGGCCTCCCAGATCTGCCCACCCCATGCAGGAAGCTCCACTGCACGCGGAACTACATCCACATGCACCTCTTCATATCCTTCATCCTGAGGGCTGCTGCTGTCTTCATCAAAGACTTGGCCCTCTTCGACAGCGGGGAGTCGGACCGGTGCTCCGAGGGCTCGGTGAGGACCCTGGCCCTGGCCCACCTCCCTCAGTTTCGCCCTTATCTTTAGCCACCGTAATCTCCTCTTCTCCCCCTCTTTCTCCCTCTCCCTCCTTCCTCTTCCCTCCCATCCCACCCCTCAATCCAAGGATGGCCCAACCCCCACCCAACCCCACCTGGCAACTCCTCAAATCACACTCCCCTCTGGCAACAGAAGATGTTGCTCACCCATCTGGGAGCTCACGGACCCGCCCCCGCCAGTGAGAAAAGCAGATGGGAAATGGGACACGTCATGGCCACAGCCCAGAGCCCCTGTACCACCTGTTGCTAACTTCCTATGTGGCCTTGGGGAACTTACAGCCTCAGTGTCCCCATCTGTGCAAGGACTTCCATTCCTTCCAACTCTGCCCTCTGTCACCTGTATAGCAAGGGCTGTGTTCACCATGCCACTTTTCCTACTCCCCCCATCCCCGTGCCATCTGGAGTGGGTCCAAACATATGCATTCCTCCTCTTTTGTTCTGATCCTGACATCAAGCTGGTTCTGGGCCTTCCTAAGGAAGAGAGGTAAAAGGAGCATCTAAGGAATTCATTGCCAGTCACTAAGGAGGCCATCTCCGAGGGATTCTGAGGGACCCCCTCTGAGTACCTCAAGCTTTGACAGAGAGCTTGAGACCAGCCCAGCCCCCACTCATTCCTTGTGGTCAGTATCTCCTTGCTTCATGCATGACCCCAGAGGCAGTGCATTATATCAGGGGTCAGCAGTACCTTCTCCCCAAAGAGTGAAATGATCATACTGGAATCTCAGGCATTTCAACAAGGGGCAGAGAAAATCTAGGGGACCCACCTTGGCCACTCCCAGAGCTTCTCAGAGGTTCTGTCCCAGAAGCCAAGTCAGACATGAGCAGTGCGAGCCACGGGACCTGAGGAGGAACCTGCTGCCTCCTGTGCACATGTTAAGGATAATTATGGAGACTGGCTTCCTGATTCATTACTGCAAAGCTTTTCTGAGACTAGAAGGAAGCACAGATAACTGTCCTGGTAAAGAGCTGAGCTATGGCCAGGCGTGGTGGCTCATGCCTGTAATCCCAGCACTTCTGGAGGCCAAGGCAGGCAGATCACGAGGTCAGGAGTTCAAGACCAGCCTGACCAACATGGTCAAACCTTGCCTCTACTACAAATACAAAAAAATTAGCCGAGATTGCAATGAGCCGAGATCACGTCATTGCACTCCAGCCTGGGCGACAGAGCAAGACTCCATCTCAAAAAAAGAAAAAAAAAAAAAAGAGCTGAGTTATTCTCCAAAAGCAAATGGGGGGAAGATGGGAAGGCAAGAACTCCTGTAACTGGAGGGACTGAAGTGAGACCTGAGGAAGGACTTTCCAACCAAAGGGAGTGGTGCGGGCATTAGGGGAGGGGAGGCTTCTCTCTGAGGATCTCTCAAACCAAGGGTACAGGAAGGAAGGGTGGGAACCAATGTTCTGGGTACAGGAGGAAGTGGAAGCCAGACAGTTTCCTGGTGGAGGGTGGCTTTAAGCCCTGGCTCACAGACATCTAGGCTTGATCTGAAATAGGGGACTTTCTGGGAGGGGACAGAAGGCCCAGAATACCTTCCAGTCATGCCAACAGGGCCACCCAGAGGCCCGTGATTGCCCTACTCATGGGTCTCCCTGACTCCTTCATGGTCCTTGTCTGCCTGAGAAAACCATTCTTCCACTAGGTCCTCTGAACCCCAGGAGGAATGGCCAACTCTCCCCTCTTCTCTTCTTCATTTCTACTTCCTCATCTCCTACCCTCTTCTCAGTCCCAGTCTCCCTCCACACTTCCATCTGGGCCCCACTCCACAGTCCACAGCCCTCCACCCCACCACACTCAGCAGACTCTTGCAAACTCAGGCAAGAATTCTCCCTCATACCTTCCAGCTACCTTCAATACAAATTGGCATTAGATGAATGAGTGGGTGGGGTGGGGGTGTGGATGGGCAGGTTGGTGGATGGCTAAGTAGGCAGCAGAATAAATGGGTAAAGTAAGGAAGATTGGACAGATGATGGGCAGAGGGGCAGGTAGGTAGATAGGTGGGTGGATGCATGAGTGGATTGATGGGTGGGTACAGAGATGAATGGATGGGTAGATGACTGAGTGAGTTGGTAGATGAACAGAGAGATAGGTGAGTAGGTGGATGGATTGATAGATGGGAAGATGATAGATGATGGATGGATACATGGATAAAAGATGGATAAATTGATGAGTTGATAGTGAATGTCTAGTGAGTGAGTAGGTAAATAAATGGATATGTGGATAGGTGGGTGGATGATTGAATGAGCTTACGGGTAGATATATAGATGGGAAGATAAATAGATGAATTGATGGATGGATAATTAAAATCACCAGTTTACCCCAAAGTATCAGAGGATCTAAAATTAGGGAAAATGGGAAAACCAGAGTACATTTTTAAGGGGATAATGCAAAACAACAAAGAAATTAAACTGGCTGCACTGCAACTGTGTTTGTGCCCCCAGACATAGGTGTGGGCAGTCAAGGACCCTTGACAGCCCCAGTGAACCTGTCTTTTCTCCTCCCCCTGCAGGTGGGCTGCAAGGCAGCCATGGTCTTTTTCCAATATTGCATCATGGCCAATTTCTTCTGGCTGCTGGTGGAGGGCCTCTATCTGTACACCCTGCTTGCCGTCTCCTTCTTCTCCGAGCGGAAGTACTTCTGGGGGTACATACTCATCGGCTGGGGTATGGTACCAGGGAGGGCTTCCAGGCTGGGGACAGAGGGGGCAAGGCCTGGAGAACTCCCTAGGGGGAGGGTGCTAAGCTGGCTTGCAGTCCTACGTCTTGCTTAGCTGCAGGTCCTACCTGCAAGAATATCAGCCAAGGGTCGAGAAAGTCCTCAAAATGTCTGAGCCCAGGACAAGTCCCTCAGGCTGCAGCTGCACCTAGGGCTGACCTTTGGGACAGTTTTTATGAACATCTTTCCATTTCCCTTTAGCCCCCGAAATACACAGGGCCACTGCTAATCTATAGAGGGCCTCTGTCACAATTGGAAAGAGAATGTCCATCCAGGTAGACAGAGCCCTTCAGGCATGCAGCTTCACCCCCTCAGTGGAACATCCCTCCGCGGTGAACAACCTATGCAACCAAAGACAACAGCCTGACAACCCACCCTTTTCTCTCTCCCTCCCTCTCCTTGCTTTTCTCTGAAATCTCTCCTTCATGCCCTCTACCCCTGCTTCCTGTGCCCTCTCTGCTCTTTCACTCTCCCTGGGCCTGACAGGGGTACCCAGCACATTCACCATAGTGTGGACCATCGCCAGGATCCATTTTGAGGATTATGGGTGAGCTGCTGCCCCACACACTCCCCCAGCCGCCGTCACTTGGGCAGGCCCCCTGGGTGGGATGATAATGCCATCTGGCCTTGGTGAGTGGACAAAAACCACAGCTCTCGGGCCAGAGGGGAGGCTGGAGGAGGACCTGGGGAGCAACAGATTCTGGGCCCGGGGTCGCTAAAGGGCTCAGGAGCAGAGCTGGGGACAACTGGGGGAGGTGCTGCTGACTCTCTCTCTGGCTGAGGACAGACCCTCTCATTCCTCCCTACACTCTGCTCAGGTGCTGGGACACCATCAACTCCTCACTGTGGTGGATCATAAAGGGCCCCATCCTCACCTCCATCTTGGTAAGGTACCCTCCCACCACCTAGAGGTGGGAAAATAGGCCCAAAGGCAGGCAACTTAGCCCAAGGTCACACAGGAAATTAGTATCTAGGTCAGAACTGAAACGTAGCTTCCTAATGCCCAATGCAGGATCATCCCCACCCCTGTCCCACTAGTTCTTGCTTGAGTGTAAGCGGATTGGGAGCACAGTCCTTAGGGATGTGAAGGAGGTAGAGTTCCTGGATGACCTGCCCAAAGGGGAAGCACCAGAGGAGAGGTAAGATAGAGAGAGGGGCAGCAGGACCCTGGGAAAGAAGACAGGCCAGCAGCCGAGGGGCCTGGACACCTCAGCCTTCCCACTCTGACTGCTCAAACTTGGGTCCTCACCCACTAGGTGAACTTCATCCTGTTTATTTGCATCATCCGAATCCTGCTTCAGAAACTGCGGCCCCCAGATATCAGGAAGAGTGACAGCAGTCCATACTCGTGAGTGTGGGCCTAGTGCCTCAGCCCCCAGAACCTCCATCCCCAGTCCTCAAATCATCCCACATCTCCTTGAAGTCCTCCCACCCCAAACATCCAGAGTCACCAAAGAGCCATATTGTTCTTGCCCACCTCCACCATGGCCTGACTCAGCCCACCACCATCCCCTGCTCCAGCCTCACCCTCACCAGGCTGCACTCAGAGCCCCACACATGCATCTCCTGCCCACACTCACGTAGCATCCTTCCCAGGTATGCATCTGCTGCCAATCCAGGGAGCTCAAGAGGACACCGATGTCTTGTTCATACCATGTGCCCAGTCCCTGGCATGTGCCTCACATGGAAAAGGGGTGCAATCAACACATAGTAGATGCATGCCCTCAGGGAGGCCCCAGTCTGCCAATGAGACAGCCATGTTCAGGACTCAGTATTCCTCAGTAATAATGATGACTCCTGCAGTTTACATGCCAGGCACATGCTAAGGGATTTCCATGCATCATGTCATTTCATCCACACAGTGCCCTGTAAAATTATCCTTATTTTACAGAGAGGAAACTGACATACACTCCCTTCTCCTCGAGGGTTTTGGAGCATGTCACCATGGGCAGGGAGAAGGGGGCACAGTGTCCATGGACCAGGGCTTGGAAAGGTGTCAATACTGTTCCCCCTGCTTAGGGGGACTGGAGGAAGAGGCAGGTTTTTTGAGGGAGCAACAAGGCTTGAAGACAGAGCTAAAGAAACATGAAAAATGTGAAAAGCGAGGCTGTAGGAAGGCAGGTAGGGTCTGCATGCCCACAGATGGGAGTAGGAGATTGAGTATCAGTGCTATTCACACAAGACAAACCCAGGACGTCCCACAAGGCCTTCCAGTCCTGGGATTCTTCTCAGCCTGCCTTCTCTTTGGAGAGTCTGTGCTGTGGTTCTAAGATTCCTGGCTAGAATGTCACATGCTGCTGGATTTAGGATTCTATTCTGGAATCCTGTGATTCTCCCTGATGAGACTAAGACTCACATTCTTGGTGTGACCGCATTCTCTCCTGCCAGGTGTGTAGGCGGAGCTTCCCTTCCTGTCTGAGAAGGAAAGGCTCAGTGGGGGTCTGCAGTCTGCTAAGGGGCAGCACATTGAGCCTGTGCACCCTCATCCTCTCCTTTGCCGATGGGACCTTATTTCCCCCAACTTACGATGGTACAAAAGGTCCTGAATCTGAGGCAAACAGAGCTGGCCATGGTCAGGGCCAGGTCTGTGTGGTGAGACAGAAAGGAAACAGTTGTCAGCAGGCAGAAGGGGTGGGGGTAATCGGAGATGAAGCTCCTCAAGGAGAGGCTGTCAGCTCCCACTCTCCACCTCCCCATAAGCCTTTGATTTAAAGAAAGCCTCCATCTGTTAGCCTCGGGTGCGTGGGATAGTTTTGCAGCCGAAGAGGGATGGGCAGTGCTCAGGATCTTGGCATGGTTGAGAACCAGGTCCAGGAAGGGGTGGGATGGGCAAGGCCAGCTCCTCTGCCCCCAGCTTGCTGTGGGACCTCAGGCCTTGGACTAGGCTTCCTTGGACTGACTGCTAAGGCAGGAGAGACAGAGTCAGAGATCCTCCCTATCCACACCCCACCTCTCCTAGCCAGGGATCTATGGGCTCACACTGCCTGGATGAGCTATGAGGTCAGGTGGCTGGGAGGCCTGAACCAGGAAGAGCCCTGGACCATGGGAAGGGGGTGAGCATTTAGAATGAATACTGACCCTACTGAGCATACAAGGCTGTGAAGGAGAATCTGGTCCTTCAGAGCATGCTGGGAGTATATGCAATCCCAGAGAAGCTGGCAACTTCTGGAGAAGCAGACACAGCAGAAAAAAACACAGACAGAGGGTGATACTGATTAATTCTGGGTTGTCCCTGGTGATCAGGCATGAACTTGGGTCCCCATCACCCTCCCAAGTGGCCCTGAGCATATGTGGTCAGCCCCCCAGTTAGAAAGACTTGCTTCCTAGTACGTCTTCTCTCATGGTCTCTCATGGATGCACTGTGCTTCATAGTATCCAGAACACTTCCAAGTTCATAGTGAGCCCTTGTTTCTATAATTTGACTATGTCAAGCATACACTTACTGCATTATACAAATTGGAAAAACTGAGACCAGGAGAGGAAGAACCAGAATCTCTTGTTGCCTAAGAGATTTTTTACTGCTCTTGATGGCTGAGAGCATCCTCTACTGCAATGATGAGGTAAGCCTCTCCCAGACCAGGGGGCCCAGGCAACAGAACTCCCAATAGTGGATTTCAGCTAACATGTCTCTGTTAGCATCATTCTCACTGGACTCTCCTTTACTTCTTACCCTCTCTCCTCCAGAAGGGTGAGAATAGAGGGAGTTTCTTTCTCTCTCATGCTTCCCTCCAGGCCAGGAGGGCTGGGGGCAGAAGGGCAGAGGCACTGCAGCTGTGGAACAGGAACAGAGAAGGGCATAATATTTAGAGGAACCTACAGTCCATCCTCACACATCCTGGTCATTGTCCCCATCTTCTGTGCCTCCAGCTGCCCCCATGCTATGCCCTATCAAATCCACATGTGTGGACACACAGACTCATGGCCTGTCCCTCCCTGTCTCCAGGAGGCTGGCCAGGTCCACACTCCTGCTGATCCCCCTGTTTGGAGTGCACTACATCATGTTCGCCTTCTTTCCTGACAATTTTAAGCCTGAAGTGAAGATGGTCTTTGAGCTCGTCGTGGGGTCTTTCCAGGTATGGGCTGTTGACTTAAGGCTGCATTCTTCCCTGGCTTTTAAGGGAATTCAACCTGGAGTCTTGGCCCTTGCCACTGGATTCCAATCTTTTTACCGTAGTAAGTATTAGATAAGCACCTACTTTGTGCTTAGCTCTTTCCTTAACCAGGGGAACACAGGGGCTAGAGCCGGGGGAGGGGCAGGGCTGGGGGCTTCCGGTCTGTCTACCTCACCTCTCCTGCACTCTTCCTTCTCAGGGTTTTGTGGTGGCTATCCTCTACTGCTTCCTCAATGGTGAGGTAAGCCCCTCCCAGTCCTTGGTGCTCAGGCAATGGAACTCCCAGGACCAGGGTCCAGAAACATTGGTGGGATATGTGCAGAGCAAGGGCAGGTTAAACCTTGCTACTACAAGTATGGTCCTCAAACTAGTAGCACGGGTGTCACCTAGGCCCTTGTTAAAAATGCACATTTCTGGGACCACCCCAGACCTGCTAGCTTAGAATCTGCATTTTAATAATTATTTAAAAAAACAAACAAACAGGTTTTTACTAAACCCCAGGGGGATTCCTGTGCACAACAGAGTTTGAGAAACACCTAGTTAAGTGGCTGTGTGCAGTGAGTGGGGAGGGGTAAGGGCTTCCAGTGAAGGTTGAGTTGCTGTGGAGCTCCGGTTACTATACACAAAAACCCACTCAAGCGAGCTGGAGACCCAGCATGGGAAGAATTGGGGTACAGGGACCCCTAGGCAGCATATCCCTCTCTCTCCCTGGACTGTTTTCTCGGATCCTCTCTGCCTCTCACCTCCTACCATTCCAAGGCCTCATTTTGAACCTGGCCTCAACCCAGTCCCAAGTGTGCACCGCCGGAGGCAGCACCGGGGTCTCTCCATTTTGATTTCCTGAAGAGGATAAGACTGGCTAGTTCAGAACCCTAAGTCCAGGGCAGCCCAATCAGCAGTGGAAAAGGCTCCACAGCAGCGGACCTGACCACCTTCCCCTCTCCTAGGTGCAGGCCGAGCTGAGGCGGAAGTGGCGGCGCTGGCACCTGCAGGGCGTCCTGGGCTGGAACCCCAAATACCGGCACCCGTCGGGAGGCAGCAACAGCGCCACATGCAGCACGCAGGTCTCCATGCTGACCCGCGTCAGCCCCGGTGCCCGCCGCTCCTCCAGCTTCCAAGCCGAAGTCTCCCTGGTCTGACCACCAGGATCCCAGGGGCCCAAGGCGGCCCCTCCCGCCCCTTCCCACTCACCCCGGCAGACGCCGGGGACAGAGGCCTGCCCGGGCGCGGCCAGCCCCGGCCCCGGGCTCGGAGGCTGCCCCCCTGGCCCCCTGGTCTCTGGTCCGGACACTCCCAGAACACGCAGCCCTAGCGCCTGCCTGGAGCGTTTCTAGCAAGTAAGAGAGATGGGAGCTCCTCTCCTGGAAGATTGCAGGTGGAACTCAGTCATCAGACTCCTCCAAAAGCCCCCTACGCCAATCAAGGGCAAAAAGTCTACATACTTTCATCCTGACTCCGCCCTCTGCTAGCTCTTCTGCCCAATCGGAGGAAAGCAACCGGCGATCCTCAAACAACGCCGGTGTGATCTGAGGGCAGAAAGGTTCTGCCCCGGAAGGTCACCAGCACCAACACCACGGCAGTGCCTGAAATTTCACCATTGCTGTCAAGTCCCTTTGGGTTAAGCATTACCACTCAGGCATTTCACTAAAGATGCAGCTCACTACCCCCATTCTCTCTTACTCTTAGCTACCAGCTTCTCAAAGTGGGTTATTCTGGAGTTTTCGTTTGGGGACCACAGTTGTCTTAGTGGTTCCCCACCGAAGTGGAGTGGCCCCAGGGTCAGTCTGGTGGGAGGACGATGCAACCCAAGGACTGAGGGACTCTGAAGCCTCTGGGAAATGAGGAGGCAGCCACCAGCGAATGCGAGGTCTCAGACTAAGCCAACCTGCTCTGCAAGTCTCAGTGGCTTCATCTGTCAAGTGGGATCTGTCACACCAGCCATACCCATCCCTCTGGGCTGCGGAAGCAACAGGAATCAAGAGCTGCCCTCCTTGTCCACCCACCTATGTGCCAACTGTTGTAACTAGGCTTGGAGATGTGCACCCATGGGGTCTGACAGAGAGCAAATACCTCACCCTGCTACACATACAGGATTTGAACTCAGATCTGGCTGATAGGAAAGTGAAAGCACAGACTCTTACTGCTAACTTTTGTGTATTGTAACCAGCCGGATCCTCTTGGTTATTTGTTTACCACTTATATTATTAATACCATTATCCCTAAATCTTTCTTCCCACCCCACCCTCCCTGGAGTGTGGCTGAGGAGGCCTCCAGCCCATGTATCATCTGGACAGCAGCCTGCTGGTCACAGCCTCCTCTGTCTGCCCTTCACCCTGGTGGCCACTCAGCTTCCTACCCACACCTCCCCCAGAAGATCCCCTCAGGACTGCAACAGGCTTGTGCAACAATAAATGTTGACTTGGTCTGGCTTGGTTCCCCTGGTGGTTGGTGTTCTCATATGGCCTAAAATGGGACCAGCTTTCAACTTGGAACCATCTTCCCCCACCCAAAGGATGGGTGATCTAATACATTACTGAAACCAGATGCCTCCACTCTTTTGGCTTTTGACAGAAATCTATATTTTCATATGAGGCATTCACAGTTCTAAGGGCCTTCAGCTCCCATCTTTTTGAGTGGTATCCTCTCTCCTCTGAGTGTGATGAAGTAAGACCAGGTCCCCATTGTGTTCCCCCACTCCTTAAATACAGCCAAAAAAGACCATTATAATCTCAGATTATACAAAACAGCTGGCAGAGCTGCCCAGAGTCCCAGAAATTGTTGAGTGTGAGTGTTTCACAGGCCGCAGTCATTCCTGCAAACAAGGGCCTAGGATGACCATGTTGCGATTACCCAGGGCTCAGCCAAGAGGAGGTAGGTAGTGGACAAAACAAATGCCACCAACACAAGTCGAGTGAGCAGAGACAATATGCTACTAATAAAAAGGTTTAGACACAGAGGCAGTATGGCAAATAACATCAGTCAGCAAGAGATGTCTCCAAAGCCGTTGCCCATGCTGACCTCCTTGGGTCCCACCTCCTGCAAACTTGCTAGAGGAGCAGGAGATGGATGTCAAGCTGGTAAAATGTGGTCAGAATGGGCTGGCGAAGGCTCAGATCTGCCTGCCCAGCTTCTTCAATGCCTTGTCTGACCCAGTACCATCCCAGGACCCATCATCAATGACAGTTCCAACCAGCATCCTCAGAGGCCAGAGTCAGGGGTGTTCAGGTCAGAATAGAAGTGACTATGAGCCATGGGCAGAGGCACCTCCAGGGAAATGCCCTTTGATCAGTTGCCCAGCATATCCAGGAGTGGCACGGTCTCTCCATCTAGATTCACACTCCATGCCCTGCCCTGTGCATGGTCAGTCATAAGACCGAGAAGGAGGCACTGTCCCTAACCTTGACCTCAGGTACCCCCAGGCCTGCTAGAGAGAACATTCTCAGTAGCCCCCACCCCTGCCCAGACCAACAGTGGTGACCACCTATGAGGTACTGGTGGTGGAGAGCTGAGCTGGGGCATCTAGAACTTGTTTCATTCTTCCCTGAGCATCTTCTTTTTTTTTTTTTTTTGAGATGGAGTCTCGCTCTGTCTCCCAGGCTGGAGTGCAGGGGTGTGATCTTGGCTCATTGCGACCTCCACCTCTCAGGTTCAAGCAATTCTCCTGCCTTACCCTCCTGAGTAGCTGGGACTACACGCGTGCACCATCACACCTGGCTTATTTTTGTATTTTTAGTAGAGATGAGGTTTTGTCATGTTGGCCAGGCTGGTCTCGAACTCCGGACCTCAGGTGATCTGCCCACCTCAGCCTCCCAAAGTGCTGGAATTACAGGTGTGAGCCACTGCACCCAGCCTACTGACCCTGAGCATCTTGCATTCCCGCCACTCCAAGGCATAGGAGTTGAGAGATAGGGGACAACCTGTCCATGTTCCCCTCACCCAACTGGGGCATGTCTCTCTCTCTAAACTGCTTCCAGAGACCTTGTCCACCCCATACTTCTCAGTAAGGTCCAGAAGACCCAGCCCTTGTCATTTAATCCCAATTCTGCTTCACACTTTCTCAGAGATCATGGGCAGGTCTCCTGAGTATGAATCTCTCAATCCACCTGCACAATAGGGAGGGTTCTAGATGACTTTGCTTAGCCCCTGGCTAAGGCACAGGCGGCTAATGAGGAGGGGCTGCCCAGAGCCTTCTGCCACCCACTCTGCCTCCCTGGGCTCAGAGGGAGGACAGCAGCTGGTGGGAGGAGCCCCAAGCAGTTGGGGGCTGAGGCATACACAGAGGATGGAGGCTGTGCAGAAAACAAGGTCAGAGACCTGGCAGGACTCCTTGAGAGATGAGCTCAGGCCAGTAGAAGAAAGGAGAAGGGAGAGGGGGGACAGAAATGCAGAGGAAAGGGCAGCACCTTGCCTTCCAGGTTAGGACCCTATAGACTGCCTGGGCTGTGTGAAGGCTGAGAGGGGCCCCCACACCACACTGTACCTGCCCCACCCACCACAGTCCCTGATATCCCCTGTATTCGTGTGTCATGGCTTTGGGGTAAGGCAGACAGCCTGGGTAGGGGACCAGTTGTCAGCCAAGAAGGTGGAGAGTGAATGAAGCAGAGAGCCAAGATGTGGGCAACAAAAGGGAGGACATAGGTGGGGCCTTGCTCAGAGAGGCTATTGGGAAGGGCAAAGCTTAGTGATGAGCACTTACGGATGGTGAGAAGCCGAAACACAGTCTCCCAGGCCGGAACAGCCGTGGAGTAATGGGGTTGGCCACAAGCAGGACTTTTCCTGGTCCCATGCTTCTCCCCCTGCCCCGCCCGCTCCCAGGTCCCTTGCCAGGTACCTGTCGGGCCAGGCCAACTCATCTCTATCGCCCCCTGGTGGATGCTTTAAGGACTTCACTAAGGTTAGGCTCAGTGCCCAAACACCTGGGTGGAGGCCCATTCCTAGGAGGCCAGGTGACCCAGAGGGAGGGCCTCTCTCCTGAGCGCCACGCAGAGGGAGATACAAGAGGGAGGAGGCAGTGAGGTGGTGAGGCCACAGGACTGATTCTCAAGCTTTAGTCTGAAATTAAGGTGACCCAGGGCCTGGCCCTTAGACCCAGGCCACTGACCTCTGCTGCACACAAACCCTGCCGCAGACCCAGCTGTAAGCCCCGGTAGAGCCCAGCCCCTGACTGGCCACAGGCTGGACCCTAGCCACTAACTGAGCCCTAAGCCCAGTCCCTGAGGGCAAAGCCCAGTTGACTCATGTGGGTACCTCCTGGAAAGACAAGGACAAGGAGCACCCCACCATCTCCATGCAGAGAGCCACCATCCCTCCACAGCAGAGGCCACCATCTGGGTGATTCCTGCCACTCCAGGGCACAGGCTGCCCAAGGAGGGTGGCCAGTTCAGTTTGCCAGCAGCATGGATAGGGGACAGTGTCTCAGGTGAGGCAACATCGAGGTGGTCTCTGAGGACTAGGTACGGGTCTCTGGGTCCCAAGGGAACATGATGGGTGCCAGGGATACCTGAATCCTAGAGGGCAGGCATAGGGGTCCTTTCCAGCAGGAACACAGTGGAGGCTTCCTAAGTGAGGCCGAGGGGATGATGGCGGGTTTGGGGCAGGCCACTCTGGCTGCTGAGAAGAGCCCAAGGGGCAAGCTGGGAAAAGCTGTCAGTTCCGCATCCAGGTGAGAAGGAGGAGGGCTGGGGAAATGGTGACCTGGTTTGGGACATGCTGAATGTAATGGCTGCAGTACATCTGGGAAGAAGCTCCAAGGCTACTGGAATCAGGACCTAAAGTGAAACAGAGCTCGGGTGGCAGGTGGGGACACAGGGCGGCCCCCTTGGGGAGGGGGTGTGGGGGGAGTGTATATCCCCAGGGACCCCCACCTGCTCTGCTGGCAGGGGTGGGGTGAAGAGTCAGAATCAGCCTCTCCATTCTCACCGCTCGCCCAGGGCCTATTTTAATGAACAATGATCCAGCCTCCCCCAATGTGGGAACAGGAACTGCTCTTCTCTCTCCCGGGGGAGGGGGCCGGAGCCACAGCTGGCAGTCATTAAACACCCCAATCAGGCCAGGGATGGCCAAGATATTAATAGGCAGGAGCCAGTGACCCTGGAGACACAGCCTCCTAGGAAGAGGGACAGTAACCCCAGCAGGCTATGGGGATGAGGAAGACAGGTCAGAAGGCCACCCTGGCAATGCCCCAGCCTCTACACAGGACAGATGGGGTAACCAAAGGCCATAGAAGGGAAAGGACATGCTTGAGTCACCAGGAAAGTCACTGATAGAGCCTGGCCTTGAACCTGGTTCTCTAAACCCCAGAGCCCTGCCTCTTCCATTACACACATCATCATAGCTGAGACCATTAGGGGTACCCTGTGTGGAAACACATGAAGAGTAGGCCTAATCAGTGACACTGACTCTTTGTTTAAAATCTTGATATTTTGCTCATTATTATGTTTTGCATTAATTTTGATATTTTAAAAATACTAGATTAAAATATTATCTTGATCACTGAGGTTTTTTTGCCACCCCTTTCAATTTTGCACCTGAAGCAAGTACCTTGCTTGCCTCACTCTAATGCCAGCCCAGCTCCCGGGTTCCCAGCATCCCCGTGTCCCAGGATGTCAGCATGGAAGAAACTCTGGAGAGCTCCAGACTGGTCTTTATGTGGCCCAGAGGGAAAGGATCCTGTCAGGGCGATGTCTACTAGAAGGAGGCAGCTCCAGAGCAAATTCAGTGGCTCAGCAATGTCACCGCAGATCTAGGTATTTTCTGTCTGTCCACTCTTCCATCTCAGTATGTGGACTTTCATCCTCAGACTTATCCCCTCATGACTGCACGATGGCTGTCGCTGCCCAAGCATCATGTTCCCAAAGAACCCCATCCACCGGCAGAGAGGAGAATTTCCTCTATATGTCTCCTTTTATCAGGGACGGTCATCTACCCCAGGACCCACCTTTCACACACTCTCTTCAGGCCAGGATGTCACACACCCAAACCACAGCTGCAAAGATTGGTGAGGGTTCTATAAGGGAAGCTGATCTGCTGAGAAATAAATGGGGATGGCTACTGAGTAGGTAACCAACAGAGTCTGATTCTCAGTTTCTTTTTGGATGTTTCTTGGGATAAATGTGTGATCTTTCATATTCCTCCACCTGAGCCTGGTGGTGCAGTATATGGGGGAGGTGAAAGATCCAAATCAGTCATGCTTCAGTGTAAGAGACAGAAAACATTCCGCGTGTTTTGTACAGAAAGAGATTGAGTGTAGGGAATTAAATATAGGAAGGCTTGGAGGGCTGGAAGTTTGGGTGCACATCTATCCATGGTCACACCATTGCAGCTGCCGCCTTGCCGAACATTACTGCCAATATCTCAGTTGCACATCCATTAAAGCTAGTGACAAGAAAGCAGAAGGAACATAGTGCCCTGTTGCTATAGAAAACTCAGGTCTGCCATATCCCACCCATCAACCACCACACTGCAGGAAACATGGCCTTTACTTCTCTCTGCTTCCCAACTGTCCTGGTGGTGCTTCCCTCTGGCAGAGCCTAAGTTGCATCAAATTCCTAGCAGTGAGGGAATTCTGGAAAGGGAGCCTTGAGCCTTCCAACCCCAACAAAGCAGGGGAACATGGAAGGGGCTAGAGAAGAGGCTGAGTGCCACAGATAATTTCTAGCACAGCAGCTCAGGTGGCATTGTAGCCCAAGTCCCCAGAAAGCAGAGCCTGAGACAAGGGCCTGTGACCAGGAAACAGAAGAGTGAAACGGGGAAATGAGGAAAGCCAATATAAAGACGAGTTACCAGCCTGGGCAACACGGTGAGACCCCATCTCTGCAAAAACATTAAAAAATAAAAAATTAGCCAGGTGTGGTGGTGCACACCTGTAGTCCTAGCTACTTGGGAGGCTGAAGTGAGAGGAACACGAGCCCAGGAAGTTGAGGCTGTGGGGAACCATGATTATGCCACCACACCCCAGTCTGGTGACAGACCAAGACCCTGTCTCATGAAAAAGGTGAGCGCTGGCCACTACTGGGGCAACAGGACTCAATTCACTGGGACCCTCTGCAAGGCTGGCAGAACATGCCCAAAATTGTCCTCCTGAGGGACAGAGAAGGAAAGCATTAACCCCTGCCTCCCAGTATCTGTTGCTCAAGGTTTGCCCATGTCAATCCCTCACTCTTCCAGGCTTGACAGGCATGAACAAGAAGCAGGTTCCTGCAGGCATCCCATCACATAATCAGAGGAGATCTGGGGCAGAAAGGGCCAGCTATGTGGTAGAGATGGGGTGAGGAGCTGTCAGATCCCCCGCCTCCGCCAGGAAGCTGGCCAAGGTGGCCAATAGGGAATGAAGCAGAGGACCCAACACAGGTGGCCTCCTGGGGCAGAGAAGAGGAGCCCCATGCAAAGGTCCTTGTGCACTAAGGTCTGCGTGGACACTCACTGGCCCTGCTGCTAAGGTCTTTGGCTGGGGTACTCATAGCTGCTCTCTTGGCTGCAGCCCCAGGGTCTACTCCAGCTGACTTAGCCCCACTGAGGCTCACTCTGGCCCCTCACACCCCTCCAGGCTCAGCCATGCCATCATCCAGCCTTGGATGTGAGCTTCCCCGCTCCATGGCCTCTGTGGCAGACTCACTTCACCATTCACCATGGTAGCACCATGACAGACCCACCAGTTCCAACTCCTCCAGCTTCCTCATGCCCTAGGGAGCGTGCAGTAACTTCTGGGTCCCTTCCAGGCCTCTGGGAGCTGAGGGTAGCTTGGTGGTGTTCACTCAGATCTACTTGGCATTAAATCTGTAGCTCCACCATTTTATCTAGGAGGGCCACTTAAGGAGTACAGGTTGCTTGGAGGACTGACTTCCTAACACAGAGTGGGACACACACACCCTCTGTTTTCAGGTAACAATGTGTCCCCTCAATATTTCCTAGGTAATGAGACCAGGGGGGCTTTCCTCCCTTCCTTCCATCCTCACTTCCTCCTTGCAGAGATGATATACCCCTCATCCACCTTTCCCCAGGTCATAATGGTGGAGGGCTTCAGAGGGATATAATCTCAGGGGCCAGGTAATGAGAATGGTATCTGTTTAATGTTTTCAAAATATTACCATCATATTTTCATTCAGCAAATAATTACTGTGCGCACAGTTCTAGACACCAAGGATGCAGTGGTGAACATGGCAGAGCCCTTGCCCTCATGGAACTGACCGTCTAATGGTGGAGACAGATAGTAAATGAGAAAAGTTACAGAAAAAAAAGGCAGGATGAGGGTTAGAGTGAGGGGGTGCTCTGTTAGTTGAGGTGGCCAGAGAGGCTTACAGTGGAGCAAGAGCAGGCCATTCCCCTCCCTGATGATCAGAGGAATTTAAACCATATGCATCAGAGCTGGGGCTCGGAGATCTTGCAGTCCAGGTCAAAACATCCAGTTCCCTGCCTCTGCAGAAGCAGCCTGGACAGTAGCTGAGGAGAGCCAGGCGGCCTGGGGCCTCAGCAGGGTCTGAACTCCCCTAGGCAGGGGCTCAAGGGCTGGCCAAGCAGTAAGTAGAGGATGCCTGGTTGGACATGGTGAGGCTTGTTTCTTACGTCCCTCATTGCAGCAGTGACCCAGGCCCACAGACTCCATCTGGATGTGGAGATCCCCCCCACCCCGCCCCCAGTTCAATGTCCTCGGTGCCAAGTGACACAGAACAAGCAGCTCTTGAAAAGACTAATATTTACTCTTCAAACGGGAGCTGGCACAGGCTGTTTCCTGCAACTGGCGTCTGACTCGCCCTGTGGGATGGACACAACAGGAGGTACTCCGGGAGATAGGCAAATGTCCCCTCGGACGCCAGCATTCTGGATGAGATGATGTCTGTGAGATGGGGACAGCATGTTCCAAGGTTCCATCAGACACATCTCATTTCTGCCGCACACCTCACAGTGGAGAGCTCGTTGCCTCTCCAGCTCCTGCTGGACAGCTCTGTGAGAAAGTTCATTCCAATGCTGGCCCTGTGTTCCTTGCCCCGGCCCTTGCTCTGATCCCTGGGGCCTCAGGAAATGCGCCCGGAATAACCCCAGGGCAGTGGTGGTCCTGGTCACCTTTATTCCTCCCACCCCCACCCGCCTCTGGCTTCACTTCCCCAGGCCCACGCTCTGGGCTCTGTGGCCAGAACACGCTATTTCTGGGGTAGAAGGAAGAAATTGCCTTGAGGGCACCTCTGTCCCCCTGCAGCTGTGTTCCTTGTCCTCATGAGAGCCCTTCAGCTGAGTGCCTCATATGGGAAAGTCTTGGCCAGGAAACTGCTGGTCAGACGGCTCAAATATGGGGAGGAGAGTCCCTAGTGGCTTGGCGGTCAGAGCCAGCTCCCCCTGCCCACTTTCCCCTCTGGAGTCTCTCCTCTCTGCTCCAAGCTCCTCATGGCTTCCAGAGCCCTCCGGACCAATATAACCCCAGGCTTCAGTTTCCCTGCCCCCACTCCCCACCACTGCAGCCCTGGAGGCTCAAACACTCTGGCAGCATATGGGGCTTTAGAGTCCCCAAAGGTCAGCCTTCTCAACCTCGTCATGTCAACTGCAGGGCTGGGCACGGCCAGGACAAGATCTCCCAGGGGGCATGCAGGCCCACCCCATTCTCCCAGAGCTCTCAGAACTGACTGCTGACTCAAGCAACCCTCTTTTTAAAACAATTCCTTATTATCCCTATACCTAACTCCCAAGCTCCTGGTCTCTTGTAAGAAGCCATTCGAGTGTATTTAACATGTATCTTTTTGCATGTATCCTCACAAAATATTTTATCATCTTGTATGCATATATTTCTTATATAACAGTCATTTTTCACTCAGCTCTAAGTTTTCAGGATTCATCCATGTGACGTTGCATCTAAATCTGGTACATCTGCCTGCATCGTGATGCTCCGTGGTATGCCTGCACACTTTCTTTCCATGATGGATACATAGATTGCTTTCCACCAACACCAGTAAGTCTTCAATGAATGTGTCTCCTTAAGGATCTGTATAAGAATTTTCCTGGGACAAATAACCAGAAGTCAAATTTCTACTTCACAAGGTGTGCACTCTTAACTTGGGTAAGTAGGCTGTATTAGTTTGTTAAGGCTGCCCTAACAAAGTACCACAGTCCGGGTGGTTTAAGCAAACATTTATTTTCTCATGGGTTGGGACTTCAACATGTGAATTTCAGGGGAACAGAATTCAGCTGTTAACAGTGGCATGGCTCTGCAGATCAGCCGTGCCTCTCTACTCACTGCCACCTCACACGAAGTCCTACGTCTCCATACTCCCTCCTGCACTTGATGCCATCCGGCTCTGCAAGATTTGCCAAACTCATAGGTGTGAGGTGATGTCTTATTATTGTTTCAATGTGTATTAATGATTTAAAATCTCTTCATATGTTTATTAGCTTTTTAGGTTTTATCTTCTGTTAATTGTCTGCACATTTTCTATTGGGATTGCTCTTTCTTGCTGATTTACAGGAATTTCTTCTGTGTTATTAATCCCTTAGTGGTTTCTGGCATCATAAATATCTCCTCCCATTCTTTTAACTTTGCCCATGAAATCCTTATTTGTGTATAGTCAAATTCATCAATCATTTTTGCCTTAAGGCAGTCCTTTTCCACCACAAGCCACAAAGATAATCTTCAAGTTCTTCAACGTATTCCATAGATTTTGCTGTCCACATTTGACTTAAGAAGTCCTTTTCCGCCACAAGCCACAAAGATAATCTTCAAGTTCTTCAATGTATTCCACAGAATTTGCCGACCACATTTGATCCCAGCAACATCTTTGTGCTGACTCAGCAGAGCCAAGTGGGCTCCTTAGAGACTCTCCTCTACCAGCACTGCCCAAAGATGCTTGGCAGCTGTCAGGTAGCACTTCTGCTACCTGGCACCATTCAAGGGGTAGGCCCCAAGAAAAAAGAAGGCAACTCACCAGCCAGAACTTCTCATCCAGCCCTCCTGGCATAGAAGGAACACTTTCATGGGCCAGAATCTCCTTCTATTCTTTGTGGGTACTGCCAAGTGGGGGACAGACACTTGTTTCCTGCTCAGTGGAAACAGAGCTCCGAACTTTACTGTCACTGGCTCCCTAGAACAAGCCTCAGCTTCGCAACCTGAGCAAAAACGTGGTTGAAGCAGATGGTGTCTGAAAACTACCAACTTCCAAATCCCAGCACCCAATAACTCAGATGTTTATTTTGGCAGTCACTGCCTTCCTCCAAAAGATTCTGACTCAGGACAGATGGTGCAGAGACTCTTGGAGAGTGAATTCCCCAATGTGTCTAGAGGATGGTCAGGAGAGGATAGTGCATTTGCTTCCTTTCTGGGAATTTTATTAGCTGCTATAGGAACGGCCTTTGCAAAAGGCCACCTTCCCTTGTCTGGAAACGTGAGGAGGTGGCCAGCAGCTGTGCCCCCTGGTGGCCATTCGGTGGTCAGGCTGGTCCTGGGAGATGAAACTTCACCTTCACAGTAGACAAGAGCCCAAAACACAGAGCAGGAAAAGTGCCTGCTGCACACAGCAGGACAAGGGCAGAGCCTGCGAAGTGGGGAGGCCTCCCAGCCCCCAGGGCATTGTTGTGACTGCTATTTTGGTTGTGAATTAGTGCTAAAGACTATTTGAGCCCTTGCCCCTGTCTAGGCCTCACCGGACAAGAGGACCTGACTTTCACTTCTCTCAGCAACCCCCTCCCATTACGTCAGGCCCACATCACACTGTCTAGGAAAGGATCCATAACTCAGAATTTTTCACACAAGTGCAAAGACACATGTTAATAAACACTTTAGATTTATTCTGCCATTTCTGAAGCCACCTCATTTATGTACACATAGGATATAAATGGCTATACAACATTTTTACATACTTTCATACAAGTTTAGGTTGTACTACTATGAGTTTGTTAAAATGTACCCATTATTTACTCAAAATATTTATTGTTACAAGAAAACCATAAGAAGCTTGTGTAACATGAACAGCAAGTATTTAAAATGAATATGTAAATGGTTTTGCCCTGACTAAATCAGCCTAGTATTTTATGCTCTTAATAGAAAAGCCCATTAAACAAAATAGAATCCTGGGGGATCAAATCATATGAATGATTCATGAAACAATACTTCTGAAGCAACCCCAGAATCATATAAATGTAAGGGTTAAAGAAGGTTATATGTACCAAGCATGGGTCGGAGGAACAGAACGGGTTTGTTAATTTTACCCTAAACAAAAGGCGCTTGGTGGGCAACAGCTCTGCCATCAGCACACATGGGCAGATGTTTCCATATCCAGCCATTCCCAGATTTTACTGACAAGCCCTTTTCCACAGGTTCCCTGCTGATGAGATTTCCCCAGCAACAGAAGTTTGACATCACTGCTCCCAGATGGGAGAATCAGAGCTCTCCTCATTTGGGTCAGGGGTGGCTGGCTCATGAGGTTTGGTCCAACCAGCAGAACCAGCTCCCTGGATCCTGGAATAAACCAAACACCAATGGTACCATGCGCTCTGTGCCCAGGGGGTGAAAGGCAGGTCCAGGGTGGGAAGAAAAGGGGCTGCTACCTTTTGGAGTGAAAAATTGAGGTTGTTTACACTGTAGTATAACAAAATGCCTTTTTGTAAAGGCCAGAAGAAATGGCTGTGTGTGCTGCCTGAAGCAGAAAAACCTTCATGTACCAGGTGAATGTAAAGCCTTTCTCCTCCCACACATGATGGATTCACCCAGTATTCCCCTCCACTACCACTTTTGACCCTCATAACAGCACCCTGGGGGAGCAGACTGATGTTATCACCATTTACCAGATGAGGAAACTGAGGCCTGATGGGCAATGATTTGTGCACTGTGACAGGACTCAGTGAAGAGCCTAGCAAGCTGATGGTTAGCTAACTGGTGCACTCTTTCCCTCACCTTATCTCTCAAGGGCACAACTACACTCACTTTCTCCACCATCATTAACACTCACAGTGCACAGGTAGAGCGTCCCCAGACTTGTGCAACATTCTACACAAAACCATTTGGAATGTGAGCAATGTCTGAACAGGGGCTTGCCAGGCACATCTGATCACCACAAATGCTCCCACCCATGTCTGTCCTCACTTGTGCTGCACTGTGCAAGCAAGCAGTAGGTTCTCAGAAGGCCATTGTCCTGCATGTTACGATGAGTGGCCAACTCCTTCACAGAACAGCAAATGGCAGCCCTGGCTGCAAGGTGCAGTGTGCAACCCCCATATGCCAAGGGGCAGCTGCTATCTTCCAGCAAAGAGAGAACCCCTAGCTCTGCTCCCTATCTATGCCCTGCTTCCTGTGCCTCACACAGCCAGCCTTGCTGCTGGCCTGCTGGCTGTTGTCTTTTGACTCTGAGCTGTGCTGACCACCAAGAGTGTTACTCCTCTCCAAGACTTGACTCCCAGGCATGGGTGGGAGAGTTGAACCTCAGTGCAATCTGCTCCCACTCTGAAGCTCGTCTACCCACCCCATTCGTTACAATTAAAGGTGGTTTTCTCATCCCTCCAGAGACTCGTTTCAGCCTCTGTCTCCAGAGCTGGAGTGTATAGGGCAGAGGTAGAAAGAGGCAGGAGAGTTGGAGAACAAGAGCACCCAGAAAAGAACAGAGGAGCTCAAGCTCATTTAATCAAAATGCTTACATGTTTTAATTCCAGCATTCTCGAGTTCACAGAAAAGAGGGATGCAAGCCCAAAAAGCAAAACCAGGAGCTTATGGTCACATGCCTCCAGCTGCAGGCAGTGGGACCTCTGGTACTGAGAGGGAATGCCACCTGAATATGCCCCAGCTGTCTCCACCCAGGAAAAGGAAAGCCAGGTACAGTCCTCATCACAATAAGGCTAGCCTAACAGGGGAAAACAGATTTACATGTTTCCTTCATTAGGATATTAGGGAAGGGGAAACCTTTTGGGCTCTGGCCCCTTGGTTAAGAAACCCTTCCTAAGAGCACTGAGCCACACTCTGGCCCTGATACAGTAGATGGGACTTAATACACTCTGATGCTCAAGGCCTTGCAGCATCTGATACCAGAAGGCACCTCTAAAGTTTTTGTTTTCAACATTATTTCATCTATTCCCAGATCTAGCCCAGTAAGATCAGCTGCACAGGTAGCATTTAACTACTGGGAAAATAAAAGTGCTACAACAACAGTGAGTCCATGGTGGAGTGAGGATAACTCCTGGTATTTGGAACCAGTTTGCTGGTATCAAGGATCACACAAAAGGCTATAAACCTCCAACCCTAAACCAAGTCAAACCTAAGCCTGGGGATTTCCCTTGGATGAAATCACCAGAACTTCTTTCCTATTATCAGTCTCTTCCTTCAGTGAGCTGAGGATTCTTTTAGCTAGCTGGATTTCAGTCAAACAATGTTTTTGTGGTCACTACTTGTACTGTTTTTCTACTGCATCTTTTCCCTTTTGTTTGCAAAAGTCAACCTCACCCCATGTGGATGTTAACTGATATCCACACATTCAACCTGGTGTGGGTAACATCTTCGGTAGTGCTTTGGTGGTCAGAAAGCATTACCAGGAAGGACTCATCTTCAAGGACCGTTTCTTTACTGCCTACTGAATATGGATCATAGGCTCAGATGCCCAAAGCACCCCGGGTACAGGTCTACACAGCAACCCAATGCCACACAGGCTTAAAAAGAAAATAGTCCATTTTTAAGCTGTTCTCACCGACTTTTTTTTTTTTGAGACGGAGTCTTGCTTTGTCGCCAGGCTGGAGTACAGTGGCTCGATCTTGGCTCACTGCAACCTCCACCTCCTGGGTTCAAGAGATTCTCCTGCCTCAGCCTCCTGAGTAGCTGGGGCTACAGGTGCACATCACCGTGCCCAGCTGATTTTTGTATTTTTAGTAGAGACTGGGGTTTCACCATGTTGGCCAGGATGGTCTCGATCTCTTGACCTTGTGATCCGCCTGCCTCGGCCTCCCAAAGTGTTCTTATTGACTTTTAAAACATTTTTGTTCTACTCATTTAAAACAATTTACCTCCCCTCCTTAACTTCCCATTCTATTTCACCATCTCTTCAAAATTGTCTCCCAGAAAAACTGAAAATTCACCTGCTGGGTATGCAGAAAATTATGCAGATGTGAAATCAGTGGAGAGACAACTCTGGAGTTTATGTCTGAGTATGTTGCCAATATAATTTTCATATTCAGATTTTTTAGAGACAGGGTTTCACTCTGTCATGCAGGCTGGGGTGCAGTGGTGTGATTATAGCTCATTGAAGCCTCAAACTCCTGGACTCAAGGGATCCTCCTGCCTCAGCCTCCCAAACTGCTGGGATTACAGGCATGTGCCATCACATCTGGCAATTTTTTTTTTTTTTTTTTTTTGTAGAGAGGAATCTTACTATGTTGTCCAGGCTGGTCTCAAACTACTGGCCTCAACCGATTCTCCTGCTTTGGCTTTCCAAAGTGCTGGGAATACAGGTGTGAGCCATCATGCCTGGGCCATATCCAGATATTTTATGTTTGGTCAAAAATAGAAAATTCTATTATAAAAAATAGAGTTACTATGGCAACATTTTCCCAACATAGTTCCCAGTATATAAACTTATCTTTCTTAAAATGATAACAAGGTAGCTCAGTAACAATATACCAATGATAACCAAATATAATTTTCTAAAACTACATTCTTACATTCCCTATCTACTCAACTCTTGTAATGGTTTTCCACTTTTAAAAGCTATCAAAATAGGATTTTAAAAAATTTATCAAGACCACATAATGCAGTTGAACACTCAAAGCGTTCCATGCAACTGTGGTTGAACTATTCAGATTCCAGACTTCTACCAAGAACAATCCAAAGAACAAACTCCCAAAATGGCCTCCTGAGTGGTACTAAACAAGCCAGCCTGAAATTTTGGGAGACCTAAGGGATCTTATCCAGAACCATATTCTGGAAAACTGTGATCAAGCAATTTTTTGACAATGAAAGACAGTAACTTTCCAGAGTATGTGTTAATTATATCTCTATCAAGCTTTAAAAAGTTAACAGCTACTTAACTCTTGTTCATAAAAAATTAGGCCCTCAAGCTAATTAAGATGACTGGGAAAGGTACAGAGGAGGAATTAATTTCGGAGGCACTCTACAAACAGGTACACAGTAGTCATCATCATTAAAACAACAGGCACTCAGCTCTACTGAAAAGGCTGATGACAGCAGCCTCTCCCAAGCGGATCTGTAAGGTGCCACTGAATCCATGTTCATTTACCTACTCCAGGTTGTGGTCAATTGTAAGTAATCCTGAAATTCTCATTTCTGCTCATGCTGATAAACTTATCATCTAGTAGTACCAGTTATTCAATTAATTTTTAAAATATTCAGATATACCCTGCAAATAAATAAAAATTTTCTGTACCCACACAGTGCCACCACCATAAAAGGTTACATATAAATTAACTCAGATTTCTTAACCATTTTCTCAGCTTAAGTCTGCCCTCACCCTAAATGAAGTCCAATTTATATCCAAAATATATTTAAATATTCCAAAGGTATTTTGAACCTAAGATATTAAAAAAATGTAAACAAAATTTATCTAGCTTATATTTAAGAACCATATTTTTAGGTTTTTAATTCATCCTGTACTGACCCACTGGAAAAAAAAAAAAAAAAAAGAACCAAGTTATATTTAGACTGAAAGCTGATTTGGATTTTAAAGTGGTTCCTTGGAGACAACTGCCAATTACTAAAACCAGTGTTATTGAATCAAGTGGTTTACTGTATCATTGAACTTAAAAGACCAACATATTTCCTTTCTCTCTCCCAATAAAGCTCTTTCTGGATGAGCCCCCAGATCCAGCTGTCCTAAGTAAACGTGCTGAACTGGAGATCCTGCAGTAATGCTCGGCACAGAACCAAGGCTGGGTATCAAGCAACTTCATGACTTCCACTGCAACTGTTTAACATCCCCAATTCCTGGTTTTTCAGGCCAGTTGGCTGAAAAGGATGGAAACTGGAGTGTAAAGTAGAGAAGCAGAAAGAGAAACATAGACTGATCCTCAAAAGAAAATCAAAGAATCCATTCATCACAGTGTCATCCTCATACTCCATAGTCAGACTGCTTCTCCTGAAGCTGCCTTGTTAGTATCTGATATGAAGACAGAAAAGCCACTCCTATGTGGAAAAGGATTTGCCAGAGGTTCCTCAGCCCGTGCAGGTACATGTTGCCCAGGCAAATAAAGAGCAGCATCAGCACCACCTTCATAGTCCTGGCTGGACTGTAGAACAGGTACAAATAACACTGAAATGAGACCAGAAGAGGAATTCCAATCAGAGATAAAATGGCTACTAGATCACATGCAAAATTCACCTCCCACAGCTTCCATGAAGAGTGTCATTTCCCTCACATGAGCTGATTAAACTGAATTCATTACAGTAAAGTGGGAACCGATGGTTAGGCTGCTGTTAATTATTGGATAAAAGTGAGGATTTGGAAGATTAAAGGAAAGTGAAATAGATGTCACAGTAAGAATTAGTGCATGGCACATCTGAGAGAAGTTCAAGAAATAGACAGAAATGCCCAGACTGTTGGCAGTAGAGAAAGAAGAGCCCCAGGTAAGCTGCAGACAGCCAGACCAGGGGACCCTAACGTGACTGACTGGTCTCCCAGTGAAGTTTTCCTTCAGGGAGCCATGACAGGCAAGCAAGCTGGTGAGAGGAAGCCATGCTTTTACTATTTTGGTTTCTCCTGAGCCATGACTACATTGAGTACCACTCTTCCCTTGGGCACCCTCCTTATCATGTCTTCCAAAGCATCTCTGAGTCGGGGAAAGGTCTCACAGCAGGGAGAGTGACTGGCATTTTGTGTATGACTATCACACATAAAAGGGGCCATTCTTGTTCTGCAAAAGGTAGAAACAGCATTTTGGTTCAATGCTTTCTTGTTTTTTGTTTTGTTTTGTTTTTAAAAAAGGACATCACTCAACATGGATCAATACAACAAAGGTTCAACCTACAGAGGGAGGGAGTGAGCTATCCAACTAGGAACACAGTTGAAGGAATGGGGTGGAACTGTACAATCCCTGCAGTCCTAAAACATAGCTCTAGGAAACTGCCACTGGCTATGTCCAAGGTCTTGGAGACTTGTTTTCTAAAAACTGAGTGCATTTTCATGGGTTGAAAATTTCTTTTTGCACCATCAGGTAATGCTTTTTCTTTTTTGCATTTCTGGGCAATGTTTTTCTCTGTTGCCCAGGCTGGAATGCAGTCGCATGATCTCAGTCACTGCAACCTCCACCTCCAGGGTTCAAGCAATTCTCATGCCTCAGCCTCCCAAGTAGCTGGGACTACAGGTATGCACCACCACACTTGGCTGATTTTTGTATTTTTATTATAATAGAGATGGGGTTTCACCATGTTCCCCAGGCTGGTCTTAAACTCCTGGCCTCAAGTGATCCACATATCTTGGCCTCCCAAAGTGCTAGGATTACAGGCATGAGTCACCGCACCTGGCCTGGGTAATTCTTAAGAATAAACCATTCTAGAATGCATGTGGAAGAGAAGGAAAGTGTCCTAAGAACAGAAATTTTAATTTTAAAAAAAAGGGATAAAAAAATATGTATTCAGAGAGAGTGCTAAAATCCTAGTCCATATGGAGGACAAGGAAGGAGAATTAGAGCCAGGCTTTCACTAGAATTAACTCTGCCTATGAGGGACTCAAAAGCGCCTCTTTATGCCACCCCTTAGTACACAGCTTATTTGAAAATAACTAATCAAAACCCTCTAGTTAATTTTCTAATGTTTGCTTCAGTTGCTAAAGAACAGGTTTGAGTCAGAAGGTATTACTATTAAAACAAAACAACAACAAAAAACAGCAGTTCTTTGACCTAGTCCTATATATGTATATATATATTTTAAAAAATTTTTGCGGAGGCCAGGCGCGGTGGCTCACGCCTGTAACCCCAGCACTTTGTGAGGCCGAGGCAGGCAGATCACATGGTCAGGAGATCAAGACCATCCTGGCTAACACAGTGAAACCCTGTCTCTACTAAAAGTACAAAAAAAATTAGCCGGGCGTGGTGGTGGGCACCTATATAGTCCCAGCTACTCAGGAGGCTGAGGCAGGAGAATGGCATGAACCTGGGAGGCAGAGCTTACAGTGAGCCAGGATTGTGCCACTGCACTCCAGCCTGGGTGACAGTGCAAGACTCTGTCTCAAAAACAAACGAACAAACAAAAAAGTTCAGAGATGGGGTCTTGCTGTGTTGCCATGGCTGGTCTTAAACTCCAGGCCTAAAGCCATCCTCCCACCTTGGCCTTGAAAAGTACTGGGATTACAGGTGTGAGCTACCATGCCTGGCCTAGTTCTATATATTAAAAACTACAAGTACACAGATGCTAGTTTTATAGAAGGACATTCCTGTGCTTGGACTGTCCTAATAATAAGCACAAGGCAATAAGGCAATATCTTGCCACCCACTAGTCAGGCCTAATCCAATCCCCACGTAATCTCATCCCTCCCTTCTGGGAAGTCAAATCCAAACTGTTGGTTTCTGTTCTGTTGCTATCAATAGCCCCTTGGCCTTAAACAAGGGGCTTTCCCTTTCTGAGCACAAAGTTCTTCCTCTGTAAAATGACAGGACTGGGCAGAATGGGCCTAAGGTCCTCCACTAAGGGCTTGGTATTGTCCATGATTTGAACCATGACCTTGGTGGAACAAAAATCACATCTAGAAACTTGCTGATAGATGAACAGAAGAACAAAATAAGGTCATGGATTTAATCCACTCACCAAAATATCATTTCACCCACCTGGAAAATGCAGGCTACAAAAGGAACAAGAAAAGCCAGAACGTTTCCAATTTCCTCATGGGCAACCTAAAACAAATACAAGGAACACAAGGAAAGGGATATTTAGAAGAAAGGAAACACAGCACCATAAAGCACTTTACTCTGCCTTCAGTCTGGTATGGTTGACAGCACAAAATCCCTGGCTGGGTGAGACACAAGTTCCTGTTTATGCACCAGATCAGGGTTAGCATACGACTGTTTTCAACAGCCTGGTCACAGCATGTGCCTCCTGTCCCCATGTGATTGTGCTAAGTCTTCAACCTGGAATGAGCCGCCAATCCCTCCACCTCTCAGAAACCTAAGCATCTGTTAAGCCCTAGCTTTCTCTAATTCCTCCCATCTCCAGGCACTGCCGCCTCCTTAGGGTTGCCATCACACACGGTTTTGGGCCATGAGAGCCCCCAAGGCAGGGACTATGTCTTAACCATCTTGCTGGCCAGGTACTTATTCTAATGTATACAAACAAGCAGACAGTTGGTAAGTATCTGGCTAAGAGCAATCATAAACAATAAGAGTAGAAACCATAACACACATTGATCAAAGACAGGATGTGGTAACAGCCAGTTACCACTCATAACATAGGCCTGCTGCCATTCTCCAAAGAGGTCAGTCTACATCAGTCTCCTGAGGTTCAACATCAGTCATGCGTCAGACTTTATGCACTATATTCATGGGTGTGAGTATGGTGACTCTATCTTTAAAAGTAATATCTATTTGTTGATGCTCATAATGGTTCTATAACTTCTCTTTTTTTTTTTGAGATGGAGTTTCACTTTTGTCGCCCAGGCTAGAGTGCAGTGGCGCAATTTTGGCTCACTGCAACCTCTGCCTCCTGGTTTCAAGCGACTCTCCCACCTCAGCCTCCTGAGTAGATGGGATTACAGGCATGCACCAACACGCCCAGGTAATTTTGTATTTTCAGTAGAGATAGGGTTTTACCATATTGACCAGGCTGGTCTCAAACTCTTGACCTCAAGTGATCCACCCACCTCAACCTCCCAGAAGTGCTGGGATTACGGGTGTGAGCCACCACACCCGGACTATACCTTCTTAAAATACTTCTTAAAATACTTCAAAATTTTAAAACTATTTTTAAAAAGCACTGAAATAGTAAGTTCCTTTGAAATGAGCAGACCCGTGTAGGAACTTCCTAGTGATATATAATTCTTCGATAAAGACACAAGGAAGGTGGCATCTGCATTATATAAATCAGATTACAGGACAACCTTTTCTCAGGGTAAAAAGAGCCTGAACCTTAAAATCAGAGAATGAAACTTTTGTCCTGGGTAAATAATCCAGTCCCTAGAGTGACTCCTGGGGTCCCAAGAGTCACAGGGTGGTCTAATGTCCTTGTAGCAAATTCTCCATTTCTTACCAATATCTTGGCAGGCCCCTCTGGTCTCTTAGGACAATAGACATAAAAGAGCAACTTTCATATTCATTCAACTTACTACAAAGAATAAAATTTAGAATAAAATTTGTATTAGTTTTGAAAAATTATAAAACCTCAATTTTATAGATAAAATGTATACCTATCACTTTCTTCTATCATATGTCCTTCAATTTAAACTGTTAAAAAAAAGTTACCTGTAAAGAATGTTCTGCAAGGTGAACTCCACGAATGAGATTCAGGGCAGCACACATGATGTTGAGAATGAGGGAGAGGATACCCAGGGCTGTCACTGGTTCCATTCGGAAATTAGGAGCTTCACAATGAAAAAAAACAAGTGTTTAGTGAAAGTAATTTCTATATGAAAGAAAAATAAACAAAGACATTAACTAGACCTACACTAATGATAGGTTCACTATGTTAAACACAGAATTACAAACATATTAATTGTAAAAGCAGCAGAAGTTAGAGGGAAAAAAGGCAAGAAATGATGGACAGAATGGATGTGGCTATTTGAGTAAAGTTTCTTCCAGAAAAAGGCTCTTTTCCAGGCAAGTACAGGTTTTTTAAGTGCTTAATTTCCATTCTATCTAAAGCAGTAGTTCTCAACCAGGGGCAATCTGCCCCCCGGTGGATATCTGGCAATGTCTGGAGTCATTTCTGGTTGTCACAACTAGAGACAGGCTGCTACTGGCATCTAGTGGATACAGGCCAGGAATGCTTCTAAACATCCTACAGTGAATGCACAGGACAGCCTCCATAATAAAGAATTATCTGATGCAAAAATGTCAATAGGGATTAGGTTGAAAAATCCTAAAACAATTTCTGCGCCAGGCATGGTGGCACACACCTGTAATGCCAGCACTCTGGGAGGCTGAGGCAGGCGGCAGATCACTTGAGCCCAGTAGTTCAAAACCAGCCTGGGCAACATAGTGAGACCCTGTCTCTACAAAAAAAAAAAAAAATACAAAAAATTATCCAGGCATGGTGACGCATACCTGTAGTCTCAGCTACCTGGGAGGCTGGTAACCTGAATAATCAATGTTTCCCTCTTTCCAGTTATTTTAGGATTTTAAAAATTGCATTTGCTGTGAATTGCTCTAGAAACGCACATGACATCGCATATTATTATTGTCAGAGAAAGAGGACAAGTTGAATGTTGAGGCATATAATAGAAATGCTTTAAACATTTGACAACCAATTAAGAATAAAGCCTTGGTTCTCTTTGGTAGTATAAGAAACTGTTTTATTTACTTATTTATTTAATTGTTTTTTGAGACAGGGTCTTACTCTGTCGTCCAGGGAGGCTGAGGTGGGAGGAAACTGAGCCTGGGAAGTTGAGGTTGCAGTAAGCCATGATTGCACCCCTGCACTCAAGCCTAGGCAACAGAGCGACCTTGTCTCAAAAAAAAAAAAAAAAAAAAAAAAAGAGTTCAGGCATGGTGGCTCATGCCTGTAATCCCAGCACTTTGTGAGGCTAAGGTGAGAGGATCACTTGAACTCAGGAGTTCAAGACCAGCCTGGGCAACATGGTGAAACCCCATCTCTATAAAAAAATATATATATACACAAAAATTAGCTAGGTGTGGTGGTGTGTGTCTGTAGTTCCAGCTACTCAGGAAGCTAAGGTGGGAGGATAGTTTGAGCCCTGGAGGTGGAGGTTGCAGTAAACCAAGATCCCACCACGGTACTTTAGCCTGGACAACAGAGTAAGACCCTGTCTCAAAAAACAATTAAATAAATAAGTAAATAAAACAGTTTCTTATACTACCAAAGAGAACCAAGGCTTTATTTGTAATTGGTTGTCAAATGTTTAAAGCATTTCTATTATATGCCTCAACATTCAACTTGTCCTCTTTCTCTGACAATAATAATATGCGATGTCATGTGCGTTTCTAGAGCAATTCACAGCAAATGCAATTTTTAAAATCCTAAAATAACTGGAAAGAGGGAAACATTGATTATTCAGGTTACAAGCTGTTTCTAGAACTATAATGAGAACAAATGCTCATTTTCTCTGTAAAGATAACCACTGAAATTGATTTTGGTTCACACAATTAAATGGTGTCCCTCCCATTCTCTTGCTATACTCCTTTCTTACCCTTATATTTCACACACACACAAATACCTAGCCACAATCCAATTGATGCCTATTGTTAGTGTGTTAGAGTTTCCACTGAGCAATTAAAAGTTACTGTTAGAACAGAATATGCTACCTGTAAAGATTCTAGCCTCAGGAAAATAGGGTAAATCAAATCACAGTAAAATGTCCTACAAAGACGGGCAAGGTGACACTTTCTGGATTTGCTCCTCTTGTCTAAGTGTTTAAAAAACAAAACATACATTACAAAGATATGCCTGCATTCATATATGGTAAGTGAGAAGCTTGGAGCTCAATTACCCAGTCTTCCTTTTACAAAAATTAAGTTTATTCTCAATATAAACTAGAACCACTTATTGACCAGAATGAGAGCCAGTTCAAGTATTGGTTGAAACACATTAAACTAAAACACAAAGTTAAGTCAAAACCATGAACATAATACATCACTTTTAAAATTCAAGAAACGAGTTTAGCATAAAACAGTTAAAAACAAAATAATTAAGACTATTATAGTGTAGACAGTTCTTTTAGCAAAGGATTCAGCTCTTATGCCATTATAGAATTCTTAGAATGTAAATATCCAATTTAATTAAATATTAGTTTAATTGTATGTAATATAAACAGAATATAAAAAATCATGCTTTGTTATGTGCTAAGCATTGAGTGGCTAATGACGTTAATGACAAAGTCATGGAATGTCAGGGCACTGTGATCACGTTCATTAAGACCTCTTTCTTCAGATGAGGTCTCTGAAATCCACAGGGATAGAGGGAGATCCCAGGTCTCAGAGAGAGCCAGACAGTGAGAACATTAGAAGCCTTGGCTCCAATCCCCTGCCCAACGCTCTCATCCCCATTGTCCTCCCTCCAACAAGAAGAGTGGGGGTTTCAGATTTACAACACTTCAGTAAATAATATGACAAGGATTCTCTCTCTATATATATATAATATTATATCTATATTATATATATTATATATTATATATATTATGTAAATCTATACAGTTCAATAAGTAACTTACAGAAAAAGAGAATGAATCTTCTTTATAACATTTAAACTTGTAGTTCTGTCAGAACAACTTGAACTTAAATAAATAAATAAATACATAAAATTTAAAAATAATAAACTTGTAGACTTCACCCTAATTAAGAAAATAACCTGCCAGCTGAGCGTGGTAGCTCACACCTATAATCCCAGCACTCTGAAAGGCCGAAGCAGGAGGATGATGGCTTGAGCCCAGGAGTTCAAGACCAGCCTGGGCTGTAACATGGAGAAAACTTGTCTCTAAAAAAAAAAAAAACAAGAAGAAGGAAAAGAAAAAAGAAAATAACCTGCCAAGTCATTCTTCAACTCCTGAATTGCATCACAATAGCCTCCCCTCAAACTAATCCACTGTCATAATAGTCAATTTTTTTCTTTTTTAAGACAGGGTCTCATTCTGTCACCCAGGTTAGAGTGCAAGTGGTTCACGATCACGGCTCACTGCAGCCTTGACCTCCAGGGCTCAGGTGATTCTCCCACCTCAGTCTCTGCAGTAGCTGGGACTATAGGCACGAGCCACCACCTCTGGCTAATTTTTTATATTTTTGATAGAGATGGGGTTTTGCCATGTTGCCCAGACTGGTCTCAAACTCCTGGACTCAAGTGATCCACCTGACTTGGCCTCCCAAAGTGTTGAGATTATGGACATGAGCCTCCACGCCTGGCCTGTAGTCAAAGTTTTATAACAGCCACCAAGAAACAGGATTGGTCCATATTTTTCTCAGCGTATTTTACACCACTCCTTCTCCCCAAAAAATCGCTTTCTAGTGAAAAAAAAAATCAACGTCCATTTGAAATACACAGTATCACTTCATCAACATCAGGGAACTACAAGCCACTTACCAGGCTCCAAGTGCATCGGTGTGTGACCATTCATCACCCCATTTGCCACATCTGTGTCCTCCAGAGTGAGAACCACTGGAGGCTGCAACTTGAGCTCCTCCTGAATTTTTTCCAAGCTGCTCTCCATCTGAGAGGAACTTACATAGTTAAAATGCCACTTCACTTTCTGAATGATGTTGTCTGCAAAAAGAGAGCAACACAAGCTAAACATTTTCATCAGAACAGATATTATAAGATAATATGTACAAAATGAAGTTCACATTTCTTTTTTTGAAGACAGGGTTTCATTGTCACCCACTCTGGAGTGCAGTGCAGTGGTGCCATCACAACTTACTGCAGCCTTGACCTCCCGGGCTCAAGTGATTCTCCCACCTAAGCCTCCCAAGTAGCAGAGACCACAGATGTGTGCCACCACACCTGGCTAATTTTTTTCATTTTTAAATTGTTTTTCTGTAGAGACAAGGTCTCACTGTATTGCCCAGGCTGGTCTCAAACTCCTGAGCTCAAGGGATTCTCCTGCCTCAGCCTCCCAAAGTGCTGGGATAATAGGCGTGAACCATTGCACCCAGCTGAAGTTCACGTTTCCAAGAGCTAATAAATCAGCCAGATTCTGAAAAGTGTCAAGTTAAACATAAAGGTCAAATGATTGCTAATATGAACACTGTCTGATCAATCTCTTCAAAGCAGGATAATTAAAATGTGATTGACTAAAAAGGCAATAATGCATCACAGAACCTCAGCAATGAGTCAGGGGAAAGGGGCATGCGTCTTAGCCCCTTACCACTTCTGATAGTACAGTACAACCCTAGGCAATTTACAGAATATTTCTAAGCTTGAAAAATGGAGACAGTTACTCCTGATCTGATTAACTCAAAAAAAGGCTTGTTTGAAAAAAATTACAAATGAAATGTTGTGCAAACTAGGATTACATATTTGAAAAGTATTCATTTTAATTCTTAAATTTATGTTAGGATTAATCCATTATCGAATCTGAACAGTTCTTGAAGTGAAGTTTCATACACACTGGCAAAGCAAAATCATGTATAATTCTACTCTCAGTGTACTTTGACTCATTCTACTCCCACTCAACAATGAGCAAACATGATGCTGGGGAAGGGGCTCCCATCAGATCAAGCAAATGGCTTTAGAAGGAAGGCACATCCAGAGATGAGGGGAGAGAAGAACACAGGTCTACCCAGCTCCAAATCAACTCACATCCCAGGGATGCCACAACTATGGTCTGTTTTGAACTAGCAGCCCTCTTCAGAGAAAGAAGTGCGGCCCAGAGCACAAGCTTGACTAAAACCTCACAGGGAGACTCAGGGGCAGAACCCTCAGTCTATCACTGGTCTACCAGGCTGGAGCCTGCCTACCAGGGTGACACCAAAAGAGGGTGCTAGCCCCATTCCTGATGGACTAGCCAGTGAACACATGAAGGAATGTGAGGGCTGTGGCAGGAGTAGCCAGAAAGCCTAAGTGGCAACACTTCCAGGTGCTGGTTCTGCCCCTGACCATTTATAATAAATGTTGCCACACCTTTGTTTAAGAACATCACAGAGTCAGCAGCTGTTTACACGGAGAGCACAGAATGTCCCCCAACTCCCACCTCCATTCCTCTTCATCCAAGAGCTCAAAATGACCCACACCTGACCAAAATAGGGCACATACTATGATTATCATGCTGTGTTCCAAAGTCTCTAAGCCTTGACAAGGCCTTTCTGGCAGAGCCTACAAAAGAAGTATCATTTTCCAGAGCAAACTTCTGGGTCAAGGAACTGTTTTTTTCTTCCAAACCATCACACACTGATATTTTGATTTAAAAAAAAGCAATAAAAAATAATCACAGGAATGTCAAATTACCATAAGAATTTCTAAACACCAGTTCTCACTTTCTGTGCTTACCTCCTGATGGTATAAACACCCTTTCAGTAGTAATGCTCTGGGGCAGGGGTCAACAAAAGTTTCTTACAGTGCCAGTTAGTAAATATTTTAGGATGGTGGCTACACGGTCTCTGTCACAACTCAACTCTGCTGTCGTAGGGCAAAAGCAGCCACAGACAACATGTGAAAGAATGAGCATGGCCGTGTTCTGCTTCATTTACAAAACAGGTGGCTGGCCTATGGGCCATCGTTTGCTGACCCCAGCTTCAGAGAGCTGTGGGTTACAACCTACATGTTTCACTCTTCCTCCACCCTGCCTCCAGGCTCTGTGGAGATGAAAAGCCAGAGTATGAAACCTTGACACTTTCCGGGCCACTTCAATTGCTATGAAATCTCATGGTACAAGTCTGTTCTTCAGTGACATGTTTTTGCATCTCCAGTGGTTTTCCTTGATGGTCAAAGCCAAACCTAAACTGTAAATTCTACACATATAATACCATGGAAGAGAACAATAAATATGAAAGAGGGTTACAAACCAAACTCAAGAAAAGCGTATGGCCTGGAGGCTAGGCCAATGCAGGTAGTGTCATAGGAAGCAGTGAATTCCCACCACAGGGTCTCCAGGAAGCAGAAGGCCATGGTTGCTGGACACTGGCAGGAACAGATAGCCATGCAGGCCACATCCCCAAAAGAAGAAAAACTGAAACAAAACGGCAACATCTGTATTACCAGGAAACAGCCCCATGTATTCCCATCCCACACCCAGACACAACCTTACCTCAATTCTGCACTTGCTTGGCTTTAAACAGTCCTGTAGCTATTTGTTGCAGGTACATTGTCTCTTCAGTTTGACCTATTCCTGACACTGTCTTTCTCCTACTTCCTTTAAAATGTCTAGCAGTCTTAGTCAATGACAGCCTGTGATCACTTATTTATTCATGCATGAGGGATGCATATTCTATTAGGGGGAATTAGCCTCAGACTTCTCCACATATACTAAGAAAACGTTTTTCTTCTTTAATCTACATCAGCAGATTTCCTAATGTTAAATCATCCTGGCATCCTAAAATAAACCCTTGTTGGATCTAAGTTCCTACATATTCATCAACTGCTGGATTTAGTTTGCTAACATTTTAATTGGGACTTTTGTGTCTATGCAAATAAAACTGGCCTATAATTTTCCTTTCTTATACTGTCTTCATCTGATTATGGTATTTAGGTTATTCTGGTCTCATAAAATAAATACAGAGTTTTTCTTCTTTTTCTACTCCCTTTTGAGCTGTCATGCTATCATTTCAAGTTCAGGGTACGGGGGCTCTAGATCACCTATCTGTGTGTCTACTGACTCCCAATCACTGTGGAATGTTTCCTCTTGTGTTTTGCTGAGAGCTCATCCCTATGGGACATTTTTTGTAAGAATCCCCTGAGGCCCGAGTTGTGACACACTTCTTCCAGTGTGGTTCTGCATTTGCTCTGGCTGCCTACCACAGCAGTGTCATCACTCTGGGACCAATACCAATGTTTCAACCTTGGCTTAGGAGTTCCTAGACTTTGAGGAGTATACACTCCAACTTCAATCTTTTACAAGGCACAACAACAACATTTCAATTTCTTAGGTGAAATTTATTTTTCCTTGCCACACAAAGCCAAGTAGAGGTGAGTTACCCTGTATCAACGGGAAAACTATTTCCCTCACCTATCACCATTTCATTAGGTTGTGGCCTGACAAGAACTTTTATGCAAGTTTATGCAAACCCTTTATGCAAGAGTTTTTGTTTTGTTTTTTTGACACAGGGTCTCACTCTGTCATCCATGCTAGAGTGCAATGGCACAATCTCAGCTCACTGCAAACTCAACCTCCCAGGCTTAAGCCATCCTCCCGCCTCAGCCTCCCAAGTAGCTGGGACTACAGTTGTACGCCATCACACCTGGCTAATTTTTTGTGTTTTTGTAGAGATGGGGTCTCTCCATGTTTCCCAGGCTGGTCTCGAACCACCGGGCTCAAGCAATCTGCCTGCCTCAACCTCCCAAAGTGCTGGGATTACAGGTGTGAGCCACGGCACCCAGCCACAAGGGTCTTGTTCTGACACTCCATCCTATGTAAGCCCAAACCAAGCCCCAATTTTACGGTGACTGAATGCCAGGAGCCTCAGTGTCCGCTCACACACTTACTACCTTAATATTCTGCCCCCCTTTCATTTCTAGCATCTTAGGATTTCTTTCTTTCAAGATTAACTACATATTTAAAGTAATGGTTGATATGTATTTACCCTCATTTCTGGGTGTTTTCAGTAGGAGGGTTTTAAGGTTATGTTGTCCTACCATCTTTTTGAAACTGTAACTCCCTACATAAAAACTTTTCCAATCTAAAAAAAAGGACAACTCTCCTCCTTATGGAAGAAATCCTTCAACAGGGTCTAGCCACTCTAGGATGGATGTGTTTCTATTTGAAAGAGGAACCCTGTTGTGGGTTGAGTGTGTCCCCCTGAAAAGATTTACTGATGTCTTAACTCAAAGAAATAGAGTCTTTGAAGATGTAACCAAGATAAAATGAAGTCATACTGGATTAGGGTGGGCCCTCATCTAATGATTAGTATCCTTATACAAAAGGAAATTTGGACACAGAGACATAGGGAAGAAGACCATGCGACCATGGAGACAGAGACTGCAGTAAGGCATCTACAAGCCAAGGAAAACCAAGGATTGCCAATGACTGCCAGAAAGTAGCAGAGGTTAGGGAAGGATTCTTCCTTAAAGTTTGTAGAGGGAACATGGTCCTGTGACACCTGTGAGAGAATGAATTCTGCTGTTTGAAGCCAATTTGTGGTAATTTGTTATGGCAGTCGTAGGGAACTAACACACTCCTTAACTATTAAAAGCTATGGTACTGCTCACCTGTAAGAAAAGAAAGTCTGTTTCCTCTGCAAAAATAATGGTAAATATTTAATTCAAAATTACAAATGAGTAGAACATTTTTTATTCCTTTTTCCAAAATACTACTGAAGTATCCAGGATTTAAATCTGAAGTCTTAGACTTCTTTTTTCTGTGAAAAATACCTTTCAACAGAGAAAAGCTTTCCTATTTGAAGTACAGTACAAATCAGCTAATCACAGCATAGTAAAGGAGAGACCATCAAGGACAGCATGTTCAGGCCCCCAGAGAAAGGGGCTGCACATGTGGGCAGGTGCAACTCAGTGTTTGCTCCTGAACATCCAGAGCCCACATCACCAGGTGACAGCTGCATGTGCCTATTATTTGTCACCCCCTTCAGGACATGGCCCTTCTAGCCTGACATTACCACCTAGCCTGGTGTCAGGGCTGGACTTTTCCTTTTGTTTTTATAATTCTGAGACTGAATTCCCCTAAAAGGACCTCAGCTTAGCAGGTCAACTAAAAATTCACTATTCAAGGAGAACAAAAGGGGGCCAGGCAAGGTGGCTCATACCTATAATCCCAGGGCTTTGGAAGGCCAAGGCAGGAGGATCACTTGAGCCTAGGAGTTCAAAACAAGCCTGGGCAACATGGCAAGACCCTGTCTCTAAAAAATAAAATTAAATTAGCTGGGGGTAGTGGTGTGTAGACTCAGCTACTTGGGAGGCTATCTATCAATCAATCTATCTATCTAATCTACCTGTCTATCTAGAGACAAGGTCTCTGTCCCCCCAGTTTGGGGGACAGAGTTCTAGCTACTTGGACGGCTAAGGTGTGGACATGGCTCACTGCAGCCTTGACCTCCTGGGCTTGAGCAATCCTCCCACCTCAGCCTCCCAAGTAAGCTGGAACTACAGGTGCACCCTACCACACCTGGGTTATTTTTAATTTTTTTGTAGAGATGGGGTCTCATCCTGTTGCCCAGGCTGGTCTTGAACTCCTGGACTCAAGCGATCCTCCCACCTTAGCCTCCCAAAGTGTTGGAAGTACAGGTGTGAGCCACTGCACCCAGCTGAGACCGTGTCTCTAAAAATAAAATAAAAAATAAAAATATAAGGAGAGCAAAAGGGACTTGCTAAGTAAAGGTCTAGATACAAAAGAAAATAGACATAAACTCTAACAAGCCATTTTCATATTCTAAAATCTGCCTTGCCCCTGATGCCTCCATAGAATGACTTGCTTCTTGCTCTGAGTTCTAGAACAGGAAATTTTATAACCCATAAGAAGCAGACTTTGGTGCCTAACTGCCTGCATTCAAATCCTGGGCTGACCAGTTACTAACAGTGTAACCTTAGTTAAGTTTTTTTAACCTCAGTTTCCTCCTCTGCAAAACAGGTGTAACACTATTACCTACATCATTAGCCACATAAAACACAGAATAGTGCCTGGCATATAGAAAACACTCAATAATATCAGTTATTGTAACCAGGATTATTGTAATCACTTGATTCCTACTTCCAATGGAGCATTTTCCCTACTGTATTGTAGTTAGTTATATATTTCTCTTGTTACCTCGTTAGACTTTAAGTTCCTTGAGAAGAGAGACCTCCTCTCACTTATTTTTCACTCCCCTGCTCCTGTCATGTAATAAAAATTTTTAAATGACCGGGTGCAGTGGCTCATGCCTGTAATCCCAGCACTTTGGGAGGCCAAGGTGGGCAGATTACCTGAGGTCAGGAGTTCAAGAGCAGCCTGGCCAACATGGTGAAACCTCGTCTCTACTAAAAAATTCAAAAATTAGCCGGGCCTGGGGGTAAGCGCCTATAATCCCAGCTACTCAGGAGGCTGAAGCAGAAGAATCACTTGAACCCAGGAGGCAGAGGTTGCATTGAGCAGAGAGTGCACCACTGCACTCCAGCCTGGGCCACAAAAGCGAAACTGTCTCAAAAAAATAAATAAAAATTAAAAAGTGAAAAATTAAAACATAAAAAGTGAAAAAATTAAAAAGCAAAAGTATAAAGTATAAATGAAATTTTTTTCTTATTTTCTTGGCTTTCTAACTCTCATTATTTTCCCTCCCCAACATTATAATCCAGTATCTCCTCCCCCCTTACCTTTTCTCTTTCCCTGCATCTGAGTGGAAAAAAACTACAAAACTAAAGACATGAACCCAGATCTCCCAATGCTCATGGGCACTCCACTAACAGAAGTTAAGAGCTGGAGCAGCCATGGCTGGGCGTGGTGGCTCACACTTGTAAACCCAGTACTCTGAGAGGCTGAGGCGGGTGGATCACCTGAGATCAGGAATTCGAGATCAGCCTGGGCAACATGGTGAAACCCCATCTCTACTAAAAATATAAAAATTAGCTGGGCATTGTGGCATGCACCTATAATCCCAGCTACTCAGGAGGTCGAGGCACGAGAATTGCTTGAACCCAGGAGGCGGAGGTTGCAGTGAGCCAAGATGGTGCCATTGCACTCCAGCCTGGGTGACACAGCGAAACTCTACCTCAAAAGAAAAAAAAAAAAAGCTGGAGCAACCATCCCCGAGGCTCTAAGAAAACCCATTTCTTTCATGATTCTGTTGTGGACACACATGACCTCAGACCACTGATGCTAGATCTACTTTTAATACACAATGTTATCAGCATAAGATTACCACTACATGTAGTTAAAAATAATCCAAATTTTGCTAATATTCTGAAAAAGTGAATATGCTCACTTACTGTATACTAAAGTCACGGCCTTCTGCAGAACCTCGACCTGGATATTGGGCCAGTCGCAAGGCTAAACTCTTGAGCCGTCTCCTCCATTCCAAAAAATCCTGGGTGTGGTAAAAATCAGTAGAGGCTGAGAGGGGCAGTCCATCCCTTACCCGTACCACGCAGGCAAAAAAGATCATGGACATGGTCCACAAGAGAAGTCATGAGGACACCTGAAGAAAGCAAGGTCACCTTGTTACTGAGGCTCAAATGACAGTGCCAGAAATACCCCCACCCGTGAAATGCCCACTTTAGGGATTTTCACCCTCATTCCCACTATAATTGCAAATGTTGCTTTTATTGTTATTTCCCTGGCCTCTACTGCTACATCACTCCCAATTTTCCTCCCTTTATCATCCTCCCTGCCTTTTCTGCACTTGTAATTCTCTTTTTATTTTTCTCTAATGAGTCTCTCCCTTTCCAGAATTAAGCCAACTGGGATGATGGGGAAAGGAATACAGAACGGAAGCAGGACCAGAGGGCTCAGGAGCAACAATAGTAATGGCAGGTAGCAGGACACAGACACAGCAAGACAGTCCTAAAGAGACAAGAAGCACCAGATACTGAAGCGGCAAGGATTGAGGTCCAGTGACCTGTGCACTTCAGGTCACCCACGGAGATAGGCACTAAGCAGTTTAGTTGCCATATCCTCACTTGCGAGGAGATAGAAGAAGGTGGAGAGATTCTGAGCATCTAACCTAATGCTGGTGACAAGGAGAGCAGAAGGCAAAAATGAAACCTCCAGATCATGTCCTTCTGAATTTCTGCAAATGTTTGACATAGAGGCAGTCTTCAAAGTGATGACTGAGTCCCTACAGATGGCTAAAGGCAATCATTTAGCAAATTATATTACAGTAAGATTATAAATATTTGGCCATGATATGTGAATACCATTAAGAAACAGAAAGAAACAGATCTGAATCCTCATGGTGCCTTGGGCAAATTGGAAAAGGATGTCTCTCTTGGTGGAAACAGGCCTGCACCAATTCTGCTGGCAGAGTCTGGCTGTATTAGCCCTATCTATAACTCTGCAGGGTGCTTGTTCAGGGCATAACTTGTATATCTGTGAGTGGCAACCCTGCAATTAGGGATTAGTGAGGTGGCCATTACAGCTCAGATGAGTCTTTCCAACAGGATATGTCCACACATCCTATTTCACAAATCCTCTACTTGACAGGATCCTCTACTACCAGGCCCTTTACTTGATAGGATGATAACAGGATACCAATGCACCTCTTTTCCAAAGAACTCTAGGGATGCAACCTTATTTGGCATCTCAGTTCTTCATCTCAGACTCCCAGGATGCACACTACTCTTGATCTCTGTACCTCTATGCATTCTTCACTTGTGTCTGCAGTGTCACTCCTCTGATCTCCCCACATCCAAATCCAAATCAAAGACTGTCTCAAATCCACCTTCTCAGACTTGTCCAGCTGGAAGTACTTTCTCCCTCTTTTAAATTCTTAGGAAACCTACCTCTTTGTTCTCTATTTTACTGATTTTGCATTTCCACTACCTAAATATAAGTTCTAAGAATAAAGACCATGTCTGGAATGGATGAATGAATGAATAATTATCACCACAATATACATGTAGAAACTGCAGTGATATAAAAACACAAAGGAGGCAAAAAGAAAAATTAGGCTACCAGCCAACAGATACTACACAGTCCATTTGACCCATTTCTCCACACCTTCCATTGGGGAGTAAAAATGTGGAAAGCCCCTGGAAAAGTACACACACACAAAAAAGCTACTAAGTTCCCAGCACCAATGGCAGGGCCAGGTCAACTGCCAGAAGACACTATGGGTTCTACAGCAGACGCCTGCCTGGCCAATGATGAGACCACAAGCACCACAAAGGGAATCAGGGAACAAATGTAGAGAGGTTAATTGTTCTATCTTCTATATTTTTGTAAGTATTTGAAATATTTAATTTTAAAACATTTTTTAAAAAGAGTTATAGGGCACAAAGCCCTGACAGACATAGGGAAAGGCTACAAGATCAATTTGAGACCAGGGCTTAGGCTCTTAACAGTAACTCCAACGAGAACCATAAGCCAAGATATGAAGACATTGAGGCCAAAAAGAGACAGTCAATGAGATACCAAAACAGTTAGAGACAGGATAGAAACACCCCAAAGCAAAATAAGAAAGGTACTTTTTTGGGAGCCGAGTAAACTGTACGCTCCTCTAAAGGAAAGCAGTATGCACTGACTCCAAATGTCAATTCCAGAACATCCTCTGTAGTTCTGTCTTTATGGAGCATCTACCTTATGCCAGGTATTGTCTTAAGCTAATAAAAAAGAAAAGCGTGACATTTCCAAGCGATGGTAATCAGGAGAACTAGTTTTACCACTCTCTAAAGGACCCAAATGTCCCCTCCAGGTTCTCTACTTCTCCATCCTATCCTTTGGTGATCAAACTTGCTTTTCCTCAAACATTAGTATTCAAGATAAATAAATACCCCTCCTGTTTTTCAGTTCTATCAAGTTACTAGTACCGCAAACTAGTGAAACCTCCATCTATTTTTTAAAAGTCTTTTAAAAATATTTGTGATGGTTTAATGAAGGTGACACTGTGATACTAACTTGTTTGTGCATATTTGCCAGTGTATGTGAATGTACAGGATGGCAGCTGCCTGAAGGGTTAAAAGATTTTATAGGCTGCCACAGAAGAGTCTAAGAATGAAGACAACATCCTTGACATTGTTTTCCTTTGTAAAAATATACTTTGTATTCCAAAAGACGGAAAAATAATAATAATACAAAAAGGAAGGGGCTTATCTTTACAGAGATTTGATATTTGTGAATTCAGGTTATGAGCTATTATGAGACAGCCTGTACTCAAATAAGAGATATGACCACTACTCAAAACAGAATGAACTTCTGTTTCTGGAAAGATGAAGTAGATTTACTTTTCCCTGCTTCTCCCATGATATACCCTGGACATTACATATAAAATAAACATTCAAAAATTCTGACCAGCCTGGCCAGCAAGGCAAAATCCTGTCTCTACTAAAAATACAAAAATTAGCCAGGTGTGGTGGCACACACCTGTAATCCCAGCTACTCAGGAGGCTGAGGCACAAGAATCACTTGAACCCAGGAGGGAAAGGTTGCTGCAGTAAGCCAAGATTGTGCCATTGTACTCCAACCTAGGTGACAGAGTGAGACCCTGTTTCAAAAATAAAAATAAAAATTCCGAAAGGTGAAGAAGGAAGACTGGCTAGGGACCTTGGGATTTGAGGAATGACACATCTGTGAGTCTGCTGAGTTTGTTTTTTCTTATTTGTTTGTTTGTCTCACATATCACAGACTGGGTGTTAGAGAAGCTAGCAAGAAATGCCAATGGGTCAATGGGTACAGACCGAAAAAAAAAAAAAGTCAAAAAAACTTTGTTCTCTCCAGTCAAAAAAACTAGAAAAGGTAAAGCATAACAAAACAAAAAACTTTTAGATAAAAAAACTGCTCTACTCCAGCCAAACATCACCAAAAAAAAAAAAAAAACTGTAGCCACCACACACCTGCCAACGAAGGCCAAGTGAACAGCCTAGACTTTCACCACTGCCCTGCAGTAACAAGATGCCCCATTCTCCACCTTCCATCCTGCCGGGGTAGCATCAGAGAAGGCCAAGTAGCGGGTTAGAGGGCAGTAATGAGCCATTCTCTCCCACCACGTCACTGGGCAGACAGAATTCCTATCTCTCCCCAGCAATGATGAGCAGTCCCTTTCCCCCAGGGTGTCAACAGAGGCCATGTAGGGAACCTGGACTTCTACGTCCATTGGGCAGTAATAAGACAGTCCCTTGCTATCCCTGCTGGAGTGGTATCAAGAAAGACCAGCTAAAACAGAAGATTTTAGTAAGATTCAGATCTCATAATATCCAAAATGTAAGTTTCAATAGAAAATCACTGGCTATACTAAGAACCAGAGAAATCTCACCTTCAATGAGAAGAGACATTAACTGATGCCAACATCAAGATGACAGAGATACTAGAATTATCTACAAAGAGTTTAAAACAGCCACCATAAAAATGCTTCAATGGGCAATTATAAACTGCTTCCCAGGCTAGAATGCAGCAGTGCAATCATGGCTCACTGCAGCCTCAATCTCCAGGACTCAAGCAATCCTTCCACCTTAGCATGCCAAATAGCTGGGAATATAGGCACACATCACTACTTTTTTTTTTTTTTTTTTTTTTTTGGACACAGGGTCTCGCTATGTTGCTCAGGCTGGTCTTGAACTTCCAGGCTCATGTGATCCTCCCACCTTAGCCTCTCAAAGTGCTGAGATTATAGGGGTGAGCCACCATACCCAGCCACTTTTAAAAAATGAAAAATAAAAACTCTCAGTAAAGAAACAGAAGATATAAAAAACTAAATGGAGATTCTAGAATTAAAAATAAACTGAGGCAGCCAGGCATGGTGGCTCACGCCTGTAATCCTGGCACTTTGGTAGGCCAAGACAGATGGATCACTTGAGGTCAGGAGTTCGAGACAGCCTGGTCAACATAGTAAAACTTCATCTCTACTAAAAATACAAAAATTAGCCGGGCATGGTGGCACACACCTGTAGTCTCAGACACTTGGGAGGCTGAGGCAGGAGAATTGCTTGAATCCGGAGGCTGAGATGGCAGTGAGCCAAGATCACGCCACTGTACTCCAGCCTGGGCTACAGAGTGAGACTCCATCAAACAAAACAAAACAAAACAAAACTGAGGCCAGGTGCAGTGGCTTACATCTATAATCCTAATGCTTTGAGAGGCCAAGGCAAGAGGATCACTTGAGACCAGGAGTTTGAGACCAGCCTGGACAACATAATGAGACCCCATCTGTATGAAAATAAATAAATTAATTAATTAAAGTAAAAAACGCAATGGATGGCTCAATAGAAATATGGAGGGGGAGAGAAGAATGAATGAGTAAACATGAAGACAGAATATAGAAATTACTCAATCTGAACAATATGAGGGGAACTAGATTGAAAAATATTTCACAGACACTTGGAGGCCTGTGAGACTATAAAAAATGACCAAATATTCCTGTTACTTGAGTCCTGGAGGACAAAAGAAAGAAGACAGGGATGAAAAAGTATTCAAAGAAATAATTTCTGAATATTTCCCAAAACTGTGTAAAAGATATAAGCCCAGAGATTCAAGAAACTGAACAAATCCCAGAAAGGATAAACCCAAGAAACCCATGCCAGCACACAGACAGAAGCCCAACTTATGAAAACTAAAGATAAAGAAAAAATCTTGAAAGCAGCAAGAGAAAAATAATACCTTACCTATAAGGGGAAAACAATTCAAATGACAGCAAATTTCTCACAGAAACCATGGAGGCCAAAAGGAAGTAGCACATTTTTTCCGAGTACTAAAAGAAAAGAACTGCCAACCCAGAATCCCATATTCAGCAAAAATATCCTTCAAGCAGCCAGGTGCAGCGGCATGTGCCTGTAGTCCCAACTACACTGCTTGAGCCCCAGGAGTTCAAGTTCAGCCTAGGCAACATAGCAAGACCTTGCCTCAAAAAAAAAAAAAAAAAAAAGGAATAAAAGAAAAATTAAAGCATACTTAGATGAAGGAATATTAAAGGAATTTGTCAAGAAGTTCTCTAAACAGAAAGGAAATGATAAAAGAAGAAATCCTGGAACATCAGGAAGAAAGAAAGAACAATAGAAAGGGTAAAAACTTTTAAAAATATGACAGATTAATCTCTCATGTGTTTTCTAAATGATGTTTGGTAAATGAAGCAATAATTACAATGTCTCATGTGGTTCTCAACATATGTAAAGGAAATATTTAAGACAATTATAAATGGGAGGGTTCAAAGACATAAAAGGAGGTAAAGTTTCTACATTTCATTTGAAATAGTAAAACACTGACATCAGGAGACCACGACAAGTCATACACATACACACACACACACACACACACACACAAACACATACACACCCCACTAAAAAGCTATACAAAGAGATATACTAAAAAACACTACAGATTATAAAATGAAATTACTATTTTTTGAGACAGGGTCTTACTCTGTCACCCAGTCTGGAACACAGTGGCAAAATCATGGCTCACTGCAGCCTCGACCTCAAGTCATCCTTCTGCCTCAGCCTCAAGGCTCAAGTGATCCTTTTGCCTCAGCCTCCCAAGCAGCTGGAACTACAGACATGTACCACTATACCCAGCTAATTTTTTTAAAGATGTATTTTGTAGAGACAGGGTCTTACTATGTTGCCACGGCTGGTCTTGAATTCCTGTTCTCAAGCAATCTGCCCATCTCAGCTTCCCAAAGTACTGGGATTACAGGCATAAGCCACTAGGCCTGGCCTAAAATGTAATTATTTTAAAATGTTCAAATTACTCACAAGAAGTCAAGGAAAAGAAAATGGAGAAATAACAACAACAACAACAACAAACAGAACAAACACAAAACAAAAAAGGGCAGACTTATTCCCTAATATATATCAATAATTACATTAAATGTAAACGGTCTAAATATGACAATTGAAGACAGAGACTGACAGTAGATAAAAGACATGAACCAATTATATACTATCCACATGAAATTCACTTCCAATATAACAATATAGATAGGCTGAAAGTAAATGGATGGAAAAAATATAGCATGTAAACATTAATCAAAAGAAGCAAGAGTTATATTATCATCAGATAGACTTCAGAGCAAAGAAAATGTCCAGGAACAGAGAAGGATATTACATAATGATTAAAGAATAAGTCCACCAAGAAGGCATAATAATCCTAAATGTGTTTGCACCAAACTTCAAAGATGTAAATAAGTGAAGCAAAAACTAATAAAGTGAAAGGAGGACTAGACAAATCCATAGTTGTAGCTGGAGAGTTCAACCACCTCCACCTCAAAAATTGATAAGACAAGTAAACAGAAATCAGCAAAGATTTTAAAAAAGAACTAAAAAACACTATCAACTAAAGGATATAATCATCATTTATAATATTCCATCCAACAACAGAAGAATTCCTTTCAAGACCCCACAGAATAGGCTGGACACAGTGGCTCATACCTGTAATGCCAACCCTCTGGGAGGCCGAGGTGGGAGGATTGCTGAGGACAGGAGTTTAAGACAAGAAACCACAGAATATCTACCAAGACAGACCATATCCTGGGCTATAAGACAAACCTCAATAAATTTAAAAGAATTCATACAATGTGTGTTATATGACCACAATGTAATCAAATTGTAAATTAATAACAGAAAGGTAATGAAAACCTCCAAACACTTGAAAATTAAGCAGACACTTTTAAATAATCCATAGGTTAAAAACGAAATATCAAGGAAATTTTAAAAATACATTGAACTGGATGAAAATGAAAATATATCAAAATTTGTGGCACACAGCTAAAGCAGTACTGAGAGGGAAATCCATAGCACTAAATGCTTACGTTCAAAAAGAAGAAAAGTCTCAAAACAATAATTTAAGCTCACAGGTCAACAAACTAGAAGAAGAGCAAAATAAGCTTAAATCACAAACATGGAAGGAAATCATAGGGTAGAAATCAATGAAATGGAAAATTTTAAAAATAGAGAAAAACCAATGAAACAAAAAGTTGGTCCTTCGGACAGAGTGATACTTCATCTCAAAAAAATTATATTTCTATATACTAACAATGAACATATGGAAACCAAAACTTAAAATATCATTTATAATCACTCTAAAAAATAATCTCAATAAAGCTATAATTTTTAAAATAAAATGCTTAGATGTAAATCTAACAAAACATATACAGAACTTGTATGCTGAAAACTACAAAACATTCCTGAAATCGAAGTGCTAAATAAATGGGGAGATATATCATGTTTTACGGATTGGAAGAGTCAACATAGCAAAGATGTCAATTCTCCCCCCAAACTGATATACAAGCTTAATGTAACTACTGAAAAAAAAAAATAAGCAAGAGAGTTTGTGGCTATAGATAAGATTATTCTAAAATGCATATGGAAAGGCAAAGAAACTAAAATAGCTAAAGCAATTCTGAAAAAAGAATAAAATAGGAAAAACCATGCTATCCTACTTCAAGACTTATTATACAGCTATGGTAATCAAGATTGTGTGGTATTGTCAGAAAAATAGACATAGATCAATGAAACAGAATACAGAATCCAAAAATATACTTACATAAGTATATCTAACTGATTTTTTTACAAAGTGCAAACGTAATTTAAGGGAGGAGGGGTAGTCTTTTCTACAAATAGTGCCGGGAGTAAAAAGAAAGAATCTTAACCTAAACCTCACATCTTACATAAAAATTAACTCAAGATTTATCATAGATTTAAATATGAAAAATAAAACTATAAAACGGGAGAAAACATAGGAGGAAATCTTCAGGACCTATGGCTTGGTGAGGAGCTCTTAGATATGACACCAAAAGCATAATCCATAAAGATAATTCAGAAAACCGGACTGCAACAAAATTGTACACTTTTTCTCTACGAAAGCCCATCTGAAGAGGATGAAAAGACAAGCTAGAAATTGGGAGAAAACATCTGTAAACCACATATCTGATAAGCAACTCAAACCTAGACTGTATAAAGAACTCTTGAAATTCAACAGTGAAAAAATACAAACAATCCAATTTTAAAATGGGAAAAACACACATACAGACATTTCACCAAAGAGGATATATGGATGGCAAATTAGAGCATGAAAAGATACTGAGCTATTATGAAAATGCAACTTGAGAGCCCAATGAGATAATACTACCTACCCATCAGAACAGCTAAAATGATAAATAGTGACAGTATCAAATACTGGCAAGCATGGAGAGAAACTGGATCTCTCATGCATTACTGGACTGTGAAATGGTATACTCTAGAAAAGTTTGGGCCAGGCACAGTGGCTCACGCCTGTAATCCCAGCACTTTGGCAGGCTGAGGTGGGTGGATCACCTGAGGTCAAGGGTTCGAGACCAGCCTGGCCAACATGGTGACACCCCGTCTCCACCAAAAACACAAAAATTAGCTAGGCGTGGTGGTGGGCAACTGTAATCCCAGCTACTTGGGAGGCTGAGGCAGGAGAATTGCTTGAACCTGGGAGGCAGAGGTTGCAGTGAGCCGAGACTGCACCATTGCACTCCAGCCTGGGCGAAAGAATGAGACTTTGTCTCAAAAAAAAAAAAAAAACAAAAAAAAACAGTTTGGCAGTTTATTTTAAAACTAAACATGGAATTACTGTAGAATCTACCAATCACACTCCTGGTATTTACCCCAGAGAAATAAAAACTCATGTCTACACAAAAACCTCTGTATAATTGCTCATTGCAGCTTTATTTATAACCAAACCTGGAAACAACTAACATGTCCTACAAATAGTGAATGGTTAAACAAACCACAGTATATTCGTTCCACGGAATACTACTCAGCAAAGAAGAGGAATAAACTACTGTACTAGTACACAGAACAACGTGAATGGATCTCAAGTGCATTATGCTTGGCTGTAAAAAGCCAGTATCAAAAGGTTATATACTATATGCATCCTTTCATGTAACATTCTTGAAATGACAAAGAGAAACGAAGGGCTGATAAACAGTTGTCAGAGGTTAGGGATGGTAGAGAAGCGGGGAACAAGTGTGACTATGAACGAATAGCCAAAGGCAGATCTTTGTGGGGATGGAATAATTCTGTATCTTGATTGCCATGATGATTACAGGAATCTACACATGATAAAGTGACAGTACTACACACACACACACACACACACACACACACACTTTATACCAACATCAATTTCCTGGAGTTGGTATTGTACTAGAATTATATAAAATGTAATCAATGGGGAAAACTAGGAGAAGCATACATGAGACTTCTCTGTACTACCTTTGCAAATTCCTGCAACTATAATTACCTTAAAATAAAAGCTGGGAAAAAAGTATTAACTTAAGATCTTCATATACTGGGTACTTAAATTATGCTCATACTTTTTTGTTTAAATATCATTTTTAAATATCTCCACCAATGGAACAATAATCTTATCTGCTAATTAACTATAATTTTGATGTTTTATGCATGAACATTGAAGGGCACACTTCATAGTGAATAGCTCCTTAACTACATGACATTTCCAAACTGGAAGGTACTATAATCTCAGGACTCTTTGAAATAAAGCTGCTCAAAGATAACTAGTATTCGACTTAAAACAGGAAAGTGGCTAGGTGTGGTGGCTCACACCTGTAATCCCAACACTTTGGGAGGCAGAGGCAGGCGGATCAGCTGAGGTTGGGAGTTTGAGACCAGCCTGACCAACATGGAGAAACCCCGTCTCTGCTAAGAATACAAAATTAGCCAGGTATGGTGGTGCATGCCTGTAATCCCAGCTATTCTGGAGGCTGAGGCAGGAGAACAGCTTGAACCCAGGAGGCAGAGGTTGCAGTGAGCCGAGATCGTGCCAGCCTGGGCAACAAGAAGGAAACGCCATCTCAAAAAAAAAAAAAAAAAAAAACTAGGGCTGGGCACAGTGGCTCACGCCTGTAATCCCAGCACTTTGGGAGGCCGAGGCGGGCAGATCACGAGTTCAGGATATCAAGACCATCCTGGCTAACACGGTGAAACCCCATCTCTACTAAAAGTACAAAAAAATTAGCCGGGCATGGTAGCAGGCGCCTGTAGTCCCAGCAACTCGGGAGGCTGAGGCAGGAGAATGGTGTGAACCCGGGAGGCAGAAGTTGCAGCGAGCGGAGGTAGAGCCACTGCACTCCAGCCTGGGTGACACAGCGAGACTCCGTCTCAAAAAACAAAACAAAACAAAACAAAACTAGGAAAGCAGGCTGAGCATGGTGGCTCATACCTGCTATCCCAGCACTTTGGGAGGCCAAGGTGGGAGGACTGCTTGAGCCCAAGAATTTGAGACCAGCCTGGGCAACACAATGATACCCCATCTCTACAAAAAATTAAAAAAAAAAAAAAAAAAAAAAAAGCCAGGCATGGTGGCACACACCTGTGGTCCCAGCTACTCGGGAGTCTGAGGTGAGAGTCTTGAGCTCAAGAGGTCAAGGCTGTGTGAGCTATGACTACATCACTGCACTCCAGCCTAGGCAACAAAGTGAGACCCTGTCTCAAAAAAAAAAAAAGAAAAGAAAAGAAAAGAAAAGAAAAGAAAATCAACTCCACAAGGACAAAGGAAGCTTCAGAATGTTCACACAAAGAGACACTGGAATGTCTTCCAGATCTTAGCAGATCCTTCCACAAGGCAGTGGATGTCATAACCTACCACCTTGCCTGGGACATATTCGGAAGCACTCAGTAAACACTGCCAAGTAAATGAATGAATGACCTAAGGGCTACCTTATTTTTGCTCACTGAAACAAGAAATGCAGGTTTACAGATCCCTTGCCATAATTCTGATCTACAGTTTGAACACTTTTCCACAATAAATCTGTACTTGGAGAGAAAAAGAGAAAGGTTTATACAGATGACATTTGTCTAAAAGTAGAGTGAAGTAGTAATCACATACACAGCATCCGTGTTACTAGTTTTATAAAAATATATTTTAATTTGCCTCCCTTATTTCCTAAATCCTCTTCCGAGCATCTGTTTGTAAACTGCTCATGCCATAGATTATCTCTGGTCTATCAACAAAGACTTTGTGCCTATGCTGCAGGCTACCCTTGTTTCTGTTTTTTCTTCCACCTTTTACCCTTAACCCCTCCTCAAGCCCCTACCACATGCACTGAGAGAGGGAGAGGCTGAGAGAGAGAAACAGAAAGAAAGAGAGAAAGAGAGAGATGACTGCACCTTGCAAACAGGAATTTAGACAAAACAGGGTTCATTTGGCACACAAATATTCAAACACAAAGTGTTCACCATAAAGTATATACAGAATACAGAAGACTCAAATACACAATACAGAAGACAAAACTGAGTTGTGTCACCCTTACTGAATTCACCTTCAGCCACAGGACTTGAGAACTGGTTACCAAATTTGTAGATTCTATTAAAGCTCCAAGTTGCTTGGGGATGGAGTGAACAGGAGGGTAGAGGTCAGTTTTGTCATTTGTTAGGAACTGAGAAGGATAGGGAACTAAACTTGATAGGACCTTTTACACTGATAATGTTATTAAATGCTTGTAACTATAAGGTAGACATAATCTACACCGGCTAGGTGGGAAAACTGCAGCTCTAAGGCTCAAGAGGTAGAGCCAGATTCAACCCACACTTCCTTACTTCAAATGTTCTAAAGCTGACGATCTTTCCACCACATCCTTCTTCTATAAATCCAACCTTGGGGATTACAGCTACTCCCTTTCTCTAAAATAATTTCTTCTCCTTAGAGCACTAATAAGCTAATCAGAGACCTGTTGGTAGACGAAGGAGCCTGAGATTACACTTGTTACAACTGCTCTTTATCCACTGTATTACCTTGAAGTCAGGTTGTCCTCTCTCTGACCATGTTACTTTTTGAATATAGTTGATTTCTAAGTTATTCTAAGAATGAAAAAACACTGAGACTCCAAGATGGCTTCTGTTGCAAGTGCAAACACTTAAATCAGAGCTATTAATAACATTATCCAAAATGTACTTTCCAGAAACTCTATTTGTTTATTTAATTCTATCTAGCAACGTTAAACCATTTCCAGTTGCTTCCATTTTTCATTTTACTAAAATTATCTTTAGCGGGATCAACTCTCCTCTGCAAAATGTAATTAAATATTATCCTCTATGTTGGTTCTGAGCTGTATTCTTTTCTGACCATGTCACAAATTTCACCAATTACTTTCCACACTGGCAAGTCTTTCGTGGCTTTGATTTCTACAAACCTAATTTTTCCCCAAGCGCTTTATCCTTCTGGCTCTGGAGGTACATGTGTAAATCTGTAATGAACACAAAACCTGTAATGGAACGTCCTACACCCAGTGCTCTGAAAAGTTGGTTCGGTGTATCCAATATTTAAAGTCTTATAACACTGGCATGCTAAGGGAAGTTTGCTATTCAGATTAAACAATGCTCTGACGTGAGATTCGTGAATGGTTAAAGAAATAGCCGTCCCTTTCTCACTCCCCATCTCTTCCAACTGGGAGAAGCCCTCGGCGCCCATCTGTCAGCCCAGGGTTCCCGCAGGCGCGTGTCTTGGGTGGCCCCGGGGTCCAGGGAGAGGCTGGCGGGAGAAAGGGGACAGAGGACTCCAAGAAGCCCAGTGAAGCCCCGTGGGGAGCCCCATGGTCAAGGCCGGGCCTGAGGGCGGGGCTGGCCCTGGGCCGCCTCCACCTCTGGGCCCGCCCTGCGCCACACCCTAACCCGCCTGCTCTCGGCTAACGGGCCGCGGCACCCGCCTCCGCCCGTCAGCCCTCACCTCGCCCCGACGGCGGCCTTCGGAAGTCGGCGCCCGCCAGCTACCCGCCGCCTCCTCAGCAACCTTAGCCGACCGGGCTGCCCCGGCCCAGGTCACCGGCGGCCCAGGCGCAGGTAGGCGGTGGTGCGCGTGCGCGAGCCTTGAGCCCTCCCCCCATTCGCTGCTGCTAAGCGACACCCGCACCCAAACCGACCAATCCCGGCGCGCCTCCACAGCCCCCGTCCCGGCGAAGGCGCGAAAGTAGTGGTTGTTAAAGGGCTGCGACCCAAACTGAGAGAGAGCGTGACCGGGGCGCACGCCTCGCAACTTTCTTCCCACCTCCCGGCTCTCACCGCGGCAGTTTGAGGTCCAAGCCTGTAATTCTCACGTCCGGAGATAAGAAGGAGCCTTAGTGGTATAAGCTCGATTCCTGCCGGGGTAGCAACCGGACCGACGTCTGGAGGCGGGGAGGCTCCGCGTGACAGTGTGATACGCCCGGGGCGTGTGTTCTGCGGTCCGCGCGGCTGGGCGGGAGGCCCGAGATAGGCAAACCAAAGAGCACAACCTGCTGCCAGCCTGGATAGGGCGCCAAAGTCCGACCCAGGGGGACACACCCCAAGCTGGGGGCGGAGGCACCCACAAGTGGATGACGGGCTGGAAGGAGATTAGGTAGCAGAGTCCGTCCATTTATTCATTTAGCAAGTATTGAGCACCTGCTGTGTGCCAGGGCTTGTGGACAAAGCGAGGAATTCCTGACAGGAAAAACTATATTAAGAGAGGAGGGCAGGGTGAGAGCACCCTTCAAACAATCAAACACCTGTATAAATACAAATTGTTCTTCAGGGAGGAACAGGGGTTTTGAGAGAATTTACAGAAGCTTCTAGGCTGGTGTTGGGAATCACAGGAGGCTAACTAGGCAAAGGGGAGAGGAAGTGTGTTTCAGATGGAGAGATCAGCATGTATATAAGGACTCTGTGGAAGGCAGCAGAGCTCCTTTGAGGGATGAAAATAAACCCAGACAGGGGGTAATGGAAAGTTAGTGCTTAATAGATACAGAATTTCAGCTGGAGAAGATGAAACAGTTCTGGAAATGGTTAGTAGGGATGATCGCACAACAATGTGAATGTACCAAATGCCACAGATCTGCACACTTAAAAATGGTTATGTACATTTTACCAAAAAAGAAAAACTCGGAGTTTAGAGAGTAAAGGAGTAGAGTGAGATCGACTAGAGCAAATAGAAGGAAGGGGCCAGACCATGTAGGATCTTATGGGCCATAGTGGAAAGTTTAGGACCATGGAACACTGATCAAAATTGCATTTTATAAAACTCACTTTGGCTGCTAAAGTGCAGATCAAAATGGAGAAATCTCAATAAAGCTATGGTGGGACTTGCCTGGGAGCCAGTGCAGTCATCTGAGCAAGAGAGAATGGAGCTGGAATGTGGACTGGTGTGAGACTAAAGAAAAAGAGATCTAAGCAGGCTGCAGAGAAATACAGGAGCAAAATCAATAGGACTTGGTGATGAGTAGGATGTGAAGGGGCGATGAAGTAGCTTCAAGGATGAGGCCACTGTTCAGCCATGGATAAATGGATGGATGGTGGAGGGATTCACAGATATGGAGAACACTGGAAGAGGAGATAAAATGGATCTTGAGCTCCATCTTAGACAAGTTGAATTTGAGGCACCTTTGAGACTTGGTTAGGATTTTGCAATGATTCATTTTAGATGTCAACCTGACTAGGTTAAAGGATACTCAGATTCCTGGGGGAACATTATTTCTGGGTATGTCTATGAGGGTGTTCCCAGGAGATATTGGCATTTGAATCAATGCACTGAGTAAGAAAGATCTGTCCTCATCCAATATGGGCAGGCACCATCTAATAGATAGAACAAAAAGGCAGAGGAAAGGCAAATTCTCTGTTCTGGAGTTGGGACACCCCTCTTCTGCTCTTGGCATCAGAACTCCAGGTTCCCCTAATCTCCTAACTCCAGGAGATTAGGTAGTAGAGTCCATCCATTTATTCACTTAGCAACTATTGAGCCTTTGGACTCCAAGACTTGTACCAGTGGTTCCCCAGTTTCTCCCGGCTTGGGCCTTGGACTGGGAGATACACCATTCAACTTCCCTGGTTCTGAGGCCAAGTCCAAGACAGGGTAGTCTTGAACTGAAGCACTCTACCAGCCTCCCTGGTTCTCCAGCTTGTAGATAGCCTATTGTGGGACTTCTCAGCCTCCATAACCATGTGAGCCAATTCCCCTAATAAATCCCCTCCCATATATATTTATAGATATAGATCTATATTGTAGATATATAGATGTCACATTGGTTCTTCCTCTCTGGAGAACCTTGACTAATACAGATGTCAACATAGCCGTTGTATATACAGGTTGCAGGTCAATGTAGAGGTCTGGGCTGGACACAGACTTTTTTTGAGGCTGAGTCTCACTCTGTGGCCCAAGTTGGAGTTTAGTGGCACGATCTCGGCTCACTGCAACCTCCACCTCCCAAGCTCAAGTGATTCTTCTGCCTCAGCCTCCCAAGTAGCTGGGATTACAGGCATCTGCCAACACGCCCAGCTAATTTTTGTAGTTTTAGTAGAGATGGGGGTTTCACCATATTGGCCAGGCTGGTCTCGAACTCCTGGCCTCAAGTGATCCACCTGCCTTGGCCTCCCTAAGTGCTGGAATTACAGGCGTGAGCCACCACGCCTAGCCTGGACTTTTGAAAATCATCATCATATGGGCAGAAATCAAAGCAGGGCTTACATAGCCAGAGAAAAATTACAAAATGAAAACTGAAGAGAATTGTGATAGAGTCTAAGATGGCCTACAGGGATCACTACCTCCTGGGATTTATACCCTTGTGTAGTCCCCTCCCACAATGAGTCTCTGATAATGAGGGTAGGTCAAAACAGGCACAAAGAAGAAGAAAAACCAGGAGATTTGGGGTTGGTAAAGGCAATTGAAAACCCTGTAGCATAAGTGCCCTTCAAATATGGGGAACTGGGGCCAGGTGTGGTGGCTCACACCTATAATCCCAGCACTTTGGGAGGCCAAGGCAGGTGGATCACGAGGTCAGGGACAAGCGTGTCCAACATGGCAAAACTGCATCTCTATTGAAAAATTACAAAAATTAGCCAGGAGTGATGGCGGGTGTCTGTGATCCCAGCTACTTGGGAGGCTGAGGCAGGAGAATCACTTGAATCTGGGAGGCGGCTGCAGTGAGCCAAGATCGCACCATTGCACTCCAGCCTGACCTACAAGAGCGAAACTCCATCTCAGAAAACAAACAAAACAAAACAAACAAACAAACAAATATGGGGAATTGGGCTCTCAAAACTTGTGGTGCGAGTGCTTTAGAATAGGACCTTACACCCTCTGACTGGTGCAACTGGTGTGGCTCAGGCACCATGGTAGATTGGACAACAGGGGTGAGATGTAGTACCTAAAGTCCTAGCTCTCATCTCCAATCATTGGCCACTTTGACTCCAGACTCACAGTCAACTCCAGAGGCTTTCTCTTCCAGTCCTCTTCAGCCCTCCACTCCTAGGGTAACACCCTGGACCACAGAAGAGCTCCACCTCTGAAGTTATAAATGCAGACACCTGATCTTTCATCTGTCCTGTTAGTCTCTGAATTCCTTCCATGGTTTCTCTAGCCTGCAGAAACTTCCAGTTCATTTGTGCCTCTACTTTGTTTTATTATGAGCTCCCTCGAGTTTTCACTTCCTTCCCCATCAGCTGAGAGTTCAGGGTTTATCACCTCCATCACATTCTTCCCAATATACTTATATCTCTTGCACAGTTATCCTTCTAGCACAACTAGAAGGATAGTAACACCCATCTGGCAGCACTACAATCCTGGAAGAATCCAACCTTCTGTCTTCTCTGCTTCTTGGCTCTGAGTGCCACTGGACAAAATCTCACAACCACACAGATCAGTGCTACATACATTGTCAACTTCAACTAGGTCCTCAACACCCTTCAGCAGTCCTATTTGCCAAGGCGGCTCTCTCCAGCTCTCCCCCAAAATCAACTTCCAAATATCCTGCATGCTCCCCAGATCTCCCACTCTTCAACACCCCCTCCCCTTCTTGCTCTCCCAGGAACCTTCTTTACTGAAGAAAGAGCAACCATCAAAGTGATGTCCCTTAGCTCCAGACAACTCCTCTCCCTCCAGCTACCACCTTCTTTCCCTTCTCCCCTTTACAACCAAACCTCATGGAAAAAGTGGTCTATATCTGAACACTCCATTGCTTCACCTTCACCTTTCATCATTTCTCAGTCCCCTGCACTTCTGATATCTGCTTCACCATACCACTGAAAATGCCCTCCTCAAAGACCTAGTCTTTATCTTCCTTGTTCTTTTTTTTTTTTTTTTTTTTTTTTTTTTTGATGCAGAGTCTAACTCTGTCACCCAGGCTGGAGTGCAATCTCTGTGCTGAGGCTTACTGCAATCTCTGCTTTCCAGGTTCAAGCGATCCTCCAGCCTCAGCCTCCCAAGTAACTGGGGCTACAGGCACGTGCCACCATGCCTGGCTAATTTTTGTATTTTTAGTAGAGACAGGGTTTCATCATGTTAGCCAGACTGGTCTCAAACTTCTGACCTCAAGTGATCTGCCTACCTTGGCCTCCCAAAGTGCTGGGATTACAGGTGTGATCCACTGCACCCAGCCCTTCCTTGACCTTTCAACAGCATTTGTCATTGCTGTCCTGTCTGTCCTTTTCAGTCACTGTTTAAAAATAAATAAATAAATAAAAAGCCATAACCCCCACTGTCCTGGTTTTCCTCTCCCTATATCTCTAGTCTCTTTCTCCCCTCAGTCTCCGTTGCAGCTTCTTTTCCTCTGTCATAAGAGAAACTATCACATTCTCCTTAGGCAATCTTATCCACTGCATAGTTCCAGTCAGTTTCTACAAGTGATGTTTCTCAAAGCTGTATCTCCAGCCTAGTCTTTGTCCCTGAGTTTCAGCCCCAAATAGTCAGCCACAAGCCTCCACATCGTTTGACATCACCTCACACTATACATTTCCACAACTGAATTTATCACCTTCATTTCCAGTCCAGCATCTCCCCCACTGTTCCCTGCCTCCATAAGGGGCATCACCACTTTCTCAGTTGCTTAACCCAGAACCCCAGAAGGCATCCCTAATTTCCCTTTTCTATCCCTCCCCACTCGATCACTAAGGCCTGCCAAGTCTACTTCCAATATCTTTCAAATGCATACACTTCTTTTCTCATTGCTCTCACTATCTCTGGCCTGCCTTCTTGTAGCAGCCTTGTCACTGTTCTTTTTGTTTCTCATCTGGGTGTCTTCCCTAACTTTCACCATGTTACAGCCAATAAAACTCTAAATGCATCTCAGGCTTCATCACTCTTCTGCCTAAAACCATCCATGGCTCCCATTGCTCCTAGGAAAGTACAGAATCTGGATACCTGTGTCCTGCTTAACCTCCACTTTGCCTTTATACTGCCTTTATAAAACTTTTCTTCTGGAGGGCTTTCCCTGTATGCTGGAACATGTTGGTCCCCTATACCACCTGCCTCACCCTAACACCATCTCATTTTTTTTTTTTTACCTGATAGAAACTTTGATGATGTTAAAAAAAAACCAATCAGGCTGGGCGCGGCGGCTCACGCCTGTAATCCCAGCACTTTGGAAGGCTGAGGCAGGCAGATCACGAGGTCAGGAGATCAAGACCATCCTGGCTAACACAGTGAAACCCTGTCTCTACTAAAAAAAAAAAAAAAAAAAAAAAAAATTAGCCGGGCTTGATGGTGAGCGCCTGTAGTCCCAGCTACTCGGGAGGCCGAGGCAGGAGAATGGCGTGAACACGGGAGGCGGAGCTTGCAGTGAGCTGAGGTCGCGCCACTGCACTCAAGCCTGGGCGACAGAGCAAGACTCCGTCTCAAAAAAACAAAAAGCAATCAATTCCTTCTATAAACCGCACTCAAAACCTTCGCTTTAGGCCAGGCTTGGTGGCTCACACCTGTAATCTCAGCATTTTGGGAGGCCAAGGTTGGTGGTTCACCTGAGGTCAGGAGTTCGAGACCAGCCTGACCAACATGGTAAAACCCCCATCTCTACTAAAAACACAAAATTAGCTGGGCGTGGTGGTGCATGCCTGTAATGCCGGCTACTTGGGAGGCTGAGGCAGGAGAATTGCTTGAACCCAGGAGGTGGAGGTTGCAGTGAGCTGAGATTGCACCATTGCACTCCAGCCTGGGCAACAAGAGTGAAACTCTGTCTCAAACAATAACAACAACAACAAAAACTGGGGCCAGGCAGGATGGCTCACGCCTGTAATCCCAGCACTTTGGGAGGCCGAGGCGAATGGATCATGAGGTCAGCAGTTCAAGACCAGCCTGGCCAACAGAGTGAAACCCCATCTCTACTAAAAATACAAAAGAATTAGCTGGGCATGGTGGTGCGTGCCCATAGTCCCAGACTACTCGGGAGGCTGAGGCAGGAGAATTGCTTGAATCTGGGAGATGGAGGTTACAGTGAGCTGAGATTGCACCACTGCACTCCAGCTTGGGCAACAGAGTGAGACTTTATCTCAAAACAAAACAAAACAAAAACAAACAAACAAAAAAAACAAAAAAACCCGTTCACTTTATTCCTCAAAACATGTATGTCCCGGTTCCCTCCATTTCAGAGTCATAAACATAAAGCCTAGAGATAAGATACTTAATACCCAGGACAGATCTTTGTGTGTATATATACATACCATATGTAGCATTATGTTATATAGTATTACATAAATTACATGAAATTTTGCATAAGATTGGTAAGCAAGTCACTTAAACTTTATGAACAAAAGTATGGGCCGGGCATGGTGGTTCATGCCCATAATCACAGGGAAACTTTCAGAGGTGGGAGGATTGTTGTCTGGGCCATTTCATGTTATTGTCATTCCTCACTTGTCTTAACAGGAATAGGGCTGAGTGGAACTAAGCAAGACCTACATCCTGCTCCTGATGGTTCTTTTTCTGCCCACTCTGTTTCTCTGAAAGCTTTGGGGAATTTTCCTGAGGAGGAAGCCTGATGCAGAGTTAACAGTGCAGGCTTGGTAACCAGGAAGTCCTGAGTCCGCCCCAGCTCAGGGGTTACCTCACTTCTCTCACCAGGTTTATCTCTCTGTGAAATGGGATGAAAGCAGGCTGGGTGCAGTAGCTCACACCTGTAATCCTAGCACTTTGGGAGGCCGAGGCGGGCGGATCATGAGGTCAGGAGTTCAAGACCAGCCTGACCAACATGGCGAAACCCTATCTCTACTAAAGATACAAAAAAAAATTAGCCAGGTGTGGTGGCAGGCACCTGTAATCCCAGCTACTCAGGAAGCTGAGGCAGGAGAATCGCTTGAGCCTGGGAGGCAGAGGTTGCAGTGAGCCAAGATCACACCACTGCACTCCAGCCTGGGTGACAGAGTGAGACTCTGTCTCAAAAAAAAAAAAGGAAAGAAAAGAAAAGAAATGGGATGAAAGCTGCCTTTTCACAGGTTTGAATAAAGGGATTGTGGAAAGAAAGCCCAGTAAAGCAGATGAGCTTGCTCAGGATCAGGGCCACCATTCAGGGGAATAAAGCTCTAGGGAGCTCCCCTTTTTAGGAGTAGGCTCCCAAGATCTCCCTCCTAAATGAAGTGCTCACTCCAGGGAAAACGAATCTTGTTACCACATCCACCACAGATGGCTAGAACAGGGGACCCGTACCGCACAGCAGGAGATGAGCAGAGGGCGGATAAACATTACCACCGAGGATTCTGCCCCGTCAGATCAGCGGGGGCATTAGATTCTCACAGCAGCATGGACCCTATTGTGAACTGTACTTGCGAGAGATCTAGGTTGCACCCTCCTAATGAGAATCTAAATGCCTGCTGATGTGAGGTAAACAGTTTCACACCAAAACCACCCCCACCCCCACCCCCACCCCCACCCCCACCCCCACCCCCGTGGAAGACAAGAAAAATTGTCTTCCACGAAACCAGTTCCTGGTACCAAAAAGGCTGGGGACCACTGGTCTAGAAGACTACAACCAGTTCAGTTTTAGTGATCACCAGGAGTAACCATGTGGCCCAAGAGGGTGTGTCCAGCTTCCTCCTTGCATCTTGCGGCACACCACCTTTGCAGTATGGTGCCTGGGCAGTCCCGGGTTGTTAAGGGTGAGAGTTCTAAAGCCAGACTGCCCGTATTCAGAGACTGGCTTTGCTAAGGAACCTTGGGCAAGTTACTTAACTTGTTTCCTCATCTGTAAAATGGAGAAAATACCAGTGCTTTTTAGGGTTGCCAACCTAATAAGCATTATTCCTGCCCCAAATAAGTCTAGGCTATGTGGAAAAACGCTAATTTCTCCTTCAGCAAAGAGTAAAACTAATACCAGAGTTTTCCTGGCCCTGCAGATTTGGCCTGGCAGGAGACAATGCCATAGTCAATGTTCATGCTCCAGATGCAGACCTGGAGGCACCAGAGTGATGTAGAGAGGACAGTGGATTTGAAGCCATATATCTGGGTTCCAGACATGCTGTGTGATGCCAAGCAAGCCACTCCTACAGATAGATTAAGCATGCACACCCAGCACTTTGGGAGGCCGAGGCGGGCGGATCACGAGGTCAGGAGATCGAGACCATCCTGGCTAACATGGTGAAACCCCGTTTCTACTAAAAAAAAAAAAAAAAAAAAAAAATTCCGTGGTGGCGGGCGCCTGTAGTCCCAGCTACTCAGGAGGCTGAGGCAGGAGAATGGCTTGAACCCGGGAGGCGGAGCTTGCAGTGAGCCGAGATCGCGCCACTGCACTCCAGCCTGGGCGACACAGCCAGACTCCATCTCAAAAAAAAAAAAAAGCATGCACAGCCTAACACTGGAGGTGCTGAGGCCAGGTAGGTCAACATTAGACCCAACCCCGACCCACAAGTTTCGCTCTCCAGACTGCGCAAGCGCAAAGGATACGTAAACGACCCCGGCGTTCTGGGGGCGGGGACCGAGGAAGGTGCTGAGTGTCGCTCCTGCGCGTCCACTCACAAATGACGTCTCTTCTGTCCCCCGCCCTGTAGGCGGGAGCATCTAATCAACGTCGACAGCGTAGGCCCCACCTTTCGTGGGTCGAGTCGCTTGGCGGTCGTGGTTCCGGAGGTTCCTCGGGATGTCGGTGGCCTTCGTACCGGACTGGCTGAGGGGCAAGGCGGAAGTCAATCAAGAGACTATCCAGCGGGTGAGCATCCACGCGGGCGGGCGGGCGAAGAGAAGAAGTCGGGATCCCGAGTGGCTGCGGGGTGCGAGAAGCATCCTGTGGAGAGCGGCCTCCCAGCTCACTGTGAAGAGTGCTGAGCAGCCGGGGTGCGGGGTGAGATGGGCACGAAATCAGCACAGGCGCCGGGGCAGGATAGCCCGGCATGGGGTTCTGTCCCCCGCGGTCCAGACGTCACACTGCACTAACCCTTTCTCTTTTTTTTTTCTGCCCCCCGAGACGGAGTCTCGCTCTGTCGCCCAGGCTGAAGTGCAGTGGCGTCATCTCGGCTCACTGCAACCTCCGCCTCCTGGGTTCAAGCGATTCTCCTGCCTCAGCCTCCTGGGTAGCTGGGATTACAGGAGCGCGCCACGCCCGGCTAATTTTTGTACTTTTAGTATGGGGGTCTCACAATGTTGGCCAGGCTAGTCTCGAACTCCTGACCTCGTGATCCGCCCAGCTCGGCCCCCAAAGTGCTGGGATTACAGGCGTGAGCCACTGTGCCCGGCCTGCACTGACCCTTTCTTTCTCTGATCTTTCAGCTCCTTGAGGAGAATGACCAGCTGATCCGCTGTATTGTGGAGTATCAGAACAAGGGCCGGGGGAACGAGTGCGTCCAGTAAGTGCCCCCACCCCCGCGCCCCTCACCTGTGGGTAGAGGGGAAGCCTGTGTGATACGGTGCTTTCTCGAACTAAGAGTCTTGGGTGATTGATCGCAATTAAGCCCCTCTTTGAACTGAGGAAAGAGAGCCCCAAAGAGTTTGCTAACCTGCCCAAGACCATACAACAAGTACACTGTGGAGCCTGGAGTCAGACGTGGCTCTTTCTTCAAAACGTGAATTATTCTCACTGTAAAACCTCCTTCACTCAAAGCTATGCCAGCTAATGACAACAGGGATGGGGGTGGGAGCACACAGAAAACTAGGCTCAGGAGATTGGAGCCAAGGCCCCTTTCTCATCTTGGATCCGTGCCTCATCCTTTCTCTGTTAAGTGAAGGGGTCAGGCCATTTGACTGCTAAGCTCCCTCTCATTTCTAACTTCCTGTCAGTCTGTTAGTGACACACACACAAAGACAAACAAAGGATTTCCGAGTTAAGTCAAAGGTGAATTCTGCATCATAGTTTAATGCACTCCCTAAGCAGATACCAAAATGAGAGAAAATAGAATCTGAGTCTCTTTTCCGAATTTACTCCAGGTATTATGCCCGTTTTTTTCTTTTCATTAATTTTTTTTTTTTTTTTTTGAGACAGTCTTCCTCTGTTGCCCAGGCTGGAGTGCAGTGGTGCAATCTCGGCTCACTGCAACCTCCACCTCCGAGGTTCAAGCAATTCCCGTGCCTTGGCCTCCCGAGTAGCTGGGACTACAGGCGTGTGCCATCATGCCCTGCTAATTTTTGTATTTTTAGTAGAGACGGGTTTCACCATGTTGGCCAGGATGGTCTCAAACTCCTGACCTCAGATGATCCGCCTGCCTCAACCTCCCAAAGTGTTGGAATTACAGGCATGAGCCACTGCTCCCGGCCTTATGCCCATTTCTTATAGAAAAATATATTATTTCATTGTTACTGAAGAAATGTTTCACAATCCCTACCCCCTAGAAAAATTACCTACAGTCCCTCACTGAATACCTTAATAGAACAGTAGAGATACCAATTTTTGGGTAAATCTTTACATCTGACTCTGGCATTTGGTAATTTGATTTTTAAAAGTTTATAATAAATACCTTCTCCTTTTTCTATATGAAAAATGGTTGCAAAACCTTCCATTTGGTACAGTAATTCGCAACCCAAGGGTAAGAAAGTTATCAAAATCTCCTAGTGGGATTTTTCAATTGCACAGGCCATGCTTTCTGACCCCTTGTCTGATTTATTTTTCTGGGTGAAGAACTCTACCCCCCCTATAAACTTACATTGATCATGAAAATGTTTTGTCCCTTCTTGAAGTTGTTGAACAGATATTTTATAAGTACAGTTGGTCCTCTGTATCCATGGGTTCTGCATTGCATTTCAAAAATATTGGGGAACACAAAACAATAAAAAATAGCAACACAACAATAAAAAGCAATATAGTATAACAACTAGTTATATGGCATTTAAATTGTATTAGGTATTATAAGTAATCTAGAGAGTATTTAAAGTATGTGAGCCAGGTGTGGTGGCTCACACCTGTATTCCCAGCACTTTGGGAGGCCAAGGCGGGCAAGACCTTGAGGTCAGGAGTTCAAGACCAGCCTGGCCAACATGGCAAAACCCCTTCTCTACTAAAAACTAAAAATACAAAAATTAGCCAGGCATGGTGGTGTGTGCCTGTAATCCCAGCTACCTGGGAGGCCAAGGCAGGAGAATTGCTTGAACTTGAACTCGGGAGTTGGAGGTTGCAGCGAGCCAAGATCACCCCACTGGACTCTAGCCTGGGCGACAGAGCAAGACTCCATCTCAATAAATAAATTAATTAATTGAAGTATATGATATGGGAGGATGTGTGTAGGTTATGTACAAATACTATGCCATTTTATATAAGGGACTTGAGCTTGAGCATCCTCGGATTTCGATATCTAAGGGGAGGAGGGAGGTGGCCTGGAACCAATCCCCTGTGGATACCAAGGGACAACTGTACTCCTGGTACCAGGCACAGTTTCAGACTCTGGGAAATCCGTAGTAAAACAGACACTAGCTCTGCACTCATGGAGCTGATATTCTAGACTCTAGAATCTATAAGAAAATGTATAATTAGGCACATAATAATGAGTGCTTTGAATAAGAATAAAGCAGAGTAAGTCGGGGGAGGAGTGCTATTTTATACATGGTATGTCTGATAAGGTGATATTTGAGTAGAGACCTGGGGTAAGGGAGCCAGCTATGCAGTAGTAAGGCATAGTGAGATAAGTAAGACAGAGAAAGCATCAGGTAGAAAAGCTCCCAAGTAGGAGTGTGCTGGATATCTTCAAGTCACAGGAAGGAGGCCACTGTGGCCAGCATTCAGTAAACAAAGGTATAGCCATAAGAGATGAGATCAGAGGGGGGGTACTGGAGGCCCCAATCATGTAGGGCCTTACTAGGACACAAGAACAGCTCACCTTTACTCTGAATGAGATGGGAGCCTTTGGAAGGTTTTGAATAGACGTATAACAACATATAACATGATCTTGATTTAAATTGTACAATGATCTCTCAGACTGTTGTGTGGAGAATAAAGTAGGGTGCAAAGATAGATCTGGGAGACTAGGTGTCTACTGCAATAGTCCAAGCAAGAAATGATGGTAGCTATGAAAGTAATCAGTGAGAATGGGTGAGAATCTGACTATATTTTCCTTAAATATGTTAAACAAGAAGGTTGATAACAGTGAATCATCCAGTTAGTAGATGAGCCATTCCACTAGAGCGGGTAAATTATTTTCCAGTTTTTTGTTCATGGTCGGTAAAAACAAGCCTCTGATTTTTGCCTGGTTTTTTTTTTTGCCCATAGGTACCAGCATGTGTTACATAGAAATCTCATTTATTTGGCTACCATTGCAGATGCCAGTCCAACCAGCACTTCAAAAGCAATGGAATAATCTTTCAAAAGCAATAGAATAATCTTCCATTTGGCTGTCATGAGGAGTAATTGAATGTAATCCATCTCTTACAAAATGGAGACAGGGTCTTTATCAGCTCAACTGGTTAAAACATGAATGAAACCTCCGTGGCTCTTTCAAAAAATGTGAAAATGTGAAGAAAGCTCCTAACTTAACTGTATTCTCAATGTAAATATTTTTTAAATAATTAAGCAAATCCCTCAATAAGTTGAGCCCAGGTGTCCTCTTTCCTGAACTTGGAGCATGTTTGGACAACAAAGACATCACTGGGATGTTCAAGTCTACTTTTTAGTTTCAACCTGAAGAGGAAACTGAGTAGGTGTTGGGCAGGAATTGGTGAGACTCCTGACTTGAGACCTTGCTAAATGGACATGTAACTGTATGCTCCTTCCTACCAGTTTGCAAATGTGGTCCCCCTGACTGCTGTTTTCAGACTGCTTTGAAATAAAGCTTATTTTTCTATAAAATACTGATGTGGAGGTATAGACGTTTTCATGTAATAAGTATTCCATTTGGTTTTCAAGAATAACTTTGAGGACTTAACTGTAAGGTGTATAACAACAATGCTATTATCATTGCCAACAAAATGAATAGTGATTTCTAGTTATTGTCTAATATCATCTGATAATAGATGTTTAATTTTCTTCAGTTATCAGATAGTCTTTTTGTTGATTTATCTGAACCAGAATCCAAACAAGATTCACACATTGTATTTTGTTGATGTTCCTTTAAGTCACTTAAAGAATACTTAATAGTTCCTTTTTTTATTTATTTGTTGAAAGAACTAGGTGTTTACCCTAGAATTTTCTCATGTTCTACATACAGTTGTATCTCTGTAGTGTTGTTAACCATGTGTCACTATCATCCACTTTTCCTGTAAACTAGTAGATCTAGAGGCTCATGCAGACTCATGTTCTAATATTTTTAGCAGGAATATATTAGAAGGTGATAAGTACTTGCTTTTGCATCACACAAGGAGTGACCTGATTTATTTTCAAGTTCCCAACCAGCCTTTCACTTAAATTATGATCCACCCAGCTTTGATCTGGTAATTAATTAGAGATTACATAATGAGGATTTTCTAATGTATCATTCTTTCTGACTTTATTAGCTGTATTCTATAAACAACTTTCACTCTTGGAGATTTATCTGAAAGATGAGGCAAAGAGATTCTTGTAAATATATCCAAAATTAGAAGTCCAGGTCCCTGCTCCTTTTTTTTGGAGTCAAGGGTTGCAACCTAGGGCAACTGTAAAATACATGTAAATAGTGAAGAGATAACTCATTTTGAATGCCAGCTCTATCCCTTAACCTCTGAAAGCTCTGTTTCCTCACTACTAAAGTGAGGATAATGAAAATAGCATCTGCCTTCTGAGGTTGTGAGATTGAGATAATGTGGCTGAGAACTGGGCACATGTTAATCTATGTTAGCGCTGATGTGTTAGCTGAGGGCTCTGGCTCTTTCTTTTTTGTTTTTCCTTTTTGGTTTTTTTTTTTTTTTTTAAACGGAATCTTGCTCGGTCGGAGTGCAGTGGGGCAGTTTTGGCTAACTGCAACCTCCACCTCCCGGGTTCAAGCAATTCTCCTGCCTCAGCCTCCCAAGTAGCTGGGATTACAGGCACGTGCCACCATGCCCAGCTAATTTTGTGTTTTCAGTAGAGACAGGGTCTCACCATGTTAGCAGCGCTGGTCTGTAACTCCTTACCTCAGATGATCCACCTGCCTCAGCCTCCCAAAGTGCTGGGATTATAGGCATGAGCCACTGTGCCCGGCCAGCTCCGGCTCTTTGTAGGCCCTTTCAGATCTGAGAGGGAGCTTGTTTCTTTGCTTCTTCACCCAATCTGCTATCTTATGGTTTTAGCCCATTTGTAGTCTTCCTCCTCCACTATTCATGGGGTTGGTACCATATTCTATACCAGCTGGCACAAGTGGGCTGCTCATGGGCCTGATCTGGTCAGCAGATGTGTTTGGGCTATGCAGTGTTTTAAATTTTGAGTTAGTTGATAACTAAAAATAAGAGGGGCCGGCATGATGGCTCATGCCTGTAATGCCAACACTTTGGGAAGCTGAGGTGGGAGGATCACTTGATCCCAGGAATTGAGACCAGCCTGGGCAACCCAGGGACACTCCATCTCTAGAAAAATAATAATTTTTTTTTAAAAAGAGGATTTCCCATTAAAGTCTGGATTTCTAGTAATGCTGGACTTGCAGATCCACAGGGTAGCCATCAGCAGGAGTGGAATAGGAGCTGTCCCCTTTATGAGGCAGCTTGAGTTGTTTACCTAGAGCCTGGCACACATAGACACTGGGATGAGGCCATCAGACTAGCACTGGCTAGAAAGTGAGCAGGGGCTGATGTTTCAGTTTGGGTTTTCCCTAAAGCAGAGCCTGAGACAAGGCCTTGGGAGCAGGTAGTTTTATTTGGGAGATGATTTCAGGAAGCATGAGTAAGGCAGTAGGGAGATTAAGATGGGGAGGAAAAGCCACTAAGAGTGTTACTGAGGTCACTCCAGTAAGCAATAGGGGCTCAGTTCTGTGGGATTCTCTGAGAAGCATTTAGAATGTTCTAGAACTGTCTACCTGAGAGACACTGGTTGGGAGTTGCCTGCAGGGGAGCTAGCTCCCCTGTACTAACAAGCAGCATTTGTGGCCATGTGGGTCCCTAGATGTCAGAGAAGATAAAGTGAAAAGGTGCAAAGCAGGCCCCCAAGGTTGGCTGCTGCCAGCACAAGGTGATGTGACCTTGCAGGAACCTTCTCTATTGGCTGCAGCACATATCAGAGGCAGGCAGGGCAGGGCGGGACGGTGGGGCGGTCTGTGGTAGCACCAGAGGCTCCTCTGCTGGGCTCTGAGCAAGCCAGTGGGGCCTGGCAGTTAAGAGCAGCTTCCTGCGTGGGAGGGGGAGCAGCCTTGAAGACAAGCCCAGCTCTCCTCCAGTGGAAAGGGGGTTTGTGACCTGCTATGTTCCCCTCCCTTTGTCTTTTGTAATGATGTTTTAGTCTGCAGGCAGAGGACTGAATCAGGGCAAATCAGAAGCCTCTGAGAACAGCCAAGCTGCTTTAGCCACAGGCTGCCCTTCATTCCAGAGAGCCCCTCCCCGGGGAGACACCTTGGTGAAGCTGATGCAGGCCAGCAAGCTATCTGGACTCCAGCCCATCTCCAGCTATTTGCTTCAGAGGCAGCCTGAAGCACAAGCATTTGCCATCCCTCTTGAAGGACCTAGGAATCAACAGCATTGTGAAAGTTGATTTAAAAACAAAAACCCAACCAAACAAACACCAAACTTGAATAGAGTCTGACCAGATTCAATTAACCACTTTCCCTTCTCAGAGGACCTCCTGCTTCAAGAGTTGAGCCTCTACTCAGCCTATCTGAGCCCATCTCTAACCTGTGGGGTCAAACTGATCTCCCAACAGCCCACACAGGGTCTCAGCCTGTTCTCTTGGGTTTCCAAGCTTACCTCTTAGGAGTTGCAAGAGTGGTGGCTTCTGCCGCTATCACTCTCATGAGGTGAGGATATGACAGCTAAAACAAAGAGATCAGATAATTTGAGATCAAGCTGTATTCCACAAAATGTTAAGCTATTTTTCCACTTCCTCATGAGGCCTCTTGACATCTCAGTTTGACCTCTCGGGACTCCTGGTAATGATAAGGCTAGAGAGGAATTGATTAGTGCTATCTCATGTGCCCCTAAACCTTTGCAATATACCTCTGTTACTGAAGGTGATCTGAGTACATTTCTTTTTTTTCTTTTCTTTCTTTTTTTTTTTTTTTTTGAGAAAGAGCTTCGCTGTGTCTCCCAGGCTAGAGTGCAGTGGCGTGATCTCGACTCACTGCAACCTCCACCTCCCAGTTTCAAGCGATTCTCCTGTCTTAGCCTCCTGAGTAGCTGGGACTATGGCTACGTGCCACCACACCTGGCTAATTTTTGTGTTTTTGTAGAGACGGTGTTGCCAGGCTGGTCTTGAACTCCTGACCTCAGGTGACCCATGCGCCTTGGTCTCTCAAAGTGCTGCAATTACAGGTGTTAACCACCGTGCCTGGTGGGCCAGGTATATTTCTTACGCTGGGTACATACTGTCTTCATTTTATCATTATTCTCTTATACATATAATGTTTTGAATCTATTCTATTTGAATAAAGCAATTTTACGAAGTTTGTTAATCTGTCATCTGTGTTCCCAGTGAAAGTCCCAAAGATCCTACTGGAATCTGGATGTTCTGTTGAGTCACTAGGACTTTCTCCTTCCTTCTTAAATCCAGGGGAGGTGGTTTTCATTTCTGTTGTGTTTAGGTAATTCAACAAATATTTATTGATTGACTACTATGTAAAAAGAACACCATGGTGAGGAAGCCAGGCAATGCCCCTGCTCTCATGGAACCTTTATTCCTGCTGGGAGGGAGGCAGACAATAAAGTATAAATAAGGACAGCTTCACATAGTAATAAGTGCTTTGCAGAGCTAAACACAGTGGCTCATGCCTGTAATTCCACCACTTTGGGAGGCTGAGGTGGGTAGATTGCTTGACCCATGAGTTTGAGACCAGCCTGGGCAACATAGAGAGACTCTATCTCTACAAAAAAATTTTAAGAAGAATTAGCCTAGTGTGGTGGTGGGGACCGGCAGTCCCACCTAGTTAAGAGGCTGAGGCAAGAGTTCAAGGCTGCAGTGAGCTATGATTGCACCACTGCACTCCAGCCTGAGAAACAGAATGAGAGCCTATGTCCAAAAATTAATTAATTAATTATTTTATTTTCCCGAGACTGGGTCTCACTGTCACCCAGGCTGGAGTGCAGTGGCATGATCTTGGCTCACTGCAACCTCTGCCTCCCGGCTTCAAGCAATTCTCCCACCTCAGCCTCCCAAGTAGTGGGGACTACAGGTACATGCCTTCACACCTGGCTAATTTTTGTATTTTTAGTAGAGACGAGGTTTCACCATATTGGCCAGGCTGGTCTTGAACTCCTGACCTCAAGTGATCCACCTGCCTTGGCCTCCCAAAGTGCTGCAATTACAGGCTTAAGCCACCACACCCAGCCTATATATACTTTTTTTTTTTTTTTTAATAGAAGTGCTGGCCAGGTGGGGTGGCTCATGTCTGTAATCCCAGCACTTTGGGAGGCCGAGGCAGGCGGATCACGAGGTCAGGAGATCGAGACCATCCTGGCTAAAACGGTGAAACCCGGTCTCTACTAAAAATACAAAAAATTAGCCAGGCTTGGCAGCGTGTGCCTGTAGTCCCAGGTACTTGGGAGGCTGAGGCAGGAGAATGGCGTGAACCCTGGGGGCGGAGCTTGCAGTGAGCCGAGATCGCGCCATTGCACTCCAGCCCGGGCGACAGAGCAAGGCTCTATTTCAAAAAAAAAAAAAAATTAGAGGTGCTTTAAAGAGAATTGTAACAGGATGACATGTTGAGCAGTGTTTGTGTGACTACTTTAAATTATAGAGTAAGGGATGACCTGAGGAGGTAACACTGCGGCTGAGACATGAACAGCAAGGAACCTGACACATGACCATCAAGGGAACTAGCCATGCAGGCAGAGGCAAGAGCTAAGCAAATATCCTTCATTACAACTGTTTTTTTTTTTTCTCTCGAGTCCATTTATAGAGTAATATTCACCTGTGTGGTCATCGATTCAATTATAACGTGAATCCTCATTTGACCAGGCCCTGAGCTTGGCTCTACTGTGAGGAAATTAAGGAGGGAGGGCACTGGGCCCTACTATAAGGGACCTCCTAAGACTGACAAGATAAAAAAAGACTCACACCCTGGCACAGACCAGGGCACCATGCAAGCCCAGAAATGCCTGAATGATCATCCAGACATGGAGGCTGCAGGAATTCCACACGGAAATTATCAAGTGCTTCCCGTACGTCAGAAAACGTCTGCGTTTCTCCATTCCTAAGCACTCCCTTGTTTGCAAACAACAAAATGACTTGCCAGTTGTGGCAGAAGCTATCAGCATTTCACTTTCATTTATTGAACTTTAACTTAACTGAACTTTATTCTTCTAACTGTGCTCCAGCCGAATCCCAACTGTCCATATTGCATCTCTATTCTTGAGGATATTTTCCTAAAACTGGAAATCTGCTTTGCCCAGGTGTAGCAGGCCAGAAGAACCTAATGATTATCACCCCGGGAGCATCTCTCAACCAGGGACTCTCAAGAGATATCCTCAGGTGGGATAATCCTGACATGTTTCTTCTGTATGTGTTCCCAGAGTTCCCCAGCAGGATTACGTTCCAATCAGCAACTGCGGTAGCTGGTTAATAGCACACCTGCATTGGTTATCATCCTTTTTTTCACCTATGGTAATTCCTGGACAAATCTTAAATAGAATTAGTTTATGATCCAGTGATTCCATTTCTGGGCATATACAAAAAATAATTGAAAGCAGATTTCAAAGAGGTATTTGTACACCCACGCTCATAACAGCACTATTTACAATAGCCAGAAGGTAGAAGCAATCTAAATATCCACTGACACATGAATGGATAAACAAAATATGATATATACATACAATGGAATATTATTCAGCCTCAAAAAAGGAAGTTCTGACATGCTACAACATGGATGAAATGGAAGACATGCTAAGTGAAATCACCCAGTTACAAAAGAACAATTTTTTTTTTTTTTTTTTTTTGAGACAGAGTTTCACTCTTGTTGCCCAGGCTGGAGTGCAGTGGCATGATCCCGGCTCACTGCAATCTCCGCCTTCTGGGTTCAAGTGATTCTCCTGCCTCAGCCTCCTGAGTAGCTGGGATTACAGGTGCCCGCCACCACGTCCTGCTAATTTTTTGTATTTTTAGTAGAGATGAGGTTTCATCATGTTGGCCAGGCTGGTCTCAAACTCCTGACCTCAGGTGATCCACTCGTCTAGGCCTCCCAGAATGCAGGGATTACAGGAGTAAGCCACCGCGCCCAGCCTAAAAGAACAAATATTGTATGATTCTACTCAAATATGAGTAGGCAGATACTAGAGTAGACAAATTTACAGAGAGAAAGTAGAAAGCTGGCTGCCAGGAACTTGGGAAAAGAGGGAAATGGGGAGTTACTGTTTAATGGATACAGAGTTTCAGTTTTGCAAGATGGAAAATGTTCTGTGGATGGATGGTCGGTACTGAGGGTTGCACAACCGTGTGAAATACAATTAATGCCAGTGAACTGTACACTTAAAAATGGTTAAAATGGCAACTGTAATGTAATGTATATTTTATAGTTAAAAAACTTAAACGATAGTGTGGTACTGATACACAGATCATTGGAACAAAAATCCAGAAATAGACCCACACAAATTTGGTCACAAGGCTAAGGTAATTCAATGTGTAAGAGTCTTTTCAACAAATGGTAATGGAACGACTGTATATCCCGATAGGAAAATGTGACACTTGACAACATAAGCAAAAATTAATGCTATTAGATCATAGACTTACACGTAAAAGACTATGTAAAACATATATGAGAACACAGAATATCTTCACGAACTTGAGGTAGGCAGAGATTTCCTAGCACAGAAAAAGCACAAACCATAAAAGATTGACTTCACCAGAATTAAAAACAACTTTGCCAAAAACATACTCAAAACAATGAAACGACAGGCCCAGACTGGGAGAAAGACTTCGCAATCATTTATGTAACAAAAGATTTTTATTCAGAACATACATATATCTATCTAACAAAACATTTGTATCCAGAGCTGCTAAACACGAAGAACCAGATTTAAAAACGCGCAAAGACTGGAACTGAAACTTCAGAAAAGATGCAGAATGGCCAGTAAGCACAGAACAGAAACGGTGCCAGTGACGCTGGTGCCAAAGCGGGAAGGAACACATTCCTCAGCCTAAAAGACCTAACAGTAGGACACGGACATAACCATCCCCGGCCAACAGGAACACAGAGTGACACGACCTCTTGGCTAACGAAAACTCAAAGCCTCAATTCACTCAGCTCCTTCACAGAGCTCAGAAACAGGGAAGTCTGGCGGTATCCGAAAATGCCGCAGACGCTCACAGCCGGACGAGACGGAGGGCGCAGGCGCATCCACGGCTTTCACATTGGGCGACTGACTTCAAAGCGGGGGGCAAACAGGGAGCGCGCAGGTATAGGAGCGCCGGCTGGAGGCTCCTCGAGAGCTCCCCAGACACGCCCCCGAGCGTGCGCCCCCGCTGCCACCACCTCCGGTTGACCACCCCCATCTAGACTGTACTCTCGCGGTATTTGTCCCGACTCTCGCGGGATTTAGCGTGGCTTTGGGAGGCCGGGCCCGGAGGAGGAGGTGGCGTTCCGTTAGCGGCGTTGGGGTCTGGCTGCAGTGGCAGTGCTTTCTCCTCTGCTCACTGGAACCCGCTCAGGCTGGAGGCCAGCCAGGTGAAGAGCTCGCCCGCATGCGTACGCGCTGCCTGGGAGCCGCGAGGCCTGGGGCGGGAGGGGGCCTCGTCTTGGCCTCCTGCGCTGTTGCGACGGGCCGGCGTGAGGCACCGTGGCGCGGACTTCGTCTCAGCCCCGCCCTCGCCCCTGCCCTCGCCCCCGCCCTCGCCCCTGCCCTGACCGCTTTCCTCCCCCTCTCTCCCAGCTCTTGCCGCCACCTCGGTCGCGATGGGGGCGCAGGACCGGCCGCAGTGCCACTTCGACATCGAGATCAACCGGGAGCCGGGTGAGCTGGAGACTGGGGAGCGCTGCTGGGGCCGAGGCCTGCCTAGGCGAAGGGGAGGGGTCTACCGTCAGTAACCCTCCCCCCGTCCTTTTTGGGAGCGGGTAGGAGGCGCAGTCAACTTTCCATTTTCTCTTGAGAGAAAATCAGTGGGAGAGGAAGGTGGCCTGGGCACACCCCAAACTCGCAGTCCAGGCCTCTTCCTCCCAAACCCCACACCGCCCCCTGCATCTCCGGACTGAGTCCTAGTAGCCAGCCTGGCGCCAAGAAAAGGAGGTGCAGTTCTTTGAGGACTTTTTCTCTCCCAGTGTCTCCGTGGGGCAGACACTTCCGATCCGATTTCCGGTTATCTTGCTTGGTGCCATGAAGTTTCAACTAGTAGGAAATGTGTGTTTCCTAATCACGATATATCACTACTTTAATGTTAACGCTGCCTCTATTTTTCCTTAAGAATCTTTAGCTAGAATTTCGTGTTTCCTGGGAAAATGGCTTAATGAACGTCCTTTGTGATAAACCAGAGCATTCTGTATCAGCAGAATTGCAGCATGCATGCACTTAGCGTTACTGTTTTGTCTTTTGGGAGTCCAGCCATTTGTTAAAGTGTATTTTTTTGAAAATGAAACATTTCCTTCTAGAGCATAGTTACTTTATTCTAAGTAGCAGAGCGTGCAGGGTTTCAAACTGTTTTCTTAGGTTTTTTTGTTATCTGTGACAGAAGTTTTAATTGGAGGCATATATATACACTGTGCAACATCTTGTTCTGCATATTCTTATGAGAACCTGCTACTGTTCTAGGGTCTGGAGATAGAGCAGCGCATAAAACAAAAGCCACTCTTCCTTTTATAGTTTATATTCTATTGGGGGGAAGACAGACAACTAGGAAGAAAACAGTGACTTGCAGTTGGGATACTATTTTAATAAGTTGGTCAGACAAGGCCATTTTGAGAAGATGACATTTAAGCAGGTATCAGAAAGAGATGAAGTGAGCCATATTTAAGAAGAGCATTCGTGGTAGAGGGAAACAGCACAGCCCTGAGGTGAGAAGTAGTATACAGTCAGGCGCCAAATGACATTTCTGTCTCTTAACAGTGGTCTTATATAGAATACTTTTTTTGTGTGTAACTTTTTAATGTTTACCTATGTTTACATACACAAATACTTCATTGTGTTAAAGTTGCCTACGGTATTCAGTGGAGTAACATCCTGTACAGGTTTGTAGCCTAGGAGCAAATAGACCATATAGCTTAGGTGTGTAGTAGGCCGTACCATCTAGGTGCGTTTAAGTACATTCCATGATGTTCACACAATGATGAAATTGCCTAATTACACATTTCTCAGAATCCGTCCTGGTTATTAAACAATAGAGGACTGTACTTGCATGTTTGAGGGACAGCAAGGTGCCCAGTGTGGCTGGAGTAGAAGAGGGAAGAGAATAGTAGGAAAGGGCCTGTAGGACTGACTCAGTGAGGTAGGAAGATATTAAAGAGTTTTGAGCAAAGGAATGAGATAATCCTAAAAATTTGGTTGCCTTCTCTCTCTTTAATGTTTTTAGCCTTGATTGATCTTTGTTTTTAAGTTAGAGTTACTAGAAAGCCTTGATGGACTTTAATCTTTATTCTGTAGTGAATCCATGCGTCAGATAACAGGGTTATTTTTTGTTAAGAATTGAAAATAGGCCAGGCTCGGTGACTCACGCCTATAATCCCAACGCTTTGGGAGGCAGACGCGGGTGGATCATTTTGAGCTCAGGAGTTCGAGATCAGCCTGGCCAACATGGTGAACCCCATCTCTACAAAAAATACAAAAATTAGCTGGGCGTGGTGGCTCTCTTAGTTTTTGCCTGTAGTCCCAGCTACTTGGGAGGCTGAGACTGGAGGATTGCTTGAGCTTGGTAAGCGAAGGTTGCAGTGAGTAGAGATTATACCACTGCATGTCAGCCTGGGTAATGGAGCGAGACCCTGTCTCAAAAAAAAAAAAAAAAGAAAAGAAAAGAAAAATAGTAGATTGCTGAAAGATAAAAGTACGGTGGCGCTCATACCAGTAATCCCAGTACTTGGGGAGGCTCAGGCAGGAGGATTGCTTGAAGCCAGGAGTTTGAGACCAGCCTGGACAATATAGCAAGACCCTGTCTCTACAAATATAATTTTTTTTAGTCAGCCAGGCATGGTGGTGCTCACCTGTACTTGGAAGTGTGAGGTGGAAGGATGGCTTGAGCTCAGGAATTTAAGGCTGCCATGAGCTATGATTGCACCACTGCACTCCAGCTTGGTCAACAGAGCAAGATCCTGTTTCTAAAAAAAAATTCAAAAAAAAATTTAAAAAGCTTAAGAAAGTACAAGTAAAAATTTCTGTAGTTATGTTAAGTACTCCTTTCCTAGTAAATGTTGAGGTCCTAGATTTGCACATAACCTGTGTTGTGAAAAATCTCCAGAAATGAACCTCAGTCCTCAACATCCAAGGTAATTCATTGTGATAGATGGGTAGATGTGATTAGCACTCTTGAGAATGCTGAATCATACAAAACAAGGAATGCAGTGCTTACATTGTTCTAGGTTTAATCATTTAATAATTGGCAATTTCATATGATTCAGTCTCATAAAATACTAGCACTTTTTGAGTATATTAACTAAATAGTGGGTTTTATACAACCTTTTTTTTTTTTTTTTTTTTTGAGACGAAGTCTCACTTTTTCACCCAGGCTGGAGTGCAGGGGCGCCATCTCGGCTCAGTGCAACCTCCACCTCCCAGGTTCAAGCATTTCTCCTGCCGCAGCCTCCCCAGTAGCTGGAATTACAGCATGCGCCACCACCCCTGGCTAATTTTTGTATTTTTAGTAGAGATAGGGTTTCACCATCTTGGTCAGGCTGGTCCGAACTCCTGACCTCAAGTGATCCGCCCACCTCGGCCTCCCAAAGTGCCGGTATTACAGGCATGAACTACTGCACCCAGCTGATTTTACACAACTTTTAAGGATCACTTCACTTGTATGAAGTATCGTATCCTGTTTTGTAGGATTTAACCATTAATACATATGTCAGTATGTATTTACTCAAGTAATACTCTTGACTACTTGTATAGTTAATAATTCACTTGATATAAATACAAAACAGTATCTTTGATTTACTTTGATAAGGAAAGATCATTTTAAGAATGGCCACACTGTCCACATGAATGAGAGATGAAGAAGTATTGATAAAAATTCAGGTGAATACAGCACATTATGTCTTTTCAATTACTGTCCATAGAAATGTGCACATTTTATAGCAAATAAGTTAACTATTGAATTATAAAGCCACTGAATAAATGCAGGTATATATTTTAAAAGTCTTTAAATTGTGTATGAGTTTTTCTCTGAATCTATTAAGATGGTTTTTGAAATGATTCCAGGATTGTTCCTTATAATTTTGTTTAGTCATTTAAGATTTTGATTTAATAGATGTAAGAATATTTACATCGTCTCTTTTTTTTTTTTTTTTTTTGGTCTATTCGTAAGTGTTGGTAGTTTGTGGGGTTTTAAAAATTTGTTTGTTTGTGTTTGTTTGTTTTTGAGACGGGGTCTCACTCTGTCGCCTAGGCTGGAGTGCAGTGACACAATCTTGGCTCACTGCAACCTCCGCCTCCCGAGTTCAGATGATTCTGCTGCCTCAGCCTCCCGAGTAGCTGAGATTATAGGCACCTGCCATCACACCTGGCAGATTTTTGTATTTTTTAGTAGAGACGGGGTTTTGCCATGTTGGCCAGGCCAGTCTCAAACCCCTGACCTCAGGTGATCTGCCCGCCTTGGCCTCCCAAAGTGCTAGAATTACAGGTGTGAACCACCACGCCCAGCCTGTGGTTTTTATTAATAAGAAATTGGTGCATTTTATCTAAGTTGTCAAGTTTATGTGCTTAGAGTTGTTTGCCACAGCCTCTTTTAATATCTGTGGAGTCTGTAGTGATGTCTCTTTTCATTCCTGATATTGATAATTTTGCCTTTTGTCTTTTTCCTTTGTCAGTCTGACTAGAGGTTTATTCATTTTACATTTTCAAAGAACCGGATTTTGATCTGATTGAATTTTGTTTCTATTTTTGTTTTCAATTTCATTGCTTTCTTTCTTTCTATCTTTCTAATGCTTGCTTCAGTTTTTATTTTGTTCTTTTTCTAGTTTCTTAATGTTGAAGCATAGATTGTTGATTTGATGCCTTTTTTTTTTTTTTTTTGAGACAGTCTCAAATGACTTCTAATTTAATTCCATTATGGCTAGAGAACACACATGATTTCAGTTCTTCGTGCACTTGAAAAGAGTATACATTCTGCTGTTTTTGTGTAGAGTGTTCTATAAATGTCAGTTAAATCCAGTTGGCTATTAGTGTTGGTCAGTTCTTTTATATCTTTTCTGATTTTCTGCTTGTTTACTGATTACCAAGAGTATTGAAGTCTGCAACTATAATTGTGGATTTATCTATTTCTCTCCTTTTTTTGTTTTTTTGTTTTTGAGACTGAGTCTTGCTCTGTTGCCTGGGCTGGAATGCTGGAGTGCAGTGGCATGATCTCGGCTCACCACACCCTCTACTTCTACTTCCCTGGTTCAAGTGATTCTCGTGCCTCTGCCTCCCCAGTAGCTGGGACTACAGGTGTGAGCTATGATGCTTGGCTAATTTTTTGTATTTTTAGTAGAGACAGGGTTTCTTCATGATGCCCAGGCTGGTCTTGAACTCCTGCGCCCAAGCAGTCCACCTGCCTCAGCCTCCAGAAGTGGTGGGATTATAGGCATGAGCCACCATGCCCAGCCGTGTTTCTCTTTTAAGTTCTTTTAGTTTTTGCTTCATTTATTTTGAGGCTCTTAGGTGGGTGCATACATATTTAGGATTGTTGTCTTCTTAGTGAACTCTTATTATTATGTAATGACGCCTTATATTCCTAGTAACTTTCCTGGCTCTGAAGTTTCCTTTGCCTCAGATATGAATATAGTTACTTCAGTTTTATTAGTGTTTACACGGTATATCATTTTCAATCCTTTTAACCTTTCTATATAATATTTAAAGTGGATTTCTTGTAGATAACAAATAGATGGGTCTTGTCCCACACTGAGAATGTCTTTTAGTCGGTATGTTTAACTATATACGTTTACTATAATTACTGTTATGTTTGGATTTGCTTTACTGCTTAAGATTCATAAAAATAGACTTGAAAATGTGTTTTTAGCAAACATTGTAAAGTATTTGGAAGTGATACCAAGAAATTAGTCTTAAGAGGTGACAAAGGATTCAGGCAAATGTTTGAGTACTACTTCTGTCCTTGGTCAAGCCGTTTAACAACCTCTGTGAAATGGAAGTACTATACAATTTTGTTCTTCATTTGGTTCCAAAGCTAACAGGACAGGAAAATTTGCTTATATTCAAAATTAAACTAATTTTAGACTCACATTCAAAATAACTCTTACTTTAAGAGAAGCATGTGGGATCTGGTTTGTACTGAGGGAGTAGGAGAAATGCATCTCCTCTCTCAAGGTCACCCTAGGTCATAAGCTCATGAGTAGAGTGACTAGATGCAGTGGCCTGAAATGTAAATGACTTGCGCTGTATATGCTCATTAAGCTATTAGTTCTATTATTAACCTAATAATAGGACTCCAGTGTAATAGTGCTTACATAATAAGATGAGCAGAGTAATTAAATAATGTCATCTTATAGATTGTGTTTTTGTAACATGAACTTACTCTAATAGGGTGGATTAAGGAGCACAATTTTAATTAGGCACACTGCTGTTTGGTATAACAATCGGATAAGCAGGTGGTGAAGAGTGGCGTGGGAGAGAAGAGCAGTTGCATAGCACTGCTGCTCTGAGTCATTCTTGTTTGTCCTAACTGATTTGAAGGCCACTATGCTAATGATGGTGCTGGGAATGGAGGCAGAAATGAGGTGTGGTCAGTTGTAGGGTTTCCTCAATGATGTTTAGATTTTATAATGTCCTCTTAATAGCTAAAATTTATTATTGATACTCCTAAAGAAAAAAATATTTTTACTGCAACTAGAAACTCCCTTGTCCCCCCCAGTTCCCATTTTTCTATGGAAACAGTTGTTTTTTTGTGTGATTTTCGATAATGCAATGTTTCTTAAAAATCTATCACTGTTCTTACAGAGCAGTCTGTATTTGTTAAGTGTATATAGCACAGTATCTGACTTTTTTTTTTAAAGTTGCTTTAAGCATTGCATGTGCAGGAGTATGGACACTAAGTTGAGTTAAGGGGCTTTCATACTTAGGTATTGTGCAGGTAGAACTTTGATTTTGTAGGTATTGTGCAGGTAGAACTTTGATTTTGGTCCCTTTTGTTCCCAGAGACTGTATCTTAAAGTCCAAGAGACTTAGTGCTGTAGAGTGAAATCCTGAATTCCTGCTTTCACTCCTTAACTATGTATGTATACTTGTACAAAGAATTGAAGCCTGATTCTTAATTCAGCAATGTTTATTTTATTAAACACCAATTAATCTTTAATCACTTTTTAACATTTTTTAATATTTTATCTTTACTTTTATTTCAAATTTTTATTTTTTTCTTGGCCAGGCACAGTGGCTCATGCCTTGGCCTTTGGGAGGCCAAGGCAGGAGGATTGCTTGAGCATAGGAGTTAGAAACCAACCAGCCTGGGCAACATAGTGAGATACTATCCCTAAAAAAAAATTTCCATTTACTTTTTCTTTAGAGACAGAGTATCACTGTGTTGCTCCTGCTGGAGTACTGTGGCTATTCACAGGCAAGATCATAGTGTGGTGTAGCCTCAAACTCCTGGCCTCAAGTGATCCTCCCACCTCAGCCCTCTGATATGTAATCACTTTTAGTGACTGTATAGTTTACCCTCATGTGAAGATACCTTGTACTAGTTAGGCTAAATGTTAAGATTGGTTCTAACATAAAGGTTAAATAACAGTACTTAAAACAATAGAAAAGTTTTGCTTTTCTGTCACACAGGACTCAGACTCAGCAGATCAGGGCTGTCCATGTGAGGGATCCAGGCCCCTTTTTCTCTTGATACTGTGTTGACATGGGGTGGGTGCGTGCAGCTCTTAACAGAAAGATTCAAGTTTGATAGATACAGAAGAATTGATGGAATCAGAAAAATCATCATTTTGCAACCCCCAGGGTAATAACTGGTTCAGAAAGTAGTCATCAGTGGCCAAACCACAGGTGAAAAGTTGTGCTGTGTGCGAAGTATCATCCAACAGATTATTAATTTAAAATGGAGGAAAATTCCTTTACAACTAAGATGTGGCTAATATCTCAGTTATAAAGGTACTTTAACAGTTCAAACTGACATGCTTTCTAATAGGGTGCCAAAAAAAAAAAAAAAAAAAAAGATGGGAGATGGAGACTGTTTTACATTAAAAGAGGCCAACCTATGAAAACCAAATGGGTATATAATGCTTGAATGAGGTTCCTGGATTTTAAAAAATAGATGTATATTTGTCAGTAAACTAGAAGGAACTCAAATGCTAATCAGTTGAGGATTGGTTGAGTAAAATTTGGTACAGCCAAGCAACAGAATTCCATTCAGCCGTTAAAAAGAATGAAAAGGGGAAAAAAACAGAAAGGGCATTGTAGGGGTAGTTGGGTAAATTTGAATATGGACTATTATGAGGAGTTTTTTCCCACAGTAACAGATTCTTCAAAGCCAACTAAGTGTCCAACAGTTCAATTTGATTCTGGACAGTATCTACCTGGAGTTAGTGTCATATTCCACCTGTTAAGAGAAATCAGTTCCACAAGACTGCTCCCACTGCGGGCATGCCAATCGCAAGTCCTGAGTCACTTTTTTTTTTTTTTTCTTTTTGAGACGGAGTTTCGCTCTTGTCATCCAGGCTGGAATGCAATGGTGCGATCTTGGCTCACTGCAACCTCTGCCTCCTGAGTTCAAGCGATTCTCATGCCTCAGCCTCCCAAGTAGCTGGGATTATAGGCGCCTGCCACCACTCCCGGCTCATTTTTGTATTTTTTATTAGATACAGGGTTTCACCATGTTGGCCAGGCTGGTCCTAAACTCCTGACCTCAGGTAATCCATCCACCTCGGCCTCCATGAGCCACTGTGCCCAGCCTCTGAGTCACTCTTACTTCTGACCAACCAGCTGTAAATTAGGGATTCCTATAACCCCGTTCTCAGCTTCAGTAATTTGCTAGAGCAGCTCACAGAACTTAGGAAGCCAATTTGCTTACCATAACTGGTTTATTATAAAGGATATAACTCAGGAACAACCAAACGGAAGAGATGCCTACGGCAAGGTATGGTAGGTACAGAGGGTGGGGAGATGCATGGGCCTTCTGGACGTGCCACCCTCACTCATTGTGTTCTCCAGTCTGGAAGCTCTCTCTAAACCCTGCCAGTTAGGGGGTTTTGTGGCTAAAAACATATGTATGTATGGTCAGTTATTTCATCATGTGTATGATTGCATATGTGTGATCAGTTATTAAGTGAATCTCCAGCACCTCTTCTCTCTCTGAAGGTTGGAAAGTGAGGCTGAACGTTCTAGACCTCTAACCAAGGCATGGTTTTTCTGGCAACCAGCCCCTATCATGAAGCTATCTAGGAGTCTGCCAAGAGTCTCTTCTTTGGATGCAAATGCTAAGGGATTTAAGTGTTCTCTGTCAAGAATCTGAAAGAAAGATCAAATAGTAGGCTGGTTGTGGTGGCTCATGCCTGTAATCCCAGCACTTTGGGAGGCCGAGGCAGGCAGATCACTTGAGGTCAGGAGTTCCAGACTGGCCAACATGGTGAAACACTGACTCCACTAAAAAGAAGTAACAAAAATTAGCTGGGCATGGTAGCAAGCACCTGTAATCACAGCTACTCAGGAGGCTGAGGCAGGAGAATTGCTTGAACCTCGGAGGTGGAGGTTGCAGTGAGCTGAAATCACTGCAACTCCTGCCTGGGCAATAGAGCAAGACTCTTACATCAAAAAAAAAAAAGAAGAAGAGGAGGAAGGAGAAGGAGAAGGAGGGGGAGGGGGAGGAATCAAATAGAACAAAAGATGCTGCTATCAGTCCTATCACTTAGAAAATTACAAGTTTTAGGAGCACTCTGCTAGAAACTGGGGACAGAGGTCCAATGTAATATTTCATATTATGCCACAATTATGGAGTAGATGATAATCACTATTAAATTCCTTGGGTGTAGTAATGGTTTTGGATTTAAGTAGCAGAATATGTTTATTCTTTAGGAGTATAAGCTGAAGTATTAATAATTAGGGGTGAAGTGTCACCGTGTCTTTAACTTTCAGTTTGTTCCAGAAGATTGTGTGTATAGAGAGGGATAAATATGGCAAAACATCTTTGTAGATTTGAAAATTTCAAAACAAAAGTTCAAGCAGGGGAATTGCACATTTATTCTTTCCGACAACCTTTAGGATCATTTTGTCAAGTTCCCTCAGAAGTCTCACTGGTATTTTTGAAGGTTGCAATTAAGTTATTATAGGTTACTCTAGAGAATATTGGGCATATTTGCAATTTTGAGTCTTGTCCAAGAACAAGGTATCTCTCCCTTTATTCAGGTTGGCATTATGCCTCTGAAAGTTGGAGTTTTGTTTTTATAGATCCTATACTCTTATGGTTATGTGGTTAGAATGTTTCTTGTTGCTTTTGAGAATGTGATTTTTACTGTATTTTTTTTTCTACTTGTTTTTGTTTGTCGTAATATCAATATCAACAACTTCAGTATTTGTTGGTATTTCAGTTGGTTCTTTTGGACTTTCTAGGTGTATAACGTTTCAAATGATGATAAATGTGCTCTTTTTTACTTGTAAATCTCTCATATTGTCCTCTTGTCTACTTACATTGACTAGAATTTCCTTTTTTTTTTTTTTCGAGATGGAGTTTTGCTCTTGTTGCCCAGGCTGGAACACAAAATGGCACAATCTCCGCTCACCGCAACCTCTGCCTTCCGCTTTCAAGTGATTCTCCTGCCTCAGCCTTTCAAGTAGCTGGGATTACAGGAGTGTGCTACCATACCTGCTAATTTTGTATTTTTAGTAGAGACAGGGTTTCTCCATATTGGTCAGGCTGGTCTCGAACTCCCGACCTCAGGTGATCCACCTGCCTCAACCTCCCAAAGTGCTGGGATTATGGGCGTGAGCCACCACGCCCAGCTTGCGTTGACTGGAATTTCTGAAACAGCATTAAACAGTAGTGATGCTAACAACTACTTTTGACTTGTTTCTTCTTAAGTGGAATTAATGTTATAGGAGTGTTTCACCATTAAACATACTGCTGATGGTTGATTTGAAAGGTATCTGAGAATATGCGTGTTATATAAAGGAATGAATGTTGAATTTCTTTTTTCTAATTTATATTTTTCTTTTTTAAAATATATTTTGTCTCTGTAGTAGATATGAATGTTGAATTTCACTGTGGGCTTTTGGTTTCTATCATAGGTTTTGTTTTTTTTTTTCTCTCATGGGATTTTTATAGGATTTTTCCTTCATGTCAATAAACTATATTAGATTTCCTAATATTGAATAGTGTCTCTTTTAAAATGAGATTGGCATATGGGGTTTTAAATTTGTTTTATGTCATCTCTCCCAGGCTTTGGTTTCAATTTTACTTTGTTTCGAAAAAGTTAAACTTTTCATCTTTTGCTGTGCTCTAGAACAGTTGATATGGCGTTACACTTTAATGTTACTTGAAGATTAGAAGTAATTCATCTGTATCTGAAGAATTAATAGCAGCACTCTTTTGGATAGTTAGCAGCATTTTAGTTTCTTTATTGGGCCTGTTTTTTATTCTACATACTATCTTATAATTCTTTTTTCTAAATTTTGGTATTCTTCCTTTTACCTTCCTAAGTGATTAATTTATCTTTAGCTTTATTCATTAATGAAAATATTTATGACTATATGAAGTGATTGGGATGAATAAGTGGTATTTAACACTTTTTGCATTGTCAGACCTGGGAGCTCTAACATCTGGCCTCATTTCCTGACATCTTGGCTCTTTGATTCTCTGATCTGCACTAATATCCTTTGTCATAACTACATGAGCCAGTAAATACATTCTCTTTTGAGTTTTTGCTTGTACTATCTGCAGGAAACCTTTAGCTGGGTGTTTATGGACATGTCATGGAAAAAGCTTCATGTGACTAAATAATTAAGTTGTTTTGGTCTTGTATTTCTTGTTTTTTTTGCTATTTCCTTTGTTTTATATATTTTATTAGGTTGCTGCCCCTCCCACCAAAGAAGCTTGAAAGATGTATAATTTTGTTAGTTCTACCGGTGAATACCTGTTCAAGTATGCTTAAACCCTTGGCTGGGCGCAGTGGCTCACGCCTGTAATCCCAGCACTTTGGGAGGCCAAGGCAGACAAATCACAAGGTTAGGAGTTCAAGACAAGCCTGGCCAACATGGTGAAACCCCGTCTCTACTAAAAATACAAAAAATTAGCTGGGTGTAGAGGCAGGTGCCTGTAATCCCAGCTACTCGGGAGGCTGAGGCAGGAGACTCTCTTGAACCCAGGAGGCGGAGATTGCAGTGAGCCGAGATCGTGCCACTGCACTCCAGCCTGGGTGACAGAGTGAGACTCTGTCTCAAAAAAAAAAAAAAAGAAAAGTATGCTTAAACCCTTATTTCCTCTCTGTCTGCTTCAGGAAAGTCTACCTGTTGATTCCCACTATGAAGTATGAGGATATGTATTTTCTTTCACCAGTCCAAATCCTTCTTGTTGGTTTTTATTGATTCCCCACTACCTTTCTCCAGTTGAAATTATTTTTACCCTGGGCAACATAGTGAGACCCTGTCTCAACAAAAATACAAAAATTAGCCAAGTATAGTGGCATGCCCCTATGTTCCCACCTATTCAGGAGGCTGAGGCAGGAGGATTGCTTTAGCCCAGGAGGTTGAGGCTGCAGTGAGCAGAGGTTGTGCCTTTTTACTACAACCTGGGGGACAGAGCGAGACCCTGCCTCTTAAAAAATAAAATAACATAGATTATTTTTATATCACAGACATAAGAAAAGTTCATGGTATGTTAGTAAGTAAATAAAGCAAGGTGCCATACAGTGTGCATAATCTACCATTTTTTTAAAGGAAGAAAAATAAGAATATATCAATATTTGCTTGTGTATGAAAAGAAACTGGAAAAATACACAGAAAATTAATGAAAGTGAGTACCTGTTGATAGGGGTGGGAACAAGTCTTCTCATCCTGTACCTTTTTCCACTGATTTTTGAGTCATGAGAACATTACCTATTCCAAAGGAAGAACATTTTTAGATGGTACTTAAAAAAAATGTTGCCATTACCTAACTTTGTTTCCTAATACTGATAACATTTAAAACCATAATTAACACTGTTTGCATTGTCATACCTGGCAGCTCTAACATCTGGCCTCATTTCCTTTTATTTTAAAACCATAATTATAGTGATTTAGGTTTAATTTTGTAAGGTATTAAGATTCAGTGCCCAATGCCACTCTTCCTACTAGTTCTCGTTCATTAATTCTTTGACTTATATCTCAGGGATGTGTATTCAAATAGATATTTTGGGATAAAATGTAATTGTATTTCTTTTACTAGGTATAGAATTCTTATTTCACAGACTATTATTCCTTAAAAATGGTAGACCATGCTCAGTTGTCTCCAGTTTGTAATGTAAGGTGTCTGAAGCTGGTCTTTCTTTTTTCTTTGTGAGCGATATGAATCTACTGCCTGGATACTAGGAAGCTTTTTTTTCCGTTTTTATCTCCAAAAATAAATAGCTTTATTAATTGATATCTTGGTGTTGCTCCACTTACATACGTTTTCCTGGTATGTAGTGAATAATTTTGATCTGTGTATTTGGGTGTTCCTTCATTTGTGAAAGTGTATTTTGTAAATCTGTCTTTGAATAATTTTGTTTTGAGTAGTAGTATTATTAAATACTTCTTGAGCACCTAACTCTGTACCAGGCACTACGCAAGTCTCTGGGGAATATAGTGGTAAGTAAAGCAGTCATGGTCTCTATCTCTCTGCGTTCACACACATCAGTCAGACCTAGGTTATATAAGTGCCCTTAGTTCATACTAATTATGTCTCATCATATTGTGTAGCAACTGCATTTCCATGTGTCATTCCGAGCCAAGATGTGAGCTTCTTGAAACTCAGGCACTATATTCTTCTTGAAACTCAGGCACAATAGTATATAATGCTGTTGGATTCCCTGACATATGGGTAAGATCTCAGTAAATTTGAGTAAATGGCCCAGTGTTATTGAAATGCTGCTCCTGTTTCTTAATCTTCTTCCTAAATTTTGTTCTCTGCGTACCTAGTGTGATCTGTTCTTAACCTTTGCCCTTTTCCTCAACCCTTGCTTGTAATTAATTGTTCTATGGGCTACTCTTTGCCTTCTGTAGTATATCAACCCCTGCAACATTTTTCTACTTGATGCTCACTTTTCCAACTACCATATCTTCTATATACGTAATACATGTCTCCTTTTTAAACCATTGACTCTGCAATTCCAGTGCAACTATTTCTGAAAACAAGGAACAGTATTGAAAGATGATGTTTGATTTTATTCCATCTGTGTACTTGGTGATTTTATTCCTTTCATCTGGTGGCCAAATTAGAATCTACACCATGGCATAGACTTTTCCTGTCTGTAGCCAAAGCTTAACATGTGTTGATACTACCTGATTAATCTTAATATTATTCCCCTGTCTTACTTTTAAGGATCTGAATGTTGGTATTTTCGGATTAAATTTAGAAACTAGTCGTGCTTTGTGTCATTTTTGTCCTTAACCATGTATAAAAGCAACATACTAATGCTTACACTAACTGTAGATTTTAGTCTTATCATTATAGAGCTGTGTATTTATTGGCATAACATTAATTCTGTGGACGAAAACTATGTATAAGAATATTATCAGTAGTATTGACTGATTCTTGAACTCCTGGTTTCAAGTGATCCTCCAGCCTCTGCCTCCCAAAGCACTGGTATTACAGGTGTGCCCAGTCAGTATTGACTGATTCTAAAAGATTACTAAATTCCACTAAATTATAAGTAGTGTTTGTTGAGTAATAAATTTTTCTTAGATCTTATTTATTCAGTCAGCAGCAGTTAGTTTCCAAAGAGGCATGATCAGCAGGGGTTCTTAACTCTTTACAGAGTTGGGGTTACTGGCAAACTCATTTTTCTCATCAGTTTGGGAGTCAGAGAGACTTATGCAAATTCATTCCAGTCTGTTCTTTATTGTAATTACAGCTTAATTTTTTTTATCTTCAATATGTTTTGTAATCATAGTTTATGCTTGCCATCACCGAAAATATTTACTAACTAGACTAATGAACCACATTGCCTTTTTTTTTCTTTAAAGACCATACCTTTAAAATATTGTCTATTTTGAGTTTCAAAATAAAAGTATCATCACATGGTAGCCTGTTTTCTATAAAATAATACACATCAGTAAAAAATGTTTGTTGAAAACCTGTTAATCTTGCTAATGAGCTTCAGTTCGAGTTAGTATTTGCTAGTCTGTATCCTGTAGTGTTCAATCTCAGGATTTAATTTGAAGGAAATTAATACTAGGTTACCTCTTTATAAAGGTAGAAATCATAATGCTGTTTTGTTGTGGTTTTTTTGACCTTTTTGTTTTTAATCCCTTCAAATTGCATATATACAAACATTTTAACTTAAGAAAGTAGACTCAACTAATGTCTGAATATCCATAGTTCAGCCTTTGTCATGCCTTGCAAACCTGATTGGGTTAATATGTGTTTTCAGGATTTTAAAATTATTTTTTTCTGGTGTGCCAATGTTTAACCTTGCACCATGTTATTGAAGTGAAAACAATTCAGTTTTGTTGTATTTTTCCTCTTGTTCTTAACAACATAATGCCATAGAGGACATAAAAACCTCTGCCCTATCCCTTGTGCCATGAGGTTCAGAGGGCAAAAGACTTTTTTTTTTGCACCAAGCTAGAAGAGGGTAAGATATTAGAGGTGAGATTTGTTTTTTCTTTCTTTTTTTTTTTTTTTTTTTTTTTTTTTTTTGAGATGGGAATCTTGCTGTCGCCCAGGCTGGAGTGCAGTGGCGCAATCTTGGCTCACTGCAACTTCCACCTCCCAGGTTCGAGCGATTCTCTTGCCTCAGCCTCCCGAGTAGCTGGTATTACAGGTGCCTGCCACCACTCCTAGCTAATTTTTGTATTTTTAGTAGAGATGGGGTTTCACCATGTTGGCCAGGCTGGTCTTGACCTCCTGACCTCAGGTGATCTGCCTGCCTCAGCCTCCCAAAGTGTTGGGATTATGGGCGTGAGCCATCGTGCCCAGCCGAGATTTTTTTTTTTTTTTTTAAACCACTCTAGTTAGCTGTCCCTCTCTGAATATTGGATACGAATGTAATCACATTTTAACTGTTTTCAAGTGTATTATACTACTGGAGGGTACACAATTTCCAATCATCTGTTAAGAAGAAACTAAGAACATTTGAAACTTTGACCAGCTTTCATTTTGAGGCATTACAAGTTTTTGAAAAAAACAAAACAAAACAAAAAACACCTGATGTTGAATTTACTGTGGTCCTAAGAAGAGCCCTACGTTTTGATTATTTGGATTATGTCTTCTGTCCTGAAAAGTAGCCATCTTACAGGGATTGCAAAGATCTAAGTCTTTCTGGTATACAAAGCTGGATGATTTTGAACTTGACACCAGCTAAGCCATTTCCCAGGGATTTATGAAGACTGATGAAAATACAATTATTATACTGGTAAAATGTTGCTATATAAGTAGGGTGATAGTTACTATTACTGATATTATAGGTATTTTTTTAAAATTCTGAAATGACTTTAGATACATTGCTCCCTGCTTGCAAGTCGTGAGTCCTCCTTTTTGCTTGCTTTCTGTCTTTTTGTTCATTCCCTTAGGTTTTAAGAATAGCTACAAAGTTTTGAAAATGCTTTATAGTTTGGCTCTTTTAAAGCTATAGGCTAAGAGTGTTGACACAGGAAGGTCTTCTCACATGATCCCGCTTTACCCATTAAAGATGTCTATAATGCAGTATCATTGTTTCCTCCTCAAAGGAAGTGACTAATAGGGCCAGGAATAAATTACAATCTTAGTGATACAGAATCATTTTGTATCTGTTCTGAACATAATTTATGCTTGGTCCACAGTTAATTTTTATTTATTCTGTAAGTCCTTTTGAATAAATAAAAATGTTTATAATGGAAAAGATCTTGTAGAATAAAGGGAAAAGGAACTCGAGAGTTATTAATTGCAAATCAGAACTGCATTTCTTATTTTATTGATATGCTTTCAACAGGTCCATAAAGTCACAACTATTTTTATAGTAATAGATTATGATTCACCTTTTGTGCTCTCTTGTGAATATACAGTCAAGTTTTCCAGAGATTATATTTTAATATGTGATGATATCACTGCCCTGACAGCTAATGGAACGTGTGCGTGTGTATTCTTGTTTTAAACATTTCTGAGTTTTAACATTTAATATGGTATATAGCAATAGATATGAACCAGATAAACAAAAGCTCATTAATGATTTTAGAAGAACCCTGAGACCAAAGTTTGAGAACCATTTTTCTCTGGCATAGTTAAATTGAAGTTACAGACTTTTCCTTGTAATTTCGTGTTTGTTGTAGGGAACCATAACCTCTTCTGTTTCTGCTCTCTCAGGGAATAGAATGGGAGGCATTGTTTTAAGTCTTGCTCTGTCACCTAGGCTAGAGTGCAATGGCACAATCAAAGCTCACTGCATGGTCATAGCTCATTGCAGCCTTGAAATCCTGGGCTCAAGTGAACCTCCTGCCTCAGCCTCCCCAGTAGCTGGGACTACAGGCATGTGCCACCCTCCCCAGCGAATTTTTGAAATTTTTTGTAGAGATGGATTCTTCTGCGTTACCCAGACTGGTCTCAAACTCCTGACCTCAGGCAACCCTCCCAGCCTCAGCCTCCCAAAGTGCTGGGATTATAGGTGTGAGCCACCATGCCTAGCTTAAAATGTGAATTTTAAGTGTGATTGGTGCAATTCAGGAAGGTGGCTCTTAACAGTTCTTGCTTAAAGGAAGAAAGCTGAAAATAAAGAGACAGAGACCTTTCTTTTTAACAATACTGGCCAGAATTACTATCTTTTGATGTACTCTCATCACTGGAAGGGCCCAAGCATAAATCAAACAACTATTGAGAGTATTTTTAAAGAAGATTATAGTTCAGATAGTGGACTATACTACTACAAGGAATCTAATAATACAAAGTTCCTTTAAAACACACTTAAAATCCTATAATTTTGGGGCTGGAACCACTTTGGCTGCATGTAAATTTTAACAATAACAAATAAAGTGGTGTTCTTGTTCATAGGCATCACCCAGTTAAATGCTTTCCCATTACATCTTTTAACAAATTAAAATGAATTATAAAAATAGACTTTCTAATTTGTTAGCCCTGTTTCTTTCTCCCATTAAAATGATATATTTAACTTGCTTACTACTCTTTCCCCTATGTATTTTATTTCAGTTGGTCGCATTATGTTTCAGCTCTTCTCAGACATATGTCCAAAAACATGCAAAAACTTCCTTTGCTTGTGCTCAGGTAAGTGAATTATTATTTCCGATGAGAAGCTGTGTCTTACAGTTTTACCTTGCTGAACAGAATAGATATTTTCCTGAAATTATAATGGACTTGTGAAATTAGTTTTGTGAATTAAAAAAAAAAAAAAAAAAAGAGTTACTTACACTGACTTTTATATGAAATCAGGGAAGCATTTCTTAAGGGGAAGATATTAGAAAGAAATGATCTCAAAAATGAAAAAGAGTAAGAATCTACATTATGTAATGGAATCTTCTCTATACATTTTAGTTTATAAAATAATAGCACACATTCAAAACTGATTTGATGGAATTTTATGAATTTCACTACTTTGAAAAAATTTAGTATTCCAAATTTTACAATAAATTTTAAATAAATAGAAAAAATGGGGAGGGAAACATCTATAATGTTACTTTAAAATTAGAACACACTGGCCGGGCGTGGTGGCTCAAGCCTGTAATCCCAGCACTTTGGGAGGCCAAGGCAGGCGGATCACCTGAGGTCAGGAGTTCAAGACCAGCCTGGCCAACGTGGTGAAACCCTGTCTCTAATAAAATTACAAAAATTAGCTGGGTATGGTGGCAGGTGCCTGTAATCCTAGCTACTCGGGAGGCTGAGGCAAGAAAATCACTTGAACCCGGGAGGCAGAGCTTGCAGTGAGCCGAGATTGCGCCATTGCACTCCAGCCTGGGGGACAAGAGCCAGACTTCGTCTCAAAAAAAATAAAATAAAATAAAAATTAGAACACACTGAAATTTTAAATTCTTACTTGGATACACATACGCAATTTTTGCCCTAACTCCTTAATTTTGTTGTTTATTTTGAGACGGAATCTGACTCTGTCTCCAAAACAGACTGGAGTGCAGTGGTGTGATCTCAGCTCACTACAACCTCCACCTCCCAGATTCAAGTGATTCTCCTGCCTCAGCCTCCTGAGTAGCTGGGACTACAGGCCTGCGCCACCACACCCGGCTAATTTTTGTTTTTTTTGTTTTAGAGGCAGGATTTCACCCTGTTGGCCAAGCTGGTTTCAAACTCCTGACCTCAAGTGATCTGCCTACCTCGGCCTCCCAAAATGTTGGGATTACAGGCATGAGCCACTGTGCCTGACCTCATTCTTTAACTAGAGTGACAAGTGTGTCTAATATTATGTCCTATAGCATGTAGAGTCTGTACCACACAATTTTACATTTACATGCTGCTTTGTATTATTTATTTTGGTTTGCATGCATGTGTGTATGTTAAATTATCATGTCATCTACTTCTTATATCTCTTCCAGTGCCCAGCAAGATTTGACACAGGATTAATTGGTTTGTTCTTTCTATGGAAGGATGTATGTATAATTAAATTTCATTTCTTTTTTTTTTCCAGGAGAGAAAGGCCTTGGGAAAACAACTGGGAAGAAGTTATGTTATAAAGGTTCTACGTTCCATCGTGTGGTTAAAAACTTTATGATTCAGGGTGGGGACTTCAGTGAAGGTAGAGCTAAAAGTTGTGTTCCTAATAACTCCATCTATCAGTTTCTAAAGTATTTCAGTATTACTCTTAGTTCTAAATATTGTATCAATTACAGTATGATATAAAATGTGGTCAGTGAGTACTTGTTGGATGAGTGAATATTATAGATCCAGAATGTATGAAAAAGCAAAGTACCACGTAAGAAATTTTATCTTGTTTTTATGCAGTTTATTAATATTATAGTTACTTAGTGAATTCCTTTACAATGAATGCCAAAGTACTGTCTGATTGCTTTTGTTCTAGAATGTTTTTGATGTTGTTACTGTTTGAAATAAGTGGATTGTGAAGATGGCTTTTTTTATGGTATTTATTGTAATGGGATTTGACATATATTTTAAAGATGAAGTTAATTGAGGACTCTTGAGAATTTTGATTATTGCAGCAATTATAACATTCCAAGGTTTCCTTCAGCAAATTGAAGCTATCAAAAATGATTTATGTGTTAGTATATTTTTAATGTTCATTATGGCTTAATGTAACTCATTATTTGCAGGTAATGGAAAAGGTGGAGAATCAATTTATGGTGGATACTTTAAAGGTAAGGCTTATTTTACCGTCTTTTGTTTCAGTTCTGATATTAAAGCAAGTTTGATCATATACTTTTAATGAGAAGAGGTTTACTTATAGTTCACTTTTTGCATGAAACTAATGCTGCATGAAAATACTTTATTTGCATGAATTTGGGGATAAATTATATTGTAATATATAATTTTTAATTGACAAGATTAATTAAGGCTAACTTTATGGTTAAACATGACTTTCAGCATGGAGGTTAGGCAACTATATACATGAAAACTCCTATCTTCCTGCCTAAAACTGTCAACATATTCTTTTGTTTATAGAGAATGTGGTCTTTTGCAAAATGAAAAGGTAAGAGAACGAAGCTCAGTAACACAAACTCCAATTCTGTTCCCTTGCACCCTTCCTAATAAATTTATGGACAGTCTGGGTCAGGTTGTGGCTGGATTTCTATATTGCTTGAAGACTTGGAAAATTCTGTGTAATATTTCATACATACTTCTGTATCTTTTTTCATTTCCCAATGGGTTATTAATTTCACATCAGGGAAAAGAGTCTAGTTGTGGGGTTTTTTTTCCCCTAAACCAAGCAATTTCTTTGAATAAAAGTTGAATTTCCTCCTTTTTCAAAGGTTTGTATGTTTTCTTTTGTATATTAGAACTATGACTGTGTTTATTCTTATAATAGTAGCATCTGCATAAATCTAACTATTGCACTTGCCCCAAAAAGCCTTAGAAAAGTCAGTTGCAGAGGTTTGTAATGAAATCTAATATTACTAGGTTTTAACGCTATAATAGCTTCAGTGTTATAATAGTCTTTTATATTTCCTTTGGGGGAAAATGGATTACTACTCTTTTTCAGAAGCCTGTTCCCAAGGTAATCACTTTTTAAAGTTTTCTATGTTTCTGTTTGTTCTGAAGAAGATTTGTTTGTATGAATGTTAAAAGGACATTTAAATTAGTTTTCAAGGATATTCCTGCTGGAATTAAAATAACTCTAAGTGATCTTTATCACAGATTTTTTTTCCTTTGAACTAGTAGGAAACAGCTGTTTAGCTGGTTCTATTATGTAGCAATTTAAAACTAATGCTTTAGGCCACTTTGTGGTTGTTCCCTGTGGCAGATACTTTTGTACCTTAAAATTGTATTTTGCTATTTAAATTTTTGTTTCACAGGGCTTTCCTGCTTAGATAATTTTGTGATACAATTGAGTATACACATACTTAATTTAGATATGTTCCTGTAACTTACTATAACATAATTTTTTTGGTCTTGTAGTCTAGCTTCAATTCAGTTGAATAATAAATTTACTGTATAAAAATTAAACACCTAAAAAGATTATTAAACTTCTTCCATGTATAGTACATTAGGCAAGCTAATTGGAAATTTGGAGGAAGTAAGCTAGAGATTTTTCTAAAATTTTACTAGTTTTCCCTGAAAGTTAATAATTTAAATATCATTTAGCCAAAGTATATTACTACTAAAAGTGACTGTTCTAAGGCTGTTTGTATAAAGTATTAAATATATGTTCTTTTCCTCAAGGCTTTAATTAGTATCTTTTGGCCTTTTTATGCTTTTGTTATTTGATTAGCTTAAATTTTTCTTTTCTGAGTGTTCAGTCAAGTTATCTGTACTGACCAGAAGAGGAATTTCATCTTTTGCTTTCTATTTATTACTTGAACATTACTTTAAAGTGACTTATAATTGGAGACTGACAAATTTGTGTTTTCTTCAAACAGATGAAAACTTTATTCTCAAACATGACAGAGCGTTCCTTTTGTCAATGGCAAATCGAGGGAAACATACCAATGGTTCCCAGTTTTTCATGTGAGTAGGCATAATTCAGAGATGAGCTTTTCTTAAACAGAGAAGTGCTGTTCATAAGAAAGATGGTATAGTTAAACCAAGTTTAATGCTAAAATTCTGTCAGCTTTATTTTTATTATTAATTTCTAATATCATTGAAACTTAGAACGTCTTAACAACTGCCTCAGCATTCAGCATATATCCTGGATTGGAAGAATGGGACTTAAAAAACTTAAAATTTACACATTGTTTTCAAAATATGCCATCATCTTCAAAAAAGATTACTCTTTTTAAAAATTACTCTATTACTCTTCAAAAAAGATGATGGCATATTTAAGCCCTGTTAAATTTGAGTGCTCACTTACCAAAACTAGATTGGAACATAAACTATTGATGAACATGTAAAAATTGTTCATAGTAGCGGATTCAGTTATTGTACCCCCTCAGCAGGGAAAGCAGTTTGAGTAAACCATTGCATGGTTGTTTTTTTCTCTTACTGTTGCTCTTTGAGGCAATTTTGAGAGAGGTACTGTTATTTTCTGATGTGATGTAGAGATAGGTGACCTGCTGTTGAGCACACATTTTAGAAAACTCAAATGTTATGAGGTCTCCATGCATAATTGAAATAACCCATTGTTGCTATCATTTCCACCAAAATTTATGAGATTGTCACTCAGGAAACTTAAGAATACTAAATTTGCTTTTGAAAAAGCAAATATATTTACATGTATGTGCACTGCACAATCAAAAACTTATCTTTTTCTTATCTGAAAATTCTAAATAAATCCTTTGGCATACTTTCAGTTATATTCTTATCTAAAGCTGCTTCAAAACCTATTTTTATCATAATTCTGTCATATAAAATGTGAAAGATAACTGTCCAGCAGGAGGGTTATTGTTTTTGATTGGAAGTGAATCTCAGTTGTGCTATGTATGTTGGAGAAATATTTCATTAATGATTTATTGAAAACATTTTCTTTGTCATCTTTCTGAATGAATATGAATGGCGCTTCCCTGTCTTTAAAGGAGTATATTACTGACATATAAAACTCAAATGTTAAATTTTTCTGAAAAATATATTTCTACATGATCTGATAAAGTTCAGATAAGGGGCATTCTATTCCTAAGAATGTCCTAAAAATGGAAAACTGATAAAAGATTATGCTTAGAATTATACAGGTAAAAGACCTACAACAGTTGTTCTCTTATCTTGTTTTGATCCCATAGGTTATTTGTTATTACTCTTCTTTAATAGAGTGACTTTCTATTCTTAACCTTCTTAAGAGCCAATACAAAGCAGAAAGAAATATTTTCAGAAAGACTTTTTAATAGTAACTTAATGTAAAAATTGTTTATCCTTTGGTTGAGGTTTCCCATTTCCATTTTTAAGCTTATCTGAACTGTGAACATGAAAAACATAATGATTCATTGGTCAAGAAGCTACCATTTGAGGGCTCTAAAGTTTCTTTTAGATTTCCTTTTTTATATCAGTACAATTAAAATTTATCAAGTAGCAGCAGCTTCTTGATATTGTTATATACATTAGCTTGTTCATAAAATGTTAGAGTTAAAACTCATTAAAAATGCTATCGTTAAACATACACTAATTAAAATTCAGTATATGAAATTCTCCCTTCAAAAACATCTTATTTTTATTTTATTTAGTACTTACTTACGTATTTTCTAGGAACATCTAGTAAAGGCCTTTACTGTTTTCTACATGGCCTAATTTTATATTGGACTACAATTTTTGAGGAGGAATGCCAAATAATTTTAAATCAATAAATGGCAATTACAATTTTTACACTTATTTTCAAAGTTAATTTACTTTAGATGGTAGTGAAATCACTGTGAACTTCTGATTGAAAGAAAATTTTTTACTTTTAGTTTGAAATTTCCTTCTAGAAAGGGGTTTGCAGTCCCTTTGCAAAAGAGTAAGCAATCTTGGAAGTAATTGACTATTTAATCCTCCTGTATTTTTTCTAAAGATTTTTGTGTCTGTATACTTTCTTTATGCTGGCTAGAAAGATCAATTCTCAAGAGTTGCAGGATAAAATCAAATTAACTTTCATGTTTCAGAACTAAAACATATACTTGCATTTATGGGAAGGATAGGTAAAAATGGAGATGGTGGCTGATGAAAGAAAAATCTTTGAAACTATGTTTTTACAAGCCCAAAGCCTTTTGGAGTTGAAAGTATTAAAATATGATACGCTGTCTTCAGGTTATGTATATGATCACAGATAATAGCTCTGATGGTCACAGAGCTTGCTGATGGCTTCCAAAGGATGGCTCCTGCCTTTTACCCTGTTACCACAACTCCTCATATGGCACCTTGAGTGTCAGTTCTGGAATCTGAAAAAGAAAGGATAGTGTAAGAATGGTGGTAAAATAAAAAGAACTGTCTTTATAGTTCCTGCTTTATGAGCTCAATAAGGATTTTTATACATCATTGCAAAATTGTTTTTGTAGTTTTTGTTACGAATCTGTTACTCTGCAATTCCTAAGGAGTAGATTTGGTGCTGTTAGTGTGGGTATTTGCAAAACATCCCTCAAGGATTCTTGTGTTTTGTGCATAAACTACTGTCTTCATTACTTACACATTTAAAAACTCCCCCTTCCTTAGGCATGTGTCATTTTTATTCAACATAATTCTGCTTATATTGCTTTCTTTGGCTGGAACAATTATATACATAATGAAAATCAGATTTTCTTCTATAAATCTATTTGTAATTTTTACAGTAACTTTATTTCTACTACTGTATTTGTTATAATGATTTTGCTCTTGGGGGTCTATATAGAAGAAAACTTGATTCTTTTTGGAATAGTACTGCTCAAGAAATGTGGAAGAAGTGGTATATGGCACTATCCCCTGGAATCACTAAGGAAACAGTGGTTTTATTTTGAACGTTTTTGAAGGAATTCAAAGACTTGGGACTAAAGCTACCAGGTTAATTTGGCATTTATTTTGTCCTTTGTATTCTTATTTATTTTTTAGGTTAAAGAATAGGAAGAAACCACAATAAAAACTAGAATTATATAGAGTCATAGAATGGAAAGGGATTTAGAGATTATCTAGTCCAACCTTTTCATTCTGTAGATTATGCTAAATTCTTGAAAAAGCATGTAAAGTCCAGGTTATAGAAATTTTACTTATAATCTGGAAGAAACTGATAGCTAGAAAAAGAATCCTGCACACTTATTCATATTATTAATGCCTTTACTATAAATTTAAGCTTATTTAAGCTCAAAATTTTATTAACCACTCTGCTCTGAATTTATTTTAGTTAAGGATTAGAAGCATCAAGCATTTTGCTGGAAAACAAAATGACATTTGGGGAAACATTCTTTCCCCTTTTGCTGTTAGTGATAGCTTATTAATTCTGACTGTAATTGTCATTGTCTTTATATACATTAATAAAAAAGACAAAGATGTTTTATAAAATAGTCATGAAAAAGATTAAGTAAATAGTTTATAGCTTTGTAGTAAGTAACTTTTGGCATAGGACACTAATATAGCTGTCAGGAAACCTTGATTTTAGTTTTGTATGTACCTTGAGTTAGTTTTTCTTAAACATTGGTATGAAAATATGGATGTAAAAGGAAGAAGGTGTTTTGTAGGGTAGTCCTAAGTTTCTGAATGTGTGGAATGATTTGTGTGCAAACATTGTCTTGCCTAATGGAAATAGTCATAATTGCCTAGTTTTCTTTAGTCTGAAAAATGTCTTTAAAAAGTATTGGGGTCATCTTAAATCAAGAGCAACAGAAGTCTCTTCATCAGCTGCTGTTAAATCATGAGTCTGCACAGCCGTAGAGTAGGTCTGCAGAGCCTGCAAGAACAGTTCCTGTCACTGGCCACTGTCAGTGGTCATTAATAATTATAACAATGTAAGAAAACAAGATAATGTGGAAGAGTCAAACTTTGAACTTTAAACAAAACATGTTTGCTACATTTTAGCAGTCATAAATAGGGCAATGGGGGGGCGGGGCATAAGGAGTTTTAGAATATGTTTTATGTCATTTAAGAATCTGACTTGCAAGTACCTAAATGGGAGAGGAGTGCTGATTACTGCAAAGTAGTGGAGCAAAGAGAGTAGAGGAGTGGTTGGTTTTAAGGGGTTTGTAAAGCTATGTTGACATTTTGGGTAATAAAACTAGATTCGGGGTAGAAATGCTTTTTCTACCCACATATTCATAAATTTATGTAAGAGGAAATGCTAGTAAGTGTTAATAACCTGAGAAGTTCTAGCTTTTTCCTTCCTTTCTTTTGGGGTAATACTTTCATATGTTAACTTCAGATTTTTTCATGAGCTAAGATGCTGTGAAACTTAGCCATAATCCAAATTCTCTGAATATCAAGTGTCATCCCTAACATCCAGGCTTAATAACTTAATGTTTATGTAACTTACGTACTAGCAATGTGGAAGAAATTTTTCATCTAGTAATGTTTGGTGTGTATTACCTTAACATTAGTGCTGATTTTTAGAAAGCACTTCTATTTTGGTGCCTTTTGGAACACATGGGTAGAGCGTTGTCAAGTGGCTTGGTTAGTTTCCATTACCCTTATACAAGTGTTGTCATTCTGTACAATTTGGTGCCTCTTCCCTGGCAGCATGATAGTTTCAGGAGTTGAAGGGAAAGCATCCCATGTTAAAAGCTAAAGTGGACAGAAGTTATCTTTATTTCCCTCTTCCATACTACTTTACACCTACAGTCACTTACTTGTTTTTTTTTGCAGCATTCATTGAAAACTCCACATTATTTCAAACATTATGTTCTTTTTTGACACTTATTCATGTTGTCAATGCCTTTATGATAAGCTTATTTTTAAATATTTCAAGATTTATTACATTCAAGACTCTTATAAAGCATTTTGTTCATGGTATAATAGTATTTTGATCTGAGTAGTAATAGATTTATTTGTTTAAATACAGATAAAAATTAGTCAGTGTGTGTTCTCCGAAAAAAATTCTTCATAATGGGGAAAATCAGAGATTAGACAGGAAAAGAAGATATGGTGGCTAAGATTTGACTGCACTTACGCTTTCATCTCTCTTGCCTTTTTATTCTCTGAGAAGGTCCCTGAAATTGTAGTTAGTTATGCTACTTTATTATTATGTTCAGTGACTTAACTTCAATGTGCATCTAATGTTGCTGAACAGTAACTAGGGTCCATACATTTGCTCGTTAACTTCTGAAAGTAGTCTGTTGTGGTATGTCACCAAACAAAGGTTTCAAATGTAGAAGCATGGAAGATTCTTTAACTGTTTGATGTGAGTTAGTTAAAAGTTCCTTGAAATTTTGTTTTGGATGATCTTAACTCACTTTTTTCTAATGAAATTTTTGCTTTCAACTAGTAGTAACTGCTCCTGGGCATTCAGATTTTTTATATCTATGTATGTATTCAAGATGCACTATTCTCTTTTGAGAAAATATTGTCTTAGCTAATTTCTGGGATTTGTGAAAGGAAATGTAATATGTTAATAGCTATTATTGGCACTCTGTGTTACAATATTAAGGATCTAAATAGATTCCCACTTAGCCACAATGCTTTTCTTAAGCATAATTCATCTCTATGTAAATATCCCATATGAAAGAAAATTTAGAGCCCTCCATTTAAAAAAGCTTTCTTGCTCTGCATAAAACTTGAAAATATTTAATTTCAAAGTTATATTGATATTAAAACATAGATTCAGTCTTGTCTTAAAAGTGTATTACAATTTATTTCTTGCCATTTTTGTGTAAAATTTACAGAAAGAGTGTTACACCGTGCGCTCCAAAGGTAATGTCTCATTACTCTAAGGCTCTCTCTCTTTCTTTGCCTTTATCTCTTTAATTCTGTTGTTATGTGCCTTGAAACATTTTAAGAAAAAAAAAAAAAACTTTCTGCTTTATCTATATAGCAGCAGTACATGTAAAACAAGTGCGTTTTATTTTTCATGTTTAATCCTGGGAACTGTATTTTAACTTCAGTGGCTCGTTTCCACCAAGTTCCTATACATTTTCTGTTGGGGGAGTGGGGTTATAGTTTATAGTATGGTTTTAGTTCTCATTTCAGTGTGGAATTAGTCATTTCTGTATAAGGGCAAAAGCTTATCTGATAACGGTATAAAACTATAGATTGGTTTTGGAGTAGCAGTGACACTGTCAATTTCTAGGATTTATAAGGCTTAAATACCTTGTACACATGTTTTTTAAAGTAGATTCAGGGATCGGGGAAACTGAAAAATCACTGTCTCTAAGTAAAAGAGAAAATAGAAATGCATAAATATTGAAAGGCTTTATAATTTGAAATGTTCTTTGTGGTTTTTTCTTTTTTAGGTATGTTTTCATAAGCATATATAAATTTTAAACATTTTTCATAGCCTCTGACCTTAACTTACTGAGCATGTGTCACCACTGCACAACTCTTTAAACAGCTGCTTTTAAGATCAATGCAATTTTTTTTTCCATTGAGAGTTCTGAAAGATTAAGAGTTAGTGAGATGAACTCTCTGCTTCTTTTAGTAGAATTGAATAGTCTGGACTGTGCATATTAGTTCTCTCTGCCCTTTTGTAACCCTCTTTGGCTAATGTCCTCTGTTCATCCATGTATTAGCCAAGTGCCAGTAACCCTGCTTTACATTGGGATTTCTACTCCTGGAATGTAGGTTGAGAACCCCAGAGGGCTTCTTTTTGTTAAATATTTTTAGTATTCTTAATATGTAATTTAATCCAATTAAAGTACAAACTTATATTTCTGTATCTTGAGTTGCAGATGCAAGTAATGGACTTAAATCATTCACATCAGATTTAGGCACCATGGGCAGGCTGAGTTGTCCTTGAAAGAGTCATTCCTGTCTTCATTTGTTTTCTGCACTACTACAATAAAGGACCAAGTTTGCCTATTCTTGGCAGTTTTCATTTGAACGAAAAACTAAATTTGAATGTCATAAAGATAGCTATTCCATCCTCAAATTGAATCTCAAGTAGTATGTTGCTGCATCACTACGTTACTCTGGAATGTTTTATTTCACCATTTTCTCCAAAGGTTTGCCATAAGGTGGTTTTTACAGCCTTTCTGTTAGCCAGGATGGCAAATTGAATTGGGCTCTTTATGTTTTAAGTAAAATTTGCAGGCTTTCCCCAATACTACAGGATCTGTGAGTTACGGGAGAAAGGATCAAGGAAGGAGAAGGAGTGTATCTAATCTGGAAACCATACATTGTTTTTACTTCTACATATTTGGTGCTGACCCCTTACATTGTAGAAAAATTTACTTTTTTAAAAGCACTCTTGGCTGGGCGTGGTGGCTCACGCCTATAATCCCAGCACTTTGAGAGGCTGAGGCAGGCAGATCACCTGAGGTCAGGAGTTTGAGACCAGCCTGGCCAACATGGTGAAATCCCGTCCTACTAAAAATACAGAAATTAGCCGGGCCTGGTGGCGCATGCCTGTAATCCCATCTACTCAGTAGGCTGAGGCAGGAGAATCACTTGAATCTGGGAGGCAGAGGTTGGAGTGAGCTGAGATCGCACCATCGCACTCCAGCCTGGGCAACAGAGTGAGACTCCATCTCAAAATAAACAAATAAAAATAAAAGCACCCTTTACATCTTTCATATAATAGAATCACTAGCTTCTGTACAAATTTCTTGTCTTTAGTGTACTTTGGTAAAGTTTTATAATTAAAGCACATTTCTATCTTGAAGTTACCATCCAAGGTGGTTTCTGGATGCTAGTTTAATGGTTTAAACACTAGTGGCTCATTAATTCACTAGATAGTTTTTGTTTTGTTTTCTTTTTGCTGGCTGTTTTTATTTTTATAATTACATTGGCGTGAATTTCCACTTTTCAATCTTCTAAGGAATATTTGAGATTTGTGCTTTTAAAACTTGATATTTTCTTTGAAATTCTGGAACTTCTTAAGTTGACATTTTAATTTTTTTAAATTAAATTCTGTAGTGCTCTTACAGAACTGAATATTCTTAATGTAAGTATAAGCGTTACAAATCCTTGTACAATAAATATTTTTAGCATTGTTACGAAGGTTAAAAACTGGGTTTTGTTCACTTACATGTCTTAAAATTGCCTTAAAATGAATACAAAAATTTATGTGGAAGCTTCTAGTACAGTTGACTGCTTTAACATGGCCTGACATCTAGTGATATTTTTCTCTTTCAAATTTTCTATCTCTTATATATCTGTTTCTCATTCTTATAAATCAAGATGCTTGTGGTATATAATTCTGAGTCTAATTATCTGCTTTTGAATTTTTTCTACTGCAATTCATATAATGTGAAGATCTGTGAAAATGCTATGGGAAAACTAGCTTGGGTTCAAAATATCTTAACCAAATGTACCCTGTAGGCTTCCCAAGAGTGACTGTCTGACAGTTGGTGACTGTAGAAGAAGCCAGTTGGGTGTTTTCTGGGCCATGGAAATTTAAAATGTCTGTAATGTTATCCATCATTACTTTGCTGTCAGAAGGGATGGCAGATTGAAGCTTTTCTCCCTATCGCATTTTCAGAGTTGCTGTGTCAGAGCTTCACCTTGGGTGAAGAAAGATGGGCAGGAATTCTGGAAACAGAACTCCTAAGACCTACCTCTGTCTTGCCTGCCTAAAAATGTGCACTGACTCAGTATGAGAAATAACAAATAAGAAAACATTTAAGTGTGTGAGGCAAATGTTAATCACACTTTCTTTCCATAGGGCAAATAAGAGGTGCTTTTCTTATTTAATTACGCTGATAAATTTTGAGAGCTTTTTTTTAAAGTGTTTTGTTTTGTTGTTTTGGATTTGAGAGTAACTTTAATTTTTATGTGTATTCATGCTGTGTATTTATGGCTATAAGTCAAATCAAACTGATTTCATATATATACATATATATAATCTAATAGAGATGATTGTAATTCATTATAATTTTGAGTTTTTTTAATTAGTAAAATGGCTACTATTGCTGTTTTGGGGTTTTTAAGGTTAGATGTATATCATGTTTAACTTTTTCCCCTATCTTTTTATCTTTACTTCTTTGTTCTCTACATGCTGTGTTTAAACCTTTCTGCTCTCTTCACCTGAACACATCGTGTTTGACATCATCTTTATGTTGGTGTTTATTACATAGTACCACAAAGCCTGCTCCACACCTGGATGGGTAAGAGTTACATTCTTACTACATTGGGGAAGTGTTTGGGTGGCCAGCCATAAAAAGAGAGTGGACCATGGTTGAGCCCTCAAGGAGCCCTCTTAATGGCTGGCTTAATCTCATAGCCAAACTATTCTTTAGAATCACAGAATATAGTCGTTTTGAAACCCCATGGCTCTCATGTCACTGAAGGAGTTAATCTGTGCTCAGGGATGGCCTTCTCAGCAATATAATTCTTTTTTTTTTTTTTTCTCTGTTTTCCAAAATGGGTCAGGTAGTAAGCAGTACAATTTGAGATGTCCCTGTAAGGAAAGTTTCCAAGTACCAAGTGCAAGTGAAGTCTGAATGTTACAGAATCTTTACCCTAAAATGGTTAAGAACCATTGTATTAAAGGCAGAAAACCGAAGCCCAGTTTGCATAATGGTTTCCTTTTATGAAGCAGATTTCAATTTCTCATTCCATTCTAGTTGCTTCCTACAACAGACAGTTTGGTTTTATTTTCAGGTCTGTGGACATGTCATTGATTACAGTTAATTGTCTTGATTACTGTTTATAGCTTAATTATCATCAAACCAATTGTTTCTTGAATTTGCATTATGACAGGGTGCATGTCGTCTTTGGACTGGTTATTTCTGGTTTTGAAGTAATCGAACAAATTGAAAATCTGAAAACCGATGCTGCAAGCAGACCATATGCAGATGTGCGAGTTATTGACTGTGGAGTACTTGCCACAAAATCAATAAAAGATGGTAAGAACTGTTTTGACAGTAGATGAAGCTGAGCCACAGGTACAGCATTGTTGAAGACTGTAACTAGATTTGAGTAGTGGAATTAGTGGCATAGCAATAGCCCTTGGTGCCTCTGAATCATACCTTACACATTTAATCTTTTAGTATATCTTGTCAAATCTTACTTTTTCTTACTTCCCTTGCCACCAGCCTGATCCAAACCACCAGTATTTTGTGTCTGGATTATTGCCGTAGCGTTGTAACTGTTTACCTTGCCTCTGTCCTATAATTTCTTGTCAGCAGCAGTAGCCTCCTAACTGGTCTCATTGCTTATATCCTAGGCCCGCTATGGTGTGTTCTTAACAGCAAACAGAGTGATCCCTTTGAACCATAGTTTGCATTCATGTCACACCTGCACAGAACCCTCCGAGGACTCCCTTCTTCAATCATCCAAAGCAGAAGTCTTTACGGTGGTCTCTAAGGCCCTGGCTGGTCCAGCTGTCTGCTGTCTCTTTAAACTCTTCCCTTATTCATTGACCTTTTTTCAGACATGCCAACCATTCAGGTTCTTTGTGCTGCCTATTCTCTTTGTCGGGAACAGCCTTCGTTAAGATATCTGCATGACACTGTCCCTTGTTCCTTTAAGTCTCTGTTCAAATGTTGTGTTAAACTACCCTAATCTTCCTATTCCCTTTACACTGCTTTGTTTTTCTGTCTTAGCACTTACCATTTGTCATATTATGCAATTCTTTTTTTTTTTTTTTTTTTTTTTTTTTTTTTTTGAGACAAGAGTCTTGCTCTGTTGCCCAGGCTGGAGTGCAGTGGCACTGTCTCGGCTCACTGCAACCTCCATCTCCTGGGTTCAAGTGATTCTCCTGCCTCAGCCTCTGGAGTAGCTGGGATTATAGGCATGCACCACCATGCCTGGCTAATTTTTGTTATTTTTAGTAGAGACATGGTTTCACCATGTTGGCCAGGCTGGTCTAGAACTCCTGACCTCAAGTGATTTGCTCACCTTGGCCTCCCACAGTGCTGGGATTACAGATACGAGTTGCTGCACCAGTCCTATTTCTTGTTATTTGACCCAACCAGAATATAGGCTTCATAAAGACAAGGGAGTTATTTCCTTACAATCTTGCCAGTAATTTTATTATAAACTTGAAAAAAGCTGTCTATATTTAATTTTTTGTTTGCTGTATGTAAAGCATATTTTATGATATTCAGTAAACACATTTTTTACTCTGAAAGGTAGGCACTGAAGTTTAGTACTAATGTTTTTATTAATGTTTCTTAAAAGTTTTTGAGAAAAAAAGGAAGAAACCAACTCATTCAGAAGACTCGGATTCCTCTTCCAATTCCTCTTCCTCTTCAGAATCATCTTCAGAAAGTGAAATTGAACATGAGAGAAGCAGAAGGAGGAAACATAAGAGGAGGCCAAAAGTTAAACGTTCTAAAAAGAGGCGAAAGGAAGCAAGCAGTTCAGAAGAACCAAGGAATAAACATGTAATGAATCCAAAAGGGTATGTGTAAAACACCAATGTACTCTTACCTAAAAACAAACTCTCTGGAATGGGAAAAGTATGTATAATTCTATAAACTCAATTTTATTACCTGTTACTGAAAAAGGATAGCATTTTTTAAACTTTATCTAAATTGAAATCTGGCAAATCTAGGAGTAGGTAGCATAGGCATTTCATCTCCAAGATTTGTGTGTTTTCAGTTTTCAGGTCAAAACAGTCCTAAGAATTCTTTTTTTTTTTTTTTTGAGATGGAGTCTCGCTCTGTTGCCCAGGCTGGATGGAGCGCAGTGGTACGATCTCGGCTCACCGCAAGCTCTGCCTCCCGGGTTCACGCCATTCTCCTGCCTCAGCCTCCCAAGTAGCTGGGACTACAGGCGCCTGCCACCATGCCCGGCTAATTTTTGTATTTTTAGTAGAGATGGAGTTTCACTGTGTTAGCCAGGATGGTCTCGATCTCCTGACCTTGTGATCTGCCTGCCTCGGCCTCCCAAAGTGCTGGGATTACAGGCGTGAGCCACCGCCCGTGGCCTTTTTCTTTTTTTCTTTTTTTTTAATTTAAGAGATAGGGTCTTGCTCTGTTACCTAGACTGGAATACAGTGGCACAATTATAGCTCACTGCATCCTCCACCTCCTGGGCTCAAGAGATCTTTTCTGCATCAGCCTCCTGAGTAGCTAGGACTACAGGCGTGTACCACTATGTCTGGCTAATTTTTAAATTTTTTGTAGAGACAGGGTCTTCCACTATGTTGAACAGGCTGGTCTCTGACTCCTGGCCTCAAGCAATCCTCCCACCTAAGACCCCTAAAGTACTGGGATTACAGGTGTGAGCCACAATGCCTGACCTGGAACTCTTAAAATAAAAAAGTTAGGATCATTTACCAATTTTCCTATCAAAATTCTAGTCTTTGGGTTTTTCACTGGGTTGATATATTTTCTCTTTGTGAAAATCATGTAACTCTTTTGAATGAGACTTGTAAGCTATCATTAATTATGCTGTTGTTTCAGTGTCTAATTTTATGTGCTTTTATTATGAAATGCAAACATTATACATTTTAATCAGCGACTTGGTTTGTTCAAAGTCACTCTGAGAGGAGTGATACCAATGAAAAAAGGTCAGTTGATTCCAGTGCTAAAAGGGAAAAACCTGTGGTCCGCCCAGAAGAGATTCCTCCAGTGCCTGAGAACCGATTTTTACTGAGAAGAGATATGCCTGTTGTTACTGCAGAACCTGAACCGTAAGTAGGATGACTACACTATATATTTTTATTTCTCTGAGACACAGTTCTGTCAGCTCATTGCATTCCACACTCATGTATGGAACATGATCCATGTTTGAAGCACATTGAAAGGTACTATGGGAGTATTAGATTAATGAATGATATGTAGGAAATATGGGAGACTAGATTATTGAGTGATATGTACCGTATCTTTCAGAATTCACATTCTAGTAGGGAGAGGAGGTTGGGCAAGTTGGTCAGGGAAGCCCTTATTGGTGATCTGGAAAGATTTTATTCCTGATCTTCTTGCCTTTGCCTTTTATTAAAGGGGTAAGGTTTTAGTTATCAGAATAGAGAGTTAGTTGAAGTCTTCAGATCCATTTGAGTGATGAAGCATGCTTTCCAATTTGAATAGTGCATAATTAATTGGTGAGTGGAGATACAATTTAGTATCATAAATAAGTTACTTTTGTCAACTTGTTCAACGATTATTTCTCTGCATTGGAAGAGTGAATATGTCGCTTCAGATTTAATCTGAGAAAATAGTATTTAATGTATTTTGTGTATTAGACTAAAGTTTAGAATTATTAAAAGAAAATGTTTCATGAACGGAAATACCATAATGGATGGTGTTATTGATAAGTTCCCTATGAAGAGTTATTTTGAAAGCTGAAAAGTATAAGAGTCCTTGTTTATAATTAGGTCTTTGCATAAAGTTATTTAGTTTATTAAATATTTTTAAAGCCTGATATTGTCTTGTTTTAAAAAGTGATTGCAAAATGGCATGTATCTTTGAATTAATAGCTTAACATAATATGTTTTCATTATTAAAAATTCTAGCTTCTTTGCTTACTTTTAATTTTCATCACAATCTTCTTTTCCTAGGAAGATTCCTGATGTTGCACCCATTGTAAGTGATCAGAAACCATCTGTATCAAAGTCTGGACGGAAGATTAAAGGAAGGGGCACAATTGTATGTGTGATAAGACTTTTTTTGAAATTATGTATCTAATAAAAGATTTTTACCTATTGCTAAAATCCTAGCTTTAATTTTAGATATAATACAATATCTGTTCAAGGAACTAATTGTATTTTCCATGGTTATGGGAAGGTATTGCTGTTAGAGCAAAGTATACTGCTGTGTTTGAATGGGTTTAATTGAGTATGAAAGAAGGAACATGTGAAACCATCAGTGAGTATGCTGAGAAATCATTAAGACTTTAAAGAGGAAAATTTTATGTGGATTACAGGTGAATCTCAGCCTTGCCTATCTCTTTTAATGCCTTGTTTGAAATAACTTCACCTGAACCTAATATAAAAGTTGAAAAAAAAAAAGGAAGAACTTTAGACCATCCTTTTGGTAACTTAAATCATTACCTTTGATGGGATGATCTGAGATTGGGTCTTTTACTTAACTCTGTCATATAGCAGACTGTTGTGGAGAGGCATTTTTAAAAATAGTATTATTTTTGTTTTTAAAGCGCTATCACACACCTCCAAGATCAAGATCCTGTTCTGAGTCAGATGATGATGACAGCAGTGAAACTCCTCCTCACTGGAAAGAGGAAATGCAGAGATTAAGAGCATATAGACCACCTAGTGGAGAAAAATGGAGTAAAGGAGATAAGTAAGAACTTTGAGTAAAAGCATAATCCTGTGTCTGTTATATTTTAAGTGTTAAAGGGATTGGATACAATTCTGGACTTTTCATTAAAGAGTCAATGAAAGATTCACAGTCAGAATTAGACTGTGACCAAAGGAAATACGTTTGGGACTACTTGGTGAAAGTAGTACTCTTAACTTGGGCTTTTCAATCAAAATCCTGTTTCCCTTAAACAAAAACTATAAGCCTGTATCTTTTAATGACCTCTTAGTCAATTTTAGAAATAATTAGGACTTAGAAATTATATAGCAGATTCTTTCCTAGCCAGCCAGGTCACTGATGAGTTCATTGGTAAATGGGAAAACCTGCACTCGGTGTACATGTTGACTTTTGATCTCAGAGACTGTTGCTTTTTTAGAAGTGTACACATCTCTTACCTTCAGTACTGTCCCACAGTGGAATATTTATTTTAGGAAGGGGACAGGCTGCAGAATAGCTAGTGAGAAATATGCTAATGGGACCCTGTGTGATCCTCCATGGTAGTATTCTCTTTTTCTCTGGGGGCATCCTGCAGAGTGGTTTGGGATTGGGAAAAGGAGGAAAAGGAATGCATCTGCTGTGTAGAAGTGGCTCAGACACAGTGGTGCTGAGGTCTTTCAATTCTGAGCCTTGACATAAACGCTCAGATTGTAAAGCCTGTATCTGTTTTCGTGTACTTTTTCCTCAATTTCTTTTTTAAGTAGTTTACAGTCTTAGGGGAAATCTGGGTTACCTCTATGAGGCCGAGAAAAAACAAGCTTCATGCTAGTTTCAGGCAGCTATCCTGCATCTTAAGAAAATCAACAAATTGTTTAAGACCTTGGTTTGACTCACCCTCAGAAACTGTTCTGAGAGGCAGAGGGTTGTAAGCAGGTAACAGCCAGAAACTCTTGTGATTGAGTTCAGCAGTATTCTTGTGATTAGTTGGTTTGGTTTTCAAACACATTTCCCTAACAAATGTAAGGTTCTTTGCTTAGCTTAAAAAAAAAAAAAAAAATCCTTTTATAAGTGAATTTGTTAGTAGTTCTCAGTGTGTGTCTCTGAAAGCATAACAAGACCAGGCCTATAACTCTGATTCATGTTTCCTGCGTGTGCTTAAAGTGTTAATGGGGTCAGGAACTTTGTTGTTAACAAAGCTGTGTCTTAGGCATAGAAAACATGCTTATAAATCACCGCATGAATATTATGTCCTTTCTATAGGTTAAGTGACCCCTGTTCAAGTCGATGGGATGAAAGAAGCTTGTCCCAGAGATCCAGATCATGGTCCTATAATGGATATTATTCAGACCTTAGTACAGCAAGACACTCTGATGGCCACCATAAAAAACGCAGAAAAGAAAAAAAGGTTAAGCATAAAAAGAAAGGGAAAAAGCAGAAACATTGCAGAAGACACAAACAAACTAAGAAGAGAAGGATTCTTATACCGTCTGACATAGAATCCTCAAAATCTTCCACTCGAAGAATGAAATCCTCTTGTGATAGAGAAAGGAGTTCTCGTTCTTCCTCATTATCGTCTCATCACTCATCAAAGAGAGACTGGTCTAAATCTGATAAGGATGTCCAGAGCTCTTTAACCCATTCCAGCAGAGACTCATACAGATCAAAATCTCACTCACGGTCTTATTCTAGAGGAAGCTCAAGATCAAGGACTGCGTCAAAGTCCTCATCACAGTCTCGAAGTAGATCAAAGTCCAGATCTAGTTCCAAGTCTGGGCACCGAAAGAGAACATCAAAATCACCAAGAAAACCAGCTTCTCAGTTAAGTGAAAATAAACCAGTTAAAACAGAACCTTTAAGATCAACCATGGCACAAAATGAAAATGTAGTAGTACAACCAGTTGTAGCAGAAAATATTCCTGTAATACCACTGAGTGACAGTCCCCCCCCTTCAAGATGGAAGCCTGGACAGAAACCTTGGAAGCCCTCTTATGAGCGAATTCAGGAAATGAAAGCTAAAACAACCCATTTGCTACCCATCCAAAGCACTTACAGTTTAGCAAATATTAAAGAGACTGGTAGCTCATCATCCTACCATAAAAGAGAAAAAAATTCAGAAAGTGATCAGAGCACTTATTCAAAATACAGTGATAGAAGTTCAGAAAGCTCACCAAGGTCAAGGAGCAGATCTTCTAGGAGTAGATCTTATTCCAGATCATATACAAGATCACGTAGTCTAGCTAGTTCACATTCAAGGTCTAGGTCTCCATCATCTAGATCTCATTCACGAAATAAATACAGTGATCATTCACAGTGTAGTAGATCATCTTCATATACTTCTGTTAGCAGTGATGATGGAAGGCGAGGTAAGAGGAGACTTAGATCCAGTGGGAAAAAAAATAGTGTTTCACATAAAAAACACAGCAGCAGCTCTGAAAAGACACTTCACAGTAAATATGTCAAAGGTAGAGACAGGTCTTCATGTTTGAGAAAGTATAGCGAGAGCAGATCATCTTTAGATTATTCTTCAGACAGTGAGCAGTCAAGTGTTCAGGCTGCACAGTCAGCCCAGGAGAAAGAAAAGCAGGGCCAAATGGAAAGAACACATAATAAACAAGAAAAAAACAGAGGTGAAGAAAAATCCAAGCCTGAACGGGAATGCCCTCATTCAAAAAAAAGAACTTTGAAAGAGAATCTTTCTGATCACCTTAGAAATGGCAGTAAGCCCAAAAGGAAGAATTATGCTGGTAGTAAATGGGACTCTGAGTCAAATTCAGAACGAGATGTAACTAAAAACAGTAAAAATGACTCCCGTCCATCCTCTGACAAGGAGGAAGGTGAGGCCACATCCGATTCTGAATCAGAGGTTAGTGAAATTCACATCAAAGTGAAACCCACAACCAAGTCGTCTGCAAATACTTCACTGCCTGATGATAATGGTGCTTGGAAATCAAGCAAACAGCGCACATCAACTTCTGAGTCTGAGGGGTCCTGTTCCAATTCGGAAAACAATAGAGGAAAGCCACAAAAGCACAAACATGGGTCAAAGGAAAATCTTAAAAGAGAACACACCAAAAAAGTGAAAGAGAAATTGAAAGGGAAAAAAGACAAAAAGCACAAGGCTCCAAAACGAAAGCAAGCATTTCACTGGCAGCCTCCACTAGAATTTGGCGAAGAGGAGGAGGAGGAGGAGATTGATGACAAGCAAGTTACTCAGGAGTCAAAAGAGAAAAAAGTTTCTGAAAACAGTGAAACCATAAAAGATAATATTCCAAAACCTGAGAAATCCTGTGAAGAGGGCAACCTTTCAGGTAAACATAATACAGTGACTGTTTCCTCAGATCTTGATCAGTTTACTAAAGATGATAGTAAACTCAGTATTTCTCCCACAGCTTTAAATACTGAGGAAAACATGGCCTGTTCACAAAACATTCAGCATGTTGAAGAAAGTGTTACCAATGGAGTGGAAGATGTGCTTCAAACAGATGACAACATGGAGATCTGTACTCCTGAGAGGAGTTCCCCAGCAAAGGTAGAGGAGGCTTCCCCTCTAGGAAATGCACGGCTTGATACCCCAGATATAAACATTGTTCTAAAGCAGGATATGGCAACAGAACATCCTGAAGCAGAGGTGGTAAAACAGGAAAGCAGCATGTCTGAAAGTAAAGTGTTGAGTGAAGTGGGGAAACAGGACAGCAGCTCTGCTAGCTTGGCTAGTGCTGGAGAAAGTACCGGGAAGAAGGAGGTGGCTGAGAAGAGCCAGATCAACCTCATTGATAAGAAATGGAAGCCCCTGCAAGGTGTGGGGAACCTGGCAGCACCTACTGCTGCCACATCCAGTGCTGTGGAAGTTAAGGCATTGACCACTGTGCCTGAAATGAAACCACAAGGCTTGAGAATAGAAATTAAAAGCAAAAATAAAGTTCGGCCTGGGTCTCTCTTTGATGAAGTAAGAAAGACAGCACGCTTAAACCGTAGACCAAGAAATCAGGAGAGTTCAAGTGATGAGCAGACGCCTAGTCGGGATGATGATAGCCAGTCCAGGAGTCCAAGTAGATCTCGAAGTAAATCTGAAACCAAATCAAGACACAGAACAAGGTCTGTCTCCTATAGTCACTCAAGAAGTCGATCGAGAAGCTCCACATCATCTTATCGGTGAGCAATATTCTCTTTCCTTCTCCCAAAGAGAGTCTGTTAATGTTTAGGTTGGAAGAATATCAGAATTAGGGACAGAATTACTATTTCCAAATATCTGAAAGGAATAAGAAGTCTTGTTTTGTGTGATTCAAAGAGTAGATTGAGGACTTAAGGAGAGGGAATTTCAGGAGGAGAAATTTGGGCTGGGTTTACAAAACTCTATTACTATCTAAAGCTCTCTGTCACTAGAAATGAGTTCCCATGATAGTTGGTAAATTCTCCATCTTGAAAGGTGAGGCTGCTTCTTGCCAGTCAGCAATGCCTTAGAAGGGAATCCTGAATTGACAGAATATATAGAATTTGCAGATCATTAATCTAACCTTCCATTTTACGCATGTGGAAGGTGAGGGCCAGAGAGGCAAAATTACCTGCCCAAGACTTGAGTCTTAGTTTAGATGTGGGATAGGGATAAACATGATCATCTTTAGGTTTTTTTGTTGTTGTTTGAAAAGCAATAAAAGAATTTAAAACACCTCTTCCTCAACTTTGTCACTCTGCACCTTCATGAAAAGGTTTTTTGTTATTGTTATAAATTGCATCATAATTTGTCAGCATAGAATGGATAACAGATGAGAATTAAAAACTAAAAATATTTGTGATGGTAATAGGAAGTTGTTAAGCAGTTGTGTTGCATTCTTTTTCTTGTAAATATTTTATGGTTTTACCTGTTTCTTAATTATTCATATCCCTTATTATATTGTGCTTGATACTCATAATTTGAACTGAAAATACCGTAAGAATCTTTGACATGTTTTTCCTTTCTAGTCATTCATCAGTCTTTCTTCCCTTGCCTACCCAGACTTCTTAAAAAAGGAACTGCCACATGCCGTCTATACTCAGTCTCCCATTTTCTCCTCGGCTGTGTGCTTGCTGCCTTCTGTGCCTTCCCCTCCCTGCATCTCTTAGTTTACTGACTTAAGACTTTCAGGTACTTCCGATGGCCATGCTGTGGCATATTTTCAGCCTCACTGCTGGAGCCCTCTGCTAGCTCTCCTTTCTCCTACTCAGGCCATTTCGTCCTTGTGTTATCAGCTTCTCTTCCTCCTCGTGGCCTTTTCTCTCTGAGTTCCTGTTGCTAGATGTAGTTGCCTGTTGAGCGACTCCAGCTTCCTATCTGCTTATGAACCACCTTACCATTTACACAGAGACAGCTCTGAGCTATTAGTGATGCTGGCCACTCTTCTCATTTACCTTCCCACCTCTGCCTTGGAGTGGGTGGTATTTCAGTTTGTAATGAAGACAGCAAGGCATAGAAAGGCTCAGGGACTTGTTCTAGGCTATGTAGCTAACAGGTAGTAGACTGAGAGGGATAAGCCTGAGTACTGCCCTGCCTCCCTGTTTTGGTTACCTGCCTGGGCCTGACACCCCCATTAAGCTGCGAACTCCTTGAAGTCAGGAACTGTGTCTTACTGATCATTCAGTCACCTCATAGGGTCTGGCTTTATTATTTTTGGTTGAATAAAAGACTATGATCTTATTAGAACATGATGTATTCATTTTCTTGCAGATATACTGGAAGCAGGTCAGTCTTCCAAAACATAAGTGCATACTGAATAAAACCTGTGGTGATATTACATAATGTCACCTATACACAGAGGTATTGTTCTGTTCCTGAATGACAGGCTTAAAGTAGGGGAGAAGGGTGGGGAGCCAAGTGAATGCAGAGGGGCAGAATTGTACTGCTTACATTTTTGCTTGTTTTATTAAGTATTAGACATAAAAAATGATTAAAGTATAAAAAACTATATAATACATACTCATGTACCTGCCATCTAGCTTAAAAAAATAGAACTTTGGGCCGGGTGGGGTGGCTTACGCCTGTAATCCCAGAACTTTGGGAGGCCGAGGTGGGCAGATCACGAGGTCAGGAGTTCGACACCAGCCTGACCAACATGGTGAAACCCCGTCTCTACTAAAAATACAAAAATTAGCCGGGCGTGGTGGTGCATGCCTGTAATCCCAGCTACTCAGGAGGCTGAGGCACTAGAATCATTTGAACCTGGGTGACGGAGGTTGCAGTGAGCTGAGATCACGCCACTGCACTCCAGCCTGGGTGACAGAGTGAGACGACTCCTCAAAAAAAAAAAAAATAGCGCTTTGATGTACCAGTGCCACCCCTAGTTGCACGCCTATGTCCCAAAGTTAACCATTATTCTAAACTTTGATTATAATTTTGTCTTTATCGTTTTACCCCAAATGTTTCTATCTTCATACAATGTTATGTTTGTTTTTTTAATAAATAAAATACTTATATATATATAGATGTTCTACATTTGCCTTCTTCATTCAGTGTTGTATTCTAGAGATATATGTCTCTACCTTAATTTTTTTAACCCATTCTACCATTGGTGGAGATTTGGTTTATTTTCTTCTCAGTGTTATTGGTGTTATAAATCAGTCTTCTATGCACATACTTGTGCCAGCCTTTTCTTGTTTTTCTTCATTTTCTTCTGTTTGATTTTAACCATGGTTGTTTTGAGATTTCCTCGTTAGCTGACGCTGTCACATCCACTGTCAGGAGTTTGTGAGTTTTCTTCTTGTGTTTTCCTCTTCCTGCCCTACCAGTAATTAATTTTAATATCATGGTGAGTTAACATAATTATATATTTTTTCAATTGCTTTAATTGTAGATCAAGAAGCTACTCTAGAAGTCGGAGCAGAGGATGGTACAGCAGAGGCCGAACCAGAAGCCGGAGCAGTTCCTACCGGAGTTACAAAAGTCATAGGTGAGCTTGTGATCTCGCTCTGTGATGTGGTCTCCATCATGTCCACTTTTTAAGGCTATACAGATAGAGGGGGTAGTTGTTGAGAAGAATCATGTCATTACTGAATATAATACTGGCCTATTTTCTCATGTAGTTTTTTCTGTGAAAGAGCTGTGGAATTCTTGACTATTCCTCTGTTGGGATCTTATCAGAGTGAGACAAGAGAAGCAGTAGAAATATTTAAGAAGCCTTGACCCCTACCTCCACCTCCCCCACATGCATCTTCCTTAACCTAAGTTTTACATCTGCATTTACCTCTTGACATGGGTTAGAGATTGGGATAGGAAGACTGTAGAGAGGGGACCAAGAGGAAGAAGCATATATGTTGGGGGAAGGGTGGCCCCAGATTTCTAGTTCTCCTAGCTGCTTTCCCTCTTTTGCCTCTGAGGTATTTTCTACTGCTGTCACTTCACTTTACTTAACAGAGGTCCTACCTATACAGACCTTTCCCCTAACTCCACCCAGTTTAGAGCCTCCCTAGTGACTTTATATGCATCTCAGAGAAGAACTGCATAAAACTTCATCTTAGGAAATCCAATAGGCTTTTTAGAAAATCCAATATACTTTTGATATGAAAACAAAACAAATGTAGCTGTGGGATTTCACTGTATTTTCACCTTGGTGGGCAAATAAATGTCTAGATATTTGGTATAGCCCATCCTGCCCTGATCTAGAAGATGATGGTCCTTCATGTGATTAATATTAGGACGTCCAGCAGGAGCAGATCCAGGAGCAGCTCATATGATCCCCACAGTCGGTCCAGGTACGAACAGGGATTGGGTAACCATCAGTGGGGCAGAACTGAAAGATCTTGTTTTATAAACTGTTAGTTCAAAGTGGTATTTTATTGAGTAACTAAATGCATATATTTGTCTCCTGAAACCATACCTTTTCTAAATGAGGTCTTTTTGACAGGTTTTATCTGTTGGCCCATTGTACTCTAGTATCAAAAATGACAGTATCAAATTGTAATGGCAGGTGTTTATTGAATATAATTGCCTACAAAGATCCACCAGATTTAAACTAACTCGTTAATTTTATGGTATTTTTCAACGCAGAAAAGAAATTAAAATTTTTCTCTTTAATTATGTTAAGTCTCATTTGGGGGCAATTGTTAAATGTTTCCAGTTCTTGTTTTGGAAATATATCCTCACACTGTCACCTAGTGCCCATGTTCTAAGCTAGAACACTCCTAAGATCCTAAAAAGAAATAGGAACATATGAGTATTTGAGTGGGAAAATTTAGTGTTTGTTGTTGCTGTTAAAGCAGGTCCTACACCTACGATAGCTACTATAGCAGGAGTCGGAGTCGAAGTAGAAGCCAGAGAAGTGACAGTTACCACCGAGGCAGAAGTTATAATCGGCGGTCCAGGTGGGTCTCTCTCCTTTATCATCCGTTATCGCACTGCAGGCCACGGTGGGCACTTGATATGGGAGGTGACGGGCTGCTAGTGGAAGAGAAAGCGGTATAACTTTCCAAGGACAGAAATACTTCTTCCTGGTTAAATCTGAAAAACCCACAAGCAGCCACTAAAAGTGGCTTTTATATTAAGAGTTGCCAGGTAATATCTGTTGGTTATTATTAATGTTTGAATCTAAAATGGGTTTTTAAATATTCACATATCTTGGACAGACCTTTGTTTTGGAAAGAAAGAAGGCCAGCCAAACTGTGGCCACTTGCTTAAATAGAACTACTTGCTAGCAGTAGCCAGTTTCTCATTTTTTTTTTAATAAAAAAATACATAATATCATTTGCTTCAGCAGCAGGATTGAGATTTATAGGTTGTCAGTTATTTAGCAAAATACATTTATGTATTATATGTATTATGTTTAACATATTTTGGCTTCTGCAAAAATCTTTATGTTAACTTTTGTACTGTCCTTTTCTGGTGGCTTCTGGTCTTGCCTTCCCCTGTTCATTGCAACTACATTGATGCTTGTAAATATCAGTGTGATCTGGATACTCCCTTGTTTGAAACTCTTCAGGGACTCCCTACTGCTTTCATGATCAGGTCCAGCCTCCTCAGCACCAACTCCAGCTCAGACTCTTTCTGGCTTCCCTCCTTTAAAGTGCTGGGACTTTTCCTTCTGCCTGGAGACACACGTGCCCTCTTCACCATCTCCTCTTTTGCCACTTGAAATGGCCAGTTCCCATCTACCCTGCAGATCTCCACTGTCACTGGGCAGCCCTCCCTGATGCCTAATTATTGGATATAGTCCCTCCCATCTGCCTCTAAGACAGCCTTTGCTCCTACTGCGGCCTCCCTCGCTCCTAAATTGTTTGTCTTGGCAACTATTGTATTCTGTCCTTGAACCCCAGAGAACTATACGTGGTTTCCTGTCTGTGTGTGTGTGTGTGTATGTGTGTGTGTGTCCAGAATCTTGCAAAACGCCTGGCTCACAGTGAATTGTTTTTCAAAATAACTGAATGGGACCCATGACCAGGTCCTCTTGACTAAGTATCCCAGTGGTCCTGTTCATGCCCAGGGCCGCCGCCACCCCTCATTGGACCCCATTTTGGTTTCCATTTCTTTAATGAAACTGTTTGTGCACCTTTTCCCCATTACTTTTCTCAGGTAATCTATTCAAATATTGATACTCATTTTGGTTAACATGGGAAACTATTCTGCTCTTTGGTTTTTTGTTTTTGTGGTCCCAGCATTTTCATGAATGAATTTCACACAAATTTCCTAAGATGTGATGTTTCTTTATTTTATTTTAATCTTGACATTACTACAACTTGTCATTTGAAACATCTTTGAAAAGTCCATAGTATGAGCTGGGCACAGTGGCTCACGCCTGTAATCCCAGCACTTTGGGAGGCAGAGGCGGGTGGATCGTCTGAGGTCAGGAGTTCAAGACCAGCCTGGCCAACATAGTGAAACCCCATCTCTACTAAAAATACAAAAAATTAGCTGGGTGTGGTGGCAGGCACCTGTAATTCCAGCTACTAGGGAGGCTGAGGCAGGAGAATCACTTGAACCCAGGAGGTGGAGGTTGCAGTGAGTTGAAAGCATGCCATTGCACTCCAACCTGGGCAACAAGAGTGAAACTCCGTCTCAGAAAGAAAAAGAAAAAGTCCACGGTGTTGCCATAGTCAGTACCCTATGTCTGTGCTATGCTGCATCAGTAGTGTATCAGTTACATTAGTGGCTTGAAAACATCAATAGTGTTTTCAAGCCACTCATATAAAAAAGAAGCTACAAGAGGAATTCAAAGATTTTATAGTTACAAGGTTTTTATATATTTTGTTTTGTTATTACAGGAGTTGTAGATCTTATGGCTCTGACAGTGAAAGTGACCGAAGTTACTCTCATCACCGGAGCCCCAGTGAGAGCAGCAGATATAGTTGAAAATGTCCTTTTTGTGGATACAAATTATATCTTATTTGTAAATATCTGGCAACTTAAAAGCTTAAGAAACTTAATGACAGTCTGTTCTATTTCAATATCAGAGATGAATTTCAAAAATAGATACTTCTTAATTGTTACTCGTTCATTTACATGTGGGGAGAATTTAAAATACAGATATGTCTCCTAAAAATATTTTTATGCCACATTTTACAGTAGCCAACTATGGAAATGAACTTCATTTTCTTGAATCAAGAAATCGTGAAATTTATGTATAATTTGCAATATTATTTTAAGTCTATTTCACTCTATCTCACGTATTCCTTAGAATACAGATTCTTTTTGCCTGTTTTTCCAGTTTTAGCATATATGCTGCCAAGCATAGAACTGTGAAGGAGAACTGTTAAAGGCGGCCAAATATTTATATACTGATTACATAGAGTCTTGTACATAATGTGCTCTAAAAACAAACCACCCAGAATTGATACTGTTGGTAACCAGGAGTATAAGGCAGTGGCTCTGGGGTTCTTAATTCATTCCTAACTTCTTTGATATTTCACAGGATTAGGAAAGTGGTCATGATATGTCCCACACAGTCTGTATTACTTCAGGCTTGTGGGCAAGGTTAGGAAGAATCAATCAGCCTTAACTATAAATACCTGCACTGTCTCTGAGGACTTACTATTTTATGTTCTTTTTAATCAATACCTATCAGAAGTTTAGGTTATAAAAGCAATTCTATTCTACTTCATGCTTTGGTGCTTGGTAATTTTTGGTACCTCTTTAAGCATTACTCTTATAGATCATATATTTAAATACCATAAAAGAGAAAAATTAAATTCAAAAAAATCACTGGCACCAAAAATGGTTTATTCTGAGCTGTCTTCACTTTGACTATTTGCGGGGGCTTCTCTCAAGTACAGATGTGGGTTGGGGTCCCCTGGAGCAGGCAGGATTGGCAATAGGAGCTACTGGCCACTCAAGTCTACTACGTGTGTGTACCTCTGGAAGAGTGAAGACTGGACTTCAAAAGTAACATCAAAATCTAACTGCCACCATCCTGGAGACATTTTGCAGGGCTTTCAAGTCTTTCAAGTACAGGATATTACCACAACAGCAGCTGAACTGTTGTAACCAGCATGTTTTTCCTGTTTCCACTGTGACCTGCAGCTGACTGAAAGCCTTGCATGACCTGACCCAGGTGCAAGAGACAGGGGAAGAGGGATAGAGGGTATAGCATAAATTATATATTTTCATGGCTTTGGGTGGTTCCTCCAAAAATAATTGGACCTGTAAAAACTAGTGTGTGTGTGTGTGTGTGTGTGTGTTTAATCTTTACTTTGAATTTGTTCCCCAAGTGTACTTAATCACCTTAGTGCCACTTTAATCCAGTTATGCAGAAGAAATTCATATTGGATGCCTGATGTAGAACTCAGCACCACCCTACCACAGGCCTTGTCTGGTGTATTTGGGAAGTGGAAAAGAGCCCTCAGTTGTAGGGAGCTGACAACCCTTGGTGGAGGGAGGGTGCCCTTGAATGTATTAAAACTATCACCCAAAGAAGGTATGAAAACAGGGTAAGGTGGTCAGTTGTTTGCCAGGTTGATAGACAGAAGTACATTAGAAAACAGGACTTTGGCCAAACAAACAATACTGGATACTGAATACAAAACAGTATGATTTAAAGGTTTTCAAGGGTTGCCTGCAAAGGAGAATATTACTACTAGTCAGAAGGAAAAAAATGCATTCAGAACCCAAGCAGAAACTGCCAAATGTAATTAAGAAAAGTTGCCCTTGGGCACTGTGTTCGTTTTCTATTGCTGTGTGACAAATTACCCCAAATTTAGCAGTTTAAAACAACACCCATTTAGCAGTTCTGTAGCTCATGGGTCTGGCACAGTGTGGCTGGCTTCTCTGCTCAGGGTCTTACAAGGCTGAAATAAGGGTTGGCAGGACAACATTCTTTCATGGAGGCTCTGGGGAAGAATCTGCTTCTAAGCTCATTCAGGTTGTTGGCAGAATTCAGTTCCTTGCTGGCTCTCAGCTGGGGGCCCCTCTCTCACCTCCTTAAGGCTGCCTGCATTCCTTCTTGTGTGGTCCCCTCCAGCTTCAAACCAGCCTTCCTGCTCTTTCTCATGGTTCATCTCTCTCTCCCGTCCTCCTCTGTTTTAGGGGCATATGATTAGCTCAAACCCACAGATATATTTGAAGGTCGATTGTGCAATAGAATATAATTGCAGGAGTACTATCTCATCTCATCATATTCATGGGTTCTGGAGATTAGCTCACTGAAAGGGGGAGGGGCATTTTCAAATTCTGCCTACCACAGGCAATAACTTTGCCCATCTCAGCTGTGGGTGGAATTTTATCCAGAAAAGATAGGCCCTAGAAGCCTCATTTCTTTTCTCCATGGACAAGGACAGCCCTCTGCTGCAGCATTCAACTTGTATGTTTACTGACAGAGTGAACTACAGAAATAGCCTTTCTTCCTAAAGGGGATTGTTCTGTATTTTGAAGTTATTTTTTAATAAAATTGAATTATGTTGTGTATTGTGCTTCTTAATAGGAAATGCATTATTGGACTGTTTTTGTAACATCTTGTTTATTGCAAATAGCTAGTATTGTTCAAAAACTGTATAAAATACTTTTGTACATATTAGCAATGTCTAATTTGTATACACTTCAGTTAAATTTCCCTAAAACTTGAAAGGGGACCTTGTAGAAATTAAAATATATACTTAGTCTAAGTCTGAGTCTGTGCATGTTTCATCTTTCTGCTGGACCCAGCCAGTGAAGACACCTCATCTCCTTTGGCAGCTCCTTTTCTTCTAGCTGAGTGTTAGTGGTGGGTGTAGGAGGTGGAGCTAGAGAGAATGTCAGACAGAGATTTTAACCTACACAGGTAAGCATTAATGATGCTTGGTCTTTCTCTCCTGGAAACTCCAGATTTCCCCTACACTTTGTTGTCCAGCTAAAGTGACCTGCATAAAGATGTCTTTGCTGAGGGAGGAATATGTCACATCCCATCTGTGAGTTTCTGCCTAGAGACAGTGCATTTACCTACAGCCTCTACATTTCCCTCCCTAACAGCAGTACATGAGGCAGTGCAGCACATATCACTCACTCCCAGAGAAAACATTCTTTTAGCATACACAGAATTTTCAGGGAAGTACAATTAACTTTTGTCTTCTCAGAACTGAAAGAAATGTGTATTTTCTTAGTGAACACAACATAATTTATTGCAGTTAACTTCTCACTGCAGACACTCAGTTTTTAAACTGAGTTCACAGTGGACTCCTTATTTCAGCAACTCCTGAAATTTGTCAAATCTGGATGCATTCCTTTAAAATTGTAAAGAAAATGCAGGATCAAGTTCTGATAGTGGTAAGCTTGATAGTTGGGCAGTATTGGGGGCAAAATGTGCCAAGGACTTTGGTCTTGACTCTTCTGAATTAGCTGGGCATTAAATAGGTGGGAAGGTAATTCAAGGAAAATGCCCCTCTTGCAAGACACTAACTGGGAATCACTGTTTAGAAGAGATGGGAGGTGGCCAGGCACGGTGGCTCACACCTGTAATCCCAGCACTTTGGGAGGCAAAGGCGGGTGGATCACTTGAGGTCAGGAGTTTGAGACCAGCCTGGCCAACATGGTGAAATCCCATCTCTACTGAAAAAAAAGAAAAAAAAAAAAAGAGACTCTATTCACTTTTTCAAGGCAGATGCTGAGCCTTGAACAAGTGTTGCAGACTAACGTGGTCAGGTGAAAAGATGTGGAAGCCATGCCTCGTAAGGTGAAAGGGACTGGGTTCAGATTTCCAGAGGACTGGTTTTTGGAACAGAGAATCAACTCTGCTGTTGCCCACAGTGAGGCGAGAGCCCGCGGGCCCATGAGGGCCTTGTGGTAGAATGAGCTGGGAAGACAGCAGGGAGAAGTTCTTTGATGCAGTAAAGGCCCCTCAGGAGTCCAGAGGTGTCGGGAGGAGTTGGGTACCTTGAAAGAACACGTTCATCTCAGGACAGACTGGGAAGCTTGTCAGGGCCTGATAAGTACAAGGCAAGGGGAGTCTGCCCTGGCCACATACACACAGGGCTAGGAGGCTTTAGTGGTCTGGTTTCTTTCAAAGTTTCAGTACAAGGTAGAGGTAGTACTCCCTTGCTGCTGCCTCCACCCTCCCTGTGAATCAGAAGGCCCCGGGTGGGCCTGCTGCCTCTTGGAGACCCCAGACCCATCACTTACTGTAACCCCTCAAGCTCCAGCTCCCTAGACTGAGCTGAGCTTCACAGCCTGTAGAACCCAGGCTAGCTTGGAGAGGGTTGCATCTCTTCAGCCCAGAGCCATGAGGATATCAGGGTAAAAGGAGGAGTGGCCACCTGTATTTCTAGTGCTTTGGGAGGCCAAGGCAGGAGGATTGCTTGAGGCCAAGAGTTTAAGACCAGTCTGGACAACATAGCAAGACTATCAAGACAAAAACAACAAAAAAGTAGCTGGGCGGCCGGGCGTGGTGGCTCAAGCCTGTAATCCCAGCACTTTGGGAGGCCGAGACGGGCGGATCACAAGGTCAGGAGATTGAGACCATCCTGGCTAACATGGTGAAACCCTGTCTCTACTAAAAATACAAAAAACTAGCCGGGCGAGGTGGCAGGCGCCTGTTGTCCCAGCTACTCGGGAGGCTGAGGCAGGAGAATGGCGTAAACCCGGGAGGCGGAGCTTGCAGTGAGCTGAGATCCGGCCACTGCACTCCAGCCTGGGCAACAGAGCGAGACTCCATCTCAAAAAAAAAAAAAAAAAAGTAGCTGGGCATGGTGACACACACCTGTAGTCCCAGCTACTCAGGGCTGAGGTGGGAGGATCACTTGAGCCTAGAAGGTGGAGACTGCAGTGAGCCATGATTGCACCTCTGCCCAGCTTGGGCAACAGAGCAAGACCCTAGCTGAGAAACAACAAATGGAGTGACCTGAGGTCTCAGGACAAACACCTGCATTCTGCATCTTGAGCCCTGATCCTGGGCCTCCTATGGCTCATAAACCCTGAACGAGGGTATATATGGCTGGCACACTCAGACATGATAGACAACCAGGGGTGCTTATCCCTTCCCAGCCTGCAGACGAGTCTGCCTCCCAGTGGACCTGGCCCACGGGTTGGGTGTATAGGCTGGCACTTCACCAGCCTCTGGTCACCTAAGACCTCTAGTAACTAAAATCTCCCATCAGGCCAGGTTCCCAGAGAAAGCCTGAAAAGAGTCCCCACTGACCTCAATGCCTCCAGCCTAATTTGATTTTATTTTGAAGAAGCAGGGGGACTTCTATGAGCAGCTATTCTACGGTACAATCCTTAAGGACTCTGGCCCAGAACCAGACTGCTTGGGTTTAAGTTCTACCCTGCCACTTCCCAGTTGGGTAACCAGAAGGAGGACAATTTGCTTGACCTCTCTATAATTCAGCTCATCTGAAAAATGGATGCTAGGGATTCCTCCTCCTAGAACTGTGGTGTATTAAATGTTTAGAAAACCAAGCATACATCAGTGGTTCAGAGATGGTGGTCCCTGAGGTGGTGCCTCTAGAAGTGAAGGAGTCCCAGAGGGTTCATGTCTGGGGCCAGGCTCAATCACTAGGGAGAGGCCCAAGGCCCCCAGAACTAACAGGGCAGGAGAGGATCCTGGAAGCTGCAAAAGAGACCTGAAATGCCAAAGCCATGATGTTTATGCTGTGAGAGGAAACCAGACAACCTGCTGGTTTGCATGAGGCCCCCAACCAAGGGCAGCTGTAGCCTATTAGTGCTGGGTTCAGTGGAGGCAGAATTCAGGTGTAACCTCCACCCTTACCCCACACCCAGCGGATTCATGTTTTCCCGCCCTGCTTAGAACTTTGGGCTTTGGGTCAGCGCCTAGTGGGTAGCTTTGAACTTCCCTGCCACCCCACCGGCCCCATGATGTGTGAGTTGAGTTGCATTGCCTGTATTTTTCTGGCATTGCCCACTCTGCTCTCCCTCTTGCCCAGGCTCAGTTACACACAGTTCCATGCCCTCTGAGCCGACTCAGCCCTGCATTGCTCCCACACATGCATACCCACAACCTGGGCTGTTCTTTCCAACTTCAGTGGGGTTGAATCTGGTTTCCCCAACCAAGCCTGGGGACACTCCAGCACTGAGGGTAGATACCTAGGGAAATTGAAAGAAAATCCATGAGCTGTTTTCCAGAGGCAGGGGCATAGCTTTCCTGACCCTGCCAGGACCCAATCCCAAATGTGTGAAGGATCACTAAGCTCTGCCCTTGCTGGGTGAGCATCTCCAGACTCCTGACTCATCCCTGGGGCATGCATTTCTGGCCTAGGAGTCACCTCCACAATAACTCAGTCCCTCCCTCCAGAAAGCCTGCCTTGACCTCCCTGAAGTGAAGCTCCTACTGCATGCCCCTCATCAGGACCAAGAGAGAAATTCTGCTTCTGCCTAGCTCCACCTGTTCACTCCCACTGACCAGACAACTGATCAACAGGAATCTTGACTCCACCACACCAAATCCCCTCTAGTTCCCTGCAGGCACTAATTGTCTCCACCTCCTGGCCTTTGCAGGAGCTGTCTCTGTCTGGAAAGCCCTTCCACTCCCTCATTGCTCTAGTTCAAGTTCAAGGCTCAGCTCTGAGCAGCCCTCTGGGCCCACCGGACAGCTCTTCAAACCACTCCTTCCTGCCAGGTCCAATGTTGCCAGGTGCCCACAGCTGCTCACAGAGCTCAGGCTCTGCCCTGGGACTCCCCAGCCGATGAGCTGCAGGCCAGAGAAACAAAAGGGGAATAGCCAAGGCCTTCAGGGAGACTGAGTGCCCCCCTACTACCCGTCCCCTCCCTTCTCACCCAACCTCCAGCCCTTCTGCAGCTTGACTGCTGGAGCCAAGGCCCCAACAAGGCCCCACAGGGCCACCAGCATCACTACCTCAGTCACGCTGGCCACACCCTCTGTCAAGCTTTGACTTGGCAGTGGGCCTAGCAATGTCCCATGCAGCTCTCTCTGTCAGGCTTCTTCCGGCCCGTGGAGAGGTCCCCTCTCCCCACCTCCCTTTCCCCTGGTTCCTGATGTTGATGCCTAAGTGATTTGTCCTGCTCTGAGCCTCAGAGTCCTTATCCAACCAATGGGCACACAGCCCCTCCCTTACTACCTCCTGGGCCAGTGCTAGGATCCACTGTGAGTCAGATGAGGAAGTGGGCTGGGAGGAAGAGGCAGAAGGCAGCCCTCAGGGGGCTAGCTGGTCAGAAGCATGTAAGCTGCTCTGGCCTGGCCTTAACCTGGGGTTTCTGGGAGCTGGGCCAGCTGTCTGTGCACCCATGCAGGTGCAGGATGTCTGCAGCAGCTGCCAGGGGCTTCCAGATGCCCCAGCTTTGGCCCCTGAGACATTTTCTCTCTGGCTCTGGGATAGCCTTGTCCTGAAGCCCTCTGATTCTGGTGGAGAGTGGGGGTGGGGGAGGAAGCCCTTGCAGTCTTAGGGGACAGACCATCAGGCTGTTTCATGGCACCTGCCTAAGACCCTGGTCTCTCCTCCGTTTCTCCTCTGGCACCTAGAAACAAGTCACCCTGAGCCAGCGCCAGAGTTCCTGCCCACTCATGAGTAGGGCAGCATACCCAGGAGATACTGTTGCAGCTGGACATGGACTTGTATGTAAACATAAGCGCACATATGTGGGGAGGGGTGCGGAATATCAGGATGGGGGCAACATGAGAGTGACCCAGGATGGGCAGTAGTCAACTTGGGGTAGGAGTAGGGGATGCTCACAGAGGCCTCTCCTCTACAATGGTGGCCCAGTCACCATCCAGACCTTGCCAGGTCTAGTGCCCCGTGGTCCCCACCCTGCTGCCTGCTCAGCCTGGCGGCATTCCTTTACAGCCTCCTGCCAACAGAGCCAGCCCCCTGCCCCCACGGGTGTCCATGCCAGAGCAGCATTCCGCAAGCCTGGCTGCATCTCCCCAGCAGAGGCTGAGCAGGGGGGGCCACTCAGCAGTGGTCAAGTCACACGGCTAGAGGGGCACAGTGGGGCCTGAGCCTCTGGCCCCTACTCCTCTGGTCCCTCTGTCTCCTGGTCCTGGGCCAGTCACCTTAGAGGACTTGATCGCTGCAGTTGTAGTCCTGGGTTTTAAATCTCCTGCCCTGGGTGGCCCTATGCAGCATGAGGCCACCAGGTAGGTATGGGTCCACTGGAGCCAAGTCCTGGAGGCACAGAGCAAAATGAGCCCTGCGCCGCCCTGGGATAGGGATGGGAGACTGGACCAGTTGGGGACCCCAGACTCACCCCCAGGTCAGAACAGCCCAGGCAAGAGGGTGGGGGTGGTGAGCGCGGCTGGGGTGCGGGGTTCAGCAGGATCAGCGTGGGATCGCTCAGGGAAGCGGGTGGAAGCCTTTTCTGATCGGATCCGGGGCCCGGCGCGCTCAGCTTCCTGATTTCACGGCAGCTTCCCCTCCGTGGCGCAACCGGAGGGCACCGATGTTTGACTCCCTGACGAACTTCCCGGCAGAAAGGAGGCTCAGCACGGGAGGGTGGGGCCGGGGTCCATCTGCTCGGATATGAGCAGTGGGGACGGGCTGGGGGCTGGAGCAGGGGCTGAGGGGTGGAGGGCAGCCTGCAGCAGGGCGGGCTGCAAGGGACGGCGCACACCACGCGTGTCCGCGCCCCCCGCCGGCACGCAGGCGGCCTGGCCCTTTAAGCGTCCAGACGGCGGCCCCAGCTGACGCGCGGGCTCCAATCGGCGCCCCGCGCCCCCCGCCCGCCGCGCCCGAGGCTCTGGGGCCGCAGCTGCTCGGCGCTGGACTCGCCGCGGCCCTGCGCCTCCGCCTGCCCGGCCGCGCCCCCGGGGGCCATGGTCGCGGGGCCCTGCGCGGGGGCGGCCCCCAGCGCGGCGCTTCATGGAGCGGCCCCGGCCTGGCCGCCGGGGGCAGCGCGATCCCGCGGGGCCCTGTGAGCCCCCAGCGCCACGGCACCATGGTACGCAGGGCCCTGCCTGTCCCCCCGCTTATCCGCCCACCTGCCAGCTCTGACCTCCCAGGCGCACTGCCCGCGGGCTCTGGTGGAGGGGCTGGAGGGATCTTCCCCCTCCCCCGGTCTCCCGGCTCCATCTGCTGGGTCCCGCGGGCTGGGAATGCGGCGCTGTGGCGCGGCTCTCGGTGGGGAGGGGGTTAAATTCCTGGGGTGGGGGCGCCGGCGCTCGAGGCTGAGGTCTTGCTAGGCACCGGCAAAGGAGGGTGCTCCCCTGCGCCCGGACGGCGCCGCCCTCGGGCTGGGTAATGGGGGAAAGAGGGAGTCGGATTCCCGCCTGGGCCTTGGGCCACGTGGGCGCTGGAGCCGCCCTGCCTGGGGATTCGGGATGACCCGGGCCAAGGGGGTGTGGGAGGACACCCATAGCTCCAGTACCAACTCCTGTGTGACCTTGGGCAGATCCCCCGCCCTCTCTGGGTCTATCTCCAAGGGAAAGAGGGGAGGTATGTGCACAGAGGAGGCTGGCATAGACACTCCCTCACCAAAAGGAGGAGCCTAGAGGTCATGAGCCTGTGCCCCCTTGCTCAGTCTGGGCCCATCCACTGCTGCCCAGCGTAGAAAGAATTGACATGGGAGGGGGGCGCAGATGGACTCCCCAGGTTTCATCATGGGGCCTTCCAGGGAGGCTCTGAGGCAGGGTAGAGAGATGAGGCTTCTCCTCAGTGAGGCAAGGTACCCCTCAGGTGTAGAAGGCTCTGACTTGGGTGAGCAGCCTGGAGAGATGTCCCTGGCACCTGGCCAATCCCCAGCCTGACTTGGGGCAAGGGTTTGAAGGCATGAAACCCCCTGGCAACCAGAGTGCCTGACCACTTCCCTGGTCCTGCATCTTAGCTAGGCTGGAGTGACCTGGACTGCAGCTGGCACAGCCGGATGGGGAGAGGCACCCATTGCTTCCGGGAACTAGCACATCTGGCCGTGGAGGCCAGCACAGCTGGTGGGCATTGTGTGGTAGGGCCAGACACGGAGGTGGCTGAACCCTGCTGAGGGGCTGCCACTTGTAGACTTGGGCAGCATCTCTGTGCCCAGTCAAGAGAGTCCAATCAGGTCGTGAGGTTTAGGGCCCCCCAAGGGCCAAGGATGGTGCTGGCTTGTCTGAGGGTACCACCTTAGCAATGGAGTGTTTGAGGCAGCACTCCCCTCCTTTCCTGCTGAGAGGCCAGAGGGCCAAAGTCAGGCCTCATTTGGCCTGGAGGCCAAAGTGCACATGGGAAGGTTGCCCTTTCCCTGTGGCAGGTGGGCACAGGTGGGCAGTGGAGGGCATTCCATAAAGGGAAAGCAGAGAGATCTGGGGCTCCGTTGCCTGGGATGGACTTCCCCCAACAGGCCTGGCTTCGGCAAGCCCTTATCCAAGCCACTTCTCCTGCCACTCTTTAGCCCCTGGAGACCCTAAGGAGCCCCTGTTGCAACCCAAGTTGTACCCTGATCCTTCACTGACCTGCAGGTGCAGTGACTCTAGGGAGGAGGAAGCAGGTAGAGGGGGTAGTGGTGAGTGTGAGGAAGCATGACTGGTCTCCAGGTGAACGGGTGTTCTTGCTTTTTAAGTCATTAAAGGCTCAGAAATCCAGCCATGTGGAGTCTAGCAAGGAAGGGGTGGTCTTAGCAGAGCTGGGAGTCCAGGGGCTCCGGATTGTGGAACCCTCTCATTCTGAGCCTCGGTTTCTCCATCTGGTAGTAGGGGTTGGTCCCAGAAGATGAATCAGAATGAGTCAGAGGAGGGAGATGGGCGGGGCTTGGTGCCACGTCCCAGTTAGATTGGCCAGGCCTGGACAGCCTGGGACAGAGGGGCAGATGGCTGGCTTCTTGGCTGGGGTAAGGGGTGTAGTGGAGAACTCGAGGAAGATGGTAGCCTTGGCCAGGGGCCTGGCCAGACTGGGATGTGAGGGAGCACAGGATGGCTGCTGCCCTGGCCGCTGGGTGTAGGGGGCAGGATCCAGGACAGGCCTGGAGACAGGTGGCCCCTGGTGGCTCAGGGAGCCTCCTCCTGAGGCCCAGGGTAGGTTCTCTCATTCAGATGGAATGAGAAGAGGAACTCAACCACCACCACCCCTGCTCAGTCCCAGCCTACCCACTGCTGTCCTGGCAATGGAAGGCCTGGCATGGGTGGTGGGGGGGTGGGTAGGCTATGAATGGATGGGGCCAGGATTCATCCCAGGGTCCCCAGGGAGGCGCTGACAGCTATGGAGCTGATAGTTTTGTGGCCATCAAAATACTGTGGCAAGGTACCTCCTGAATTCAGGAGGCTCAGACCTGGCTGGGCAGACCCTGAGGACAGCCAGAACCTGGAACCAGTGGGGCTGGTCCAGCCGGGCTGGTGGTTGGTGGATATTAACTGAACATCTGCACATCACTGTGCGATGGTCCTCGTGCAGGGACTGGGCAGGCTGCCTGTCTGTGCTGCCCACCTTTTGGGGAGGCTGCTGTGGTAGAGCCGGGGGTGACTGAGTTGGCCTCTATTCAAGGCAATTCACAGGTGCTGGATGTGGCCCACAGGCCTGATAGTCTGACCCATCAGACTTTGAGGGCCTCCCCTAGGGCTGTGGAAGCCCCAGATGGTGTGACCTCCAAGGCAGGGCTTTCCCAGAGCCTGTGGACATGGACCGTACCTGACCTGGGGTCTGGGGGTCTACAGGGAAAAGGGTCTGGGGCAGGCCTTGGGGCCTCTTGCCTGCAAGCATGGTAGGCAGGTTCCACAGCTGTGTCCTTCCACCCCTGCAGAGCCCCTGGGTGAGAGAGAGCTGCTGGGGGCTAGACCTGAGGCTGTAGGCAGGGGTTGGGGGCAGCCTGGCCCAAGCCCTGGCTGTGATGACGGGACCTCACCAGGCAGTGCAGCAGGACCAGAGTAGGGAGAAGGTATAGGCCCTGAGGCTGGATTTCTTCACAGATTTCAACTTCTGTAGCAACTGCACGGCTGTTGCAGAGGGGTTCCCTCAGGTGCTACCCCTTGGGTTCTATAGCCAGAGGCTGGGCTGTGAGCAGTGAGCCCGGATTCTGTTCTTGAGGTATTAGGGGCTGGGCAAGCTTGTTTGTATTGGTATGTGTGAGTGAATATGTGGAGAGAATCCACAGGGCTGGGGAAACACTGAAGGAATGCCTGTGGCCCTCCTGGGGTGACCACCTAGTCCTGGTGTGCCTGCGATGGTCCTGGTTCTAGCACTGAAAGCCCTGCACCCCAGAAAATGCCCAGGTCCCTGGCAAACCTGGATGGTTGGTCACTGTGGTCTCTCTTTCGTCCCCTTTCCTTCTCTTTCCCTTCCTGGGATGACTTTTCCCATTTCACAGGAGACGACCCAGAGGCCCAGAAAAGTGACAGGACCTGATCTTCGGCCTCAGAGGGTCACGAGTGGAGTCTGAGCTCTGAGGGCAACTCACTCAGGCTTGAATTCCTTCCTTGCTAGAGCTTCGGCTCTGTTGCTGTAAAGTGGAGCCACCAGTGATGGGCTCCCGCCTCCTGGATGGCCGGCCATGCTGGGGGTAGTGCTAGGGGAAGGGTGGGCAGGGGCCCACTGGCCTTGACCCACTCCTGTGCCCTCTGTCCCTGCAGTTGCTGGTTGAGAAGACAACTGACTCCCCGGCGGCCGAGTTCTCGCTGGTGGAGGATGTGGCGCTGCACTTTGCCTGCTTGATGGGCCGCCTGAACGAGCAGCGCCTCTTCCAGCCTGACCTCTGTGACGTGGACTTGGTGCTGGTGCCCCAGCGCAGCGTCTTTCCAGCACACAAGGGTGTGCTAGCCGCCTACAGCCAGTTCTTCCACTCACTCTTCACCCAGAACAAGCAGCTGCAGCGCGTGGAGCTGTCCCTGGAGGCGCTGGCACCTGGTGGCCTGCAGCAGATCCTCAACTTCATCTATACGTCCAAGCTGCTGGTCAACGCAGCCAACGTCCACGAGGTGCTCAGCGCCGCCTCGTTGCTGCAGATGGCCGACATCGCTGCGTCCTGCCAAGAGCTGCTGGACGCCCGCTCTCTAGGCCCACCAGGTCCGGGCACTGTGGCCCTGGCCCAGCCGGCTGCCAGCTGCACTCCAGCTGCACCGCCCTACTACTGTGACATCAAGCAGGAGGCCGACACCCCAGGCCTGCCTAAGATCTACGCCCGTGAGGGCCCTGACCCTTACTCGGTGCGTGTTGAGGACGGGGCAGGGACTGCTGGTGGCACTGTGCCTGCCACCATTGGGCCAGCCCAGCCCTTCTTTAAGGAGGAGAAGGAGGGTGGTGTCGAGGAGGCCGGTGGGCCCCCGGCCAGCTTGTGCAAGCTGGAGGGTGGAGAAGAGTTGGAGGAAGAGCTTGGGGGTTCTGGCACCTACAGCCGCAGGGAGCAGTCCCAGATCATCGTGGAGGTGAACCTCAACAACCAGACACTGCACGTGTCCACGGGGCCAGAGGGGAAGCCAGGTGCCGGGCCAAGCCCGGCCACCATGGTTCTGGGCCGGGAGGACGGGCTGCAGAGACACTCGGACGACGAGGAGGAGGACGAGGAGGAGGAGGAGGAGGAAGAGGAGGAAGAGGAAGGTGGTGGCAGTGGACGGGAGGAGGAGGAGGAGGAGGAAGAGGGTGGCAGTCAGGGAGAAGAGGAAGAGGAGGAGGAGGAAGGGCACAGTGAGCAGGAGGAGGAAGAGGAGGAGGAGGAGGAGGAAGGGCCCAGTGAGCAGGATCAAGAGAGCTCTGAGGAGGAGGAGGGGGAGGAGGGGGAGGCTGGGGGCAAGCAGGGGCCACGGGGAAGCCGAGGCAGCCGGGCAGACCCCCCTCCCCACAGTCACATGGCCACACGGTCCCGGGAGAATGCCCGGCGCCGGAGCACCCCTGAACCTGAGGAAGCTGGGCGGCGGGGTGGGAAACGGCCGAAGCCACCCCCTGGAGTGGCCTCTGCATCAGCCCGAGGGCCGCCAGCCACTGATGGGCTGGGGGCCAAGGTGAAGCTGGAGGAGAAGCAGCACCATCCATGCCAGAAGTGCCCACGAGTTTTCAACAACCGCTGGTACCTGGAGAAACACATGAATGTGACCCACAGCCGCATGCAGATCTGCGACCAGTGCGGCAAGCGCTTCCTGCTGGAGAGCGAGCTGCTGCTGCACAGGCAGACAGACTGCGAGCGCAACATCCAGGTGGGCCTCATGTGGCTGGGGGCAGGGCAGAGGCTGTCCAGGTGGGGCTAGGCCAGAACTGGGCTCTGGGCACCCAGCGCCTAGATGGTCTGTGGAGACCAGACTCAGCCCCCAGACAGGCTGGCCCAGGCCTAGTTCTCAGGGTGGTTAGAGCTCAGGGATTAACATCAAGCCGAGCTCCCTGGGAGAGGTGGATAGAGTTAGGCGTATAAAGAGATGTGCAGAGGATTGGAACAAACAGTACCCTTGGCCAGAGGGACAAAGGGGACACGTGGACTTGGGAAGATGACAGTGGAGAGTTATCTGAGCATACAAGGCCAGAAGACAGCCCACTCTGGGTGGCATGAGTCAGACAGGGTTTTAACAAACACTGGGGCTGTAGGAAGGCCAGCAGGGCCACTGTGTATAGTTTCACAGGTTGTGCACTGCAACAAATGAGCACACGATGGGAGGAGGGGTTTGCCCAGAGGAATGCCATCCTCTACTTCCCACAAAAGTGCTGTATAGAGTAGGGGGCATCCCAGCAGGAGGCAGCCCCCACTTTCAGCTCTTTGGGGATGCCAGCTCTCATGGGCCTGGGGAAAAGGGATTGGGTGAGAAATTTGGGAAGAGCAGAGGCTGCTGGGGCTAAGCAGGGGAGCTGAGCTGGCTGCCGGGCCTTGAGCCAGCCTGAGTCTGTTTGTGCCAGCCTTGCTTCTCAGGGTGGGGTGGCACAGGGCCAGCCAGGCTCCCACGGGTGGTTTTCACCTCTTCTGGCCCAGGAGAAGGGGGAAAAGTAGCAGGTAGGTGGGTGCTAATTGCCTGAGCTAATTGCTAATTGCAGTGCCCTGTGGAGAAAGTGTTACCTGGGGGTCACCTGGTGTTCTGCCCCACCCTTGTGTACCTGTGCCCACTTGCCTGCCTCCTGGGCTGCCCTTTGATGCTCTAACTGCTTCTGCCCCATCCAATCTGGGCACCCTGACCAATTTCTGCCCAAGCCTTGGCCTAGCTTCCATCCCTGTGGAGTGTCCTGCACAGATGGGCAGGACAAGGGTCCAGGAGAACAAGTGGGGAGATATGGTCCACTCTCTTCTTGATGGGACCTTGAGACTCCTGCTGTCCTCCTTGGCCAGTGCCTCTGGGACTCATCCGCTTGAGGATATCCATGGTGTCATGGCACAGGTCCCAGCAGGAGGAGGCAGCAGTGATAGTGGCTCACCCTGTGGGACCTGTTATCTCTGTGTGTAGCCTCCATACCAGAGGCGGTCCTTGGTATGGACCGCCTTGGGAGGTTGGTTGCAGTGGCAGGTGTAGCCTGGATAGGCTCTGGGGCCAGGGCCGGCACGTACAGTTGGGCAGGCTGCACATTGCACAAGCTAGTTGTCTGCCTTAGCTCTATAGACAGACAAAGGGTGATGCCTTTGGAAGCCCTTGTTGAAATGAGCCCAGAGGGGGGAATTTCCTGGAAGAGGTGACCCCTGACCCTAGTTAACTCAAGGATGAAGGAGGACACCAGGCTGTGTGTTTGGGGATGTTTAAGGAGTTTTCATCCCCAACCTTAGGAACATCAGAGCTGGCTGGCTTTTGGCATCAAGGGCCCTCCAACATATTTCAAGTGGGAAAACTGAGGCCAGTGGGGGCAGTAGCTTGCCCAAGTCCAAGGCCCTGGGGACTTAGGACCCAGGGCCTCAAGTCCTCTTACTCTGCAGTGTGTGACGTGCGGCAAAGCTTTCAAGAAGCTTTGGTCCCTCCACGAGCATAACAAGATCGTGCACGGCTACGCGGAGAAGAAGTTCTCATGCGAGATCTGTGAGAAGAAGTTCTACACCATGGCCCACGTGCGTAAGCACATGGTTGGTAAGTCTGGGCCACTGGGGGATGGAGCCGGAGGATAGAGATGGACCAGCTTCTGGCTGGTGGATGGGAAAGACTTCACATCCAAGGGCAATGTGAAGGGGTGAGGAGGCCCCTCTCATCTGGGAGGCCTGGGGAGGTTGGTTGCAGTGGCAGGTGTAGCCTGGATAGGCTCTGGGGCCAGGGCTGGCACGTACAGTTGGGCAGGCTGCACATTGCACAAGGGTGCCTGGACAAGATGGCAGGTGGGAACTGGAATCAAGCTGGCACACTGCTAACCAGGCTGTGCATCCTGGCATGAGCTTGTGTCCACCCAGGGAAAGGAATACCTTTTCCTAATTATACAAAGTGCTGTATGGGCTAGTACAGGCCCTGTGTCAGTTTGATGACAGCTGTGCCTCTGATTCTTTCTTACCTTCTGGTCCTCATAGGGCTTTAGGCCTCTCTGAATGCAGCCTCCCCTCAGGGTTCATGCCTGGACACAGTAAGGAGGTCCCCCAAGTGTGTGTTTTGGCCACTCCACTGCCCCAGGCAAGGCTGCCTACCCGCTGTATGTGGGCCTGGCAGAGTCTCATGTCCCTATAGCACCGCCTTCCTTGCCCGCCCCAAGTCTGGGCCTTGAGGGGGAGGGGTAGCCAAGGCGGACAGTGAACTGACTGGAAGCTGGGACCCTGCAGCTTAGACCTCAGCCAGGAGCATGCTGGGTAAACCAGGACTGGTGTCTGTGAGCTTGGAGGGGAGCCTTCTGTCTCCAGTGGCCTCCTACCAGATCCTTAAAGTTTGTTGGTCCTCACCTATCCGTGGGTGCTGGGAGGAGTGCATCTAACTTCCTCCAGACTGCTGGCTAGGGCCTGAGGCCAGGGCCTTTCTGCATATGGTCCCCTATAAAGCCCACCATCCCTGAAGCTCAGGACCACTATGAGTCCCTTTTTATAGAAGAGGAAGCTGAGGCCCAGAGAGACTGAGCAGGAAGCCAGTGGTCGGGCCAGGATTTGAGCTGAAGCCAGGTCCATCCAGGGTCCTTCCCTGAAGCTTTGGGGGCAAGGCAGCCTTGGCCACTTCAATTGGCCAGAGGCTAAAGAACCACAGAGCCCCGGCATGTCTGAGGCAGACCTTCAGAGCAGATAGGAGACCCAGCCATGGAGGCAGGGGGCCTCTCCTGGGAATCAGCACAGGTCCTGTGACAGGGTATAAGGCCAGCCCCAGGGAAGGGTGGTGGCACAGGGCTGCCCCAGGAGGCAGGGTCTGGGCCCAATGTGGGGGTGCTTGGGCAGGCCCGTAAGACATGACGGCGCTGGTGCCCACCTCGTAGCCCACACCAAGGACATGCCCTTCACCTGCGAGACCTGTGGAAAGTCCTTCAAGCGCAGCATGTCCCTCAAGGTGCACTCCCTGCAGCACTCAGGGGAGAAGCCGTTCAGATGTGAGGTGAGCTTCCATCTCCTGCCTGGCCTGCCCGAGGGGCCACCTGGGAGGGGCAGGAATCAGGGAGAGCAGCTGCTGAAAAACAAAGGGCTAGGGGGCGGAATGTAGGGTCCAGAAAGAGAGAGACCCACCCTCTGAGGTCTGCAGCCCCTGCCTCCCACTCCCGCCCAGCCCCTATTCTTCTCTGGCCCACCCCCATCCTGCCCGTCCTTCCCCAACCCAGCCCCACACACTCAGGGTGGGAAGTGTGTGTGGGCTGCAGCCCCAGGAGCAGGCTTTCTGGGGAGGCGGATTCAGGAGCATCCCAGGCCTGGAGCTCAGAGATGAGACAACAGAGCTGCAGGTGGGGAGGTGGGGGCAGGGGCTGGGCTTCTGATCAGGAGGAAGAATGAGGGACCTCATGCCTTAAGCATGGGATTCCCTCTACTCTGTGGCTTTTTCCCACTTCCTGACCTCCCTTCCCCACCTAAGTCTTGGGTGCTTGTGGCCTCTCCTTGTGCCCATGCACTGCCCATCCAGATGCACCTCGGCTTGCCCTCACGTCCCCATCTCCTTGCCCAGGAGCCCCTGAGTGTGTCCCTCCTTGGCCCTGTGGCCACAGGGGAGCTGTTCCCTCCACAAAGGCTGTTCTTCTGCTCTGTGCCTGGGCCTCACCCCCAAACCCCACCCCCAGAACTGCAATGAGCGCTTCCAGTACAAGTACCAGCTGCGGTCACACATGAGCATCCACATTGGCCACAAGCAGTTCATGTGCCAGTGGTGCGGCAAGGACTTCAACATGAAGCAGTACTTCGATGAGCACATGAAGACCCACACAGGTGCGGCTGCCCTGTGGGACGTGGGTCAGCCTCAGGCCCATGCCGGGCTGGGACCCCTTCTCAGCCCCGCTCAGGACACCTGGAATAATCTTGGCCACACCCCTTCTCAAGTCTGGGCCTCCGTTTACCTATCCTTCTTGCTTCCCAGGGTTGGGTGAGGCTGGCACAAAATGCCCCAGGGTCGGGGAGGATCTGAGCGCCAGGGCTGGGTCTAACTATGGCTCCATGGGAGACGGAGGCTGGCCCCAGACAGGTGTGGCGACCCCTCACTGACGCCCTGCTGCCCATCCCCAACCCCCAGGAGAGAAGCCGTACATCTGCGAGATCTGTGGCAAGAGCTTCACCAGCCGGCCCAACATGAAGCGGCACCGGCGCACGCACACGGGCGAGAAGCCGTACCCATGCGACGTGTGTGGCCAGCGCTTCCGCTTCTCCAACATGCTCAAGGCCCACAAGGAGAAGTGCTTCCGCGTCAGCCACCCCCTGGCCGGCGACGGCACCTCCGCTGCCCCAGGCCTGCCCCCAACCCAGCCCCAGGCGCACGCACTGCCCCTGCTCCCGGGGCTGCCCCAGACCCTGCCGCCCCCACCCCACCTGCCGCCCCCGCCTCCGCTCTTCCCCACCACTGCCGGCACTGGCGGGAGGATGAACGCCAACAACTAGCTGCCAAGCTGCACCCGTGCACCCGCTGGGGCCTGGAGCCAGGGCCCACTCCAGGAGGGACCCACTGCCTTTCTGGGGAGCACAGCAGTGCGGGCCCAGGTCCTGCTCCACGTCCAGAAGTGGCTGGATGTGCCCTGCCTGAGGCCCCGACTATGAGGGGTGTGTAGGCTGGCGGCCCCCAGAGCTGGTGGAGGGCACCTCACTACCAAGTGCCCCCACTTTCTGTGACTCCTTGAAGCCTTTACTATTTTTTTTTTTTTTTTTTTGGAAGTGAAGGAAAAAGAAACTATTTGCAGCACCCGCCTCCAGGTGAGGGGGGTGCTGGGGGTCTGCAGCAGAAAGAAAGGGGCCTGGGCAGCAGGTGTGGCCAGTCCCTCTGCCAAGGCCTGCACTAGAGGGGTTGGCCAGGTGGAGCCTGGGTCAGCCTCGGCAGCCTATCCCCATGTCCCCTATGCCCCTAATTTGCTTCCTCATCTTGGAGAGTTTGGGGAGAAGTTGGTGTGCCACCCCCGCAAACCCTTGAGGAGTTGTAGACCCAGTCTGAGGGCCACAAGCACTGAGGCAGGGCCTGAGACTGGACCCGGGTGAGCGTGGGGAGTGGGGGGTGGCGAGGTGCAAAGACTGCAGACCAGTGCTGCACTGTGTGGAGCAGGGCAGGCAGGGGCTGGACCCCAGGGACTTGCCTTCCCCACTCACTCTGCTGCCAGCAGGCCCAGGGATCCCTGACCTGCACCAGGTGGCACCAAGGGTCCTGAGTCCCAGAGATGTCCCCAGAAGCTGCTGTGCCTCACAGCACTGTGAGCCAGACCCTGGGTGGGCAGACTGACTGGCAGCACCAGCTTCGGGGGCAGAGTTCTAGGATGAGGCTTGGACAGTGTTGGTAGGGTTTCAAGGTGCTATTAGTGGGGCAGGGGCAGGGTGGCTACTCACAGAGCACCCCAGTTCCTCACCAGCTACTCTGGCCATATATCCCACACCAGAAGGAACAAGTGTGGCTGTGTCCATCTCTGCTCCCCCAAAGGCCCGCTCTAGGCCTTATCCTCCCTCTAGACCCTGCCACAACCTGTCCCTGGCTGGCTCCAGCATCCTCGTCCCTCCTGGGCCTCTGCACCAGTGGGTGGGCCGCCCATAGCACTGCTGGTAAAGGAGCCTGCATGTTCAGGCCCCTCGGGGGATTGGGGGGACTGGGGAGGCACAGCGTAGACCCAATTGCTTGCCCCCATGAGGCTAGCACTAATAGGAAATCCTTTTTTGTTGTCATTTAATGTCTTTATTCCTGCCTTTAATATGGGGAGGAAGGTTCCATAAGCTACATGTTTCCTAGTTAAGCTCTTTCCTATTGTGTTTATACAATTTTGTTTGTTATACTCTTTGCACCTTAAACCCCCACCACTCCCCGATACTATTGCCTTCCCAGCATGGCTGGAGTGGGAAGAGGCTTGGGCCCCGGGGGAATGGTTAGGGGGACTGAACCCCTCTGACCTCCTTGTGAGGCCCATGGCGCTGGAGCAGGGAGCTGGGGACATTTTAATCATCAATAAACGAAGCACTTTATTCTGTAAAGATTTGGGCAGGCCTAAGGTGCCCGAGTGATCTGAGGATTTATAATCCAAGCCACACCACCCTGGTTGTTCTCTGGGCTTGGAGGGAACAGTGCCAGCAGCTTCCCTGCCCAATTGATGTTGGAGCTGTAGACATACACTCGGGCGCCCCTGCTGTCCTAGGGGAGAGAACGTTCGCCCCTCCCCAAGGAGGAAGGCTTCCGGTCAGGGCCCCCACCCCAAGGCTGGGGACTCCAGGCCCCTGCTTTACTGTAGCTCTTTTTCTTCCTTGCACTCCTTGATCTTTGGGCTTCCGTGATGTCCTCAGGGTCCCCCCACTTCCCTCCCCGTTGCTATTTCTAACCTCTGGTCCCAGTGCCTGGCAGCTCTTTGGAGCTGGCTCACATTTTCCCAAAAAAAGTTGATCCCTCCCAGTGGGCTGTAGGCAGGGACCTCCGTGGGTTTCCAGTCCCCATTACTGGCACCAGGTCTCCCACAGGGGCTGGTGGTGTCATCACCTGCTGGCCCAACTACAGCCTGAGCGGGCCTGAGTGGCCCTGGCCAGGCTGAGACCTGTCGGGCCATACTGACAAGCAGAGGTCAGAGACAGTTGTGGGGATGAAACCCTATCCCGGGACATGGGTTTCCTGTTCTTGTACACTTCCCCTCTGGGATCAGGTGAGGGGTCCAGACAGCTGGCCAGGGACTGGTCAAGACAGTCATGGGAGCTCTAGGTGGGCACAACCAACCCCTCTCCTGGGAGGTCCCTGACCCACTGGGGATAGGAGCCTGTGTCCCTGGTGCTAAACACTCTTCACCTGGGCCGTTGTTGGTGGGGGCTCCTTTCCTGCCAGACCACAAGGCCAAAAGCAATAATGACACCTCAGCAGTTCCAGTATGGATAGGGGTTCCTGTTTTACTAGCTTTTACATCTCCTTTTTATTTAAAAAAATATATATGCCCCCAGATGTCAGAATGAGGGGACTGGGGCACCATCCTCACTTCCCAGGGCTGGGGGAAGGGGGCAGGATCATCCCCTCCCAAGGAGATCTGTGGGGGACCCACTGTCCAGCTGGACTTCTCAGCCTGAGTTCTTCTCAGTTTGACTAGAACTCAGGCCTGGAGCCTGGGTCTACCAGGCTCCTTGGGGCTCTCTGGGTCTCAGGCCAGCTGGGGATGGGTGGCTAGAGTGATGAACTCAAGCCCTGTGGCCACAGTTCGGGGAGCCTTCAACCCTGGCTCATGCTGCTGTAGTCTCCACGGTGCCCTTCACAGAGGGCTTGGTGGTGGCAGAATGGCCATGCCCAGGCGTGTGCTGAGACCACTGACAACTGCTCGTGTATAGGCACCCCACAGCCCCAGAGTGTGGGGCACAGCAGGCATGCGAGTAAGAAGAGTGAAGGGGAATAAAGTCAGTACAACTCGTGTCCCTTGGCCCAGCCTCTTCTTTGCACTTGGCCTGCCTTGACTCTTGGACCAGAGCAAGGGGCTGGGCTTTGGGGACTACCCAAAGTCAGGAGCTGAGGCAAGGGCAGCAGTGGGGGATGGGGGATGGGCAAATAGGTGGGTCTTAGGTCAGATGCAGAGGGGCATGAAAGAGGAGAGGTCCTGAAGGTAATGGCTACAAGAGGCCAGGGCCTGTGTAGGTATGGTTTCCTGTGAGCACCAGGCATGGAGCCACAGGAGCTCCGGGACAGCGGGGACCAGTGCTCCCACTTATGTGCTGAGCCCTGGGGATGCTGTGATGAGCAGTATGGACTCATCCCTCCCTCGGCGGGCAGGGGAGGTCAGAAGGGGTCAGATAACAGAGATGCTGACTCAGGCACCCGAGAAGACAAAAGCTCAGATAGAAGACAGGTGGTGGCCTCCAGAGGAGCAGATGGCTCTCCCTGGGGAACTCAGAATTGTTTCATGGCACAAGTAGTATATACAGAGAGCACTCACTCCATGCCAAATGGAATTCTAGGCCCCGGAGACACATGCACAATGAGGCTCCTTATGGCACTTACCTCTGCATACGTAGAAAAGGGTCAGACAGGACCTTCCAGGACTGGGAGGGGCTGGGAGAGAAGTCTCATGGGTGGATTTGTTGACTGGCCAGAAAGGAGGTGCAGGTTCCTAGGATGTTGGCACTGCCTTTCTACACAGTCCTGCTATGAATGGAAGAAACATGGGCTTGCTCAAGAGACCCTGAAACAAGGCTGACTGACAGGCCTGGGGGTCTGGCTGCTCCCCCAAATCTTGTGCGGATTCCACTTATCTCTTGTGTTTCCAGTCTGTTCACCTTCTGCTATATCAGGTTGCATGACACCTCTTTTTCCTCCAGCCCTCTCCCCACCTCCCTCATTCTCACAGCATTTCCACATTCACACTCCAGAGTCTTGGGCACTGTCATCCTAGGCTCTGGGGCAGAGGCCTCTGGGTGGCTGTGGGACGGTGGGCACCATGATTGGTGTCTCTGGAGCACTCACTTTCCCTCATTTTGCTCTTTGGGACCAAGCAGCTCGCTAACATCTCATGTCCTGAAGCATGCATAGGTCAGAGCAGCACTGCCCTGCTGGGGAAGGCCGGATTTTCCTTCCTTCTAAAGGATCAATGAGATGGGAGGTGAGGCATCCTGGCTTAGTGGTACTCTTGGGCCTACCTACCCCCTGATTATGTAGCTTTCTAGAACCAGGACTGGTGAATAAGTCAGGTTAGACTGAGTTCTGCTGTGGTAACAAACCACCTCCTAACCTCCGTGACTCAACATCTAGGGCTCTGAGGGGATGCTCCAGGGCAGTCATTCTCTATTTGGTGACCCAGAATTCCAGGCTTTGACCTTGGGGCACCTCCATATCAACATGGGCCTCTAGACTGACCAGAGCCAGGGAAAAGACAGGGTGGAGAATCACACCTTGGCTCTTCAGTGCTGCCATCCAGAAGTGGTGTACCACTTCTGTTTCCATGTCATCATCCAAAGCAAGTTCCGGCATCATGCCTTACTTCAGCAGGGTGTCCGGAAGGAGAGGAGAGCTGGAAAGATTGGTGAGTAGCCGCCAGGCACAGTGGCTCACGCCTGTAATCCCAGCATTTTGGGAGGCTGAGGTGAGTGGATCACTTGAAGTCAGGAGTTCAAGACCTGCCTGGCCCACATGGTGAAACCTCATCTCTACTGGAAAAAAAAAAAAAAAAATTAGCACACATCTGTAATCCCAGCTACTCAGGAGGCTGAGGCAAAAGGATCGTTAGGATCATTAGAACCCGGGAGGCGGAGGTTGCAGTGAGCTGAGATCACGCCACTGCACTCCAGCCTAGGTGACAGAGCAAGATTCTGTCTCAAAAAAAAAAAAAAAAAAGGTTAGTGAGTAGCCGTATCCTCTCCTGCACTTGGGCCTTGCAGTCTCTGGAGGTCAGGTTGCGAGGTATCCAGCCTGTAGAGCTGCTTCCTAAAGTCTCTGGAGGGTCAGCAATAAAATAGAGGAGCAGTGTCTCCTAAGGTTCCACTGGCTGCAGGTGGGATAAACCTGCTATCACCACAGATGATAGCTTGGGACCTGTGGAGAATGGAGAAGAGAATGGGATCCCACACAGGGAATGAAAAGCAGCTCAGCAGGACCCCACCTTGAACTTCCACCTCACTCCTGCCTCTCTCCTGCTAGAGATAGGGCTTCTGGAAACCTCTGTGGCCAAAACTATGCCTGTGTACCTGGGGAGCTGTGGCCTAAGACTATAACTCTCATGTGCTGGTGACACTTTGTGGTCATTCCTCACCCCACAACCTTCTGAGACTGCTGATAACCTAAGCAAAGGAGCTCAGAGAGGTAAAGCCACTTGCACACAGCCGGAAAGTGGTGGAGCCAGACTCGAACCTAAGTCTGTCTGATCCCAAAGCCACGTTCTCTAAGCGCTGAACAATGCCACTTCCCCTCCATTCAGCACAGTACTTGGTGCACAGTGGCATTCAGGAGAGCATGGCAGTGGGTGATGAACCAGTGCTATTGGTTGCAAACAACAGAGCCAATTAAATCTCTAGGAGAACCAGAGACTCAGCCTCTGGGGTTATGCAGCCAAAAACAAACCCAAACCACCCCTGCACCACTTGCCCCAGGGGAGGTGTGACTGTCATCCCAGCCTGGAACTGACAATGCTGAAGGCTACTCATAAGAAGCTCTGTCTCGACTGCCCCTCCCACCAAAACTAAACCCCTCTGCCACCCTCAGAGAACACGAGTCTGCAGTATGTGTCCTTGCTTCCCTCTTACCTGAATCAAAGTCTCATGTGGGTGTGTCTAAGTGGCAGATCTGTCACGTTTATGCCCCAGAGATGCAGGACAGGAGAGTCCCAAAATTGGGGCTTAGCCTGGGAGAGTTCTTGGCTTCACCTAGGAAAGAATTCAAGGGTGAGCCAGAGGTGTTAGCAACTTTTGGTGAAGCGGCAGTGTACAGCAGCAGCAGAGGCACTGGTACTGTGGAACAGCGCTACCCCATAGGCACTGTGCCCAGAATAGCAGCTCAGAGGCAGGACTGCAGTCATACTTATACCCACTTTTACTTACATGCAAATTAAGGGAGGATTATGCAGAAATTTCTAGGAAAAATTTGGTACCTTCCATAGAAAAGGGCAGTAACTTTCAGGTGTTGCCATGGCAATGGTAAACTGACATGGCACACTTGTGGGCATGTCTTATGGAAAGCCGCTTCCTCCACCCCATCCCTGTTTTAGCTAGTTCTCATTAGGTCTGATGTCCAAGCCCCGCCTCCAGAGTTGAGTCCCACCTCCTACCTCACTAGCTGCAAGGGAGGCTGGGGAAGCAAGTTGTGTTTTCTACACTGGGTAGGTGTACTTCATTCCCAATGAGAAAAAGTCTTTGCGAACATGCTGGGTGGCCACAAAGCATAACAAACATGCCCCACAATCTAGCCGTTCACAGCCCAACAACAGCATACATCCTCTTCCATACAACAGGAACAACAAAATGCTATTGATTAACAACCTTCCCCATAATAAATAAAAACGTTTTCATCCTCTTCCCAAAAGGGGACACTGTAATTTCTCATCACTGACTGCATCTAGCTCCAAATCCAGGATCTGTTGGTAATAGCTGCTCCTTTTCTGTGATCCCATTTGGTGTTCTGAAATGTATGGACTGTATTGTAAATGGAACCATCACCAACCAGGCTCTTTATAAAACAGAAGAGGACTATGAGGAGGAAAAATTAATATATATACATACATCTTTTCCAGTGTGATGGTTAGTTTTAGGTGTACTCTTAAATGAGTGAAGGGACACCCAGATAGCTGGTAAGGCATGATTTTTGGGTGTGTCTGTGAGGGTGTTTTGGGAAGAGATCACCATTTGAATCAGTAGACTGAGTAAAGATGATCCACCCTCATCCAATACGAGTGGGCACCATCCAATCTACTGAGGGTCTGGATAGAACAAAAAGGCAGAAGAAAAGTGAATTCACTCTCTCTTCTGGAGCCAGGACATCCATCGTCTCCTGCCCTCAGACATCAGAACTCCAGGTTCCCCTGCGTTTGGCCTTGGACTGGGAGTTACATCATCACCTCCTCTTGATCTCAGGCCTTCAGATTCAAACTGAATTACATCACCAGCTTTCTTGGGTCTCCAACCTGCAGAGGACAGATTGTGGAACTTTTCGGCCTCCATAATCACATAAGCCAATGCCCATAATACACCCCCTCTTATATCTCTTTATTCTGTTGATTCTGTTTCTCTACAGAGCCCTGACTTATTAATATACACATCAAGGAAGACAAGACAGGACGATGTTCCATCCTACTTAGCCACAGGTCATGAGGTCAGGATGGTGCTATTGTCTAAATGCTGGTGTTCCCCCACCAACCCCCAAATTCACCTGTTGGAACCTAAAACACGATGCCACAGTATAAAGAGGTGGGGTTTTGGGGGGAGTGATTAAGTCAGGAAGCTCTGCCTCATGAATGGGATTACTAGCCCTTATAGAAGAGGTGGAAGGGAGCTGCCTGCCCTTTCACCATGCAAGGACACTGAGTTGGCTCCTTCTGCCATATGCAGACAATAGAAGGTGCCATCTATGAAGAAGACAGAGCTCTCACCAGATACTGCATCTCCTGGTGCCTTGATTTTGAACTCTCAGCTTTTAGAACGGTGAGCAATAAAGTTCTATTGTTTATAGATTACCCAGTTAAAGGTATTTTGTTACAGTAGCCTGGACAGACTAAGACAGAAATTGGTACCAAGTGGGGATGTTGCTATAACAAATAGTTTAAAATGTGAAAGCAGCTTTGGAGCTGGGAAGAGTTGAGTTTGGAGGAACAGGCTAGGGAAAAAACCCTATATAGTCATGAATGGACCGTGAAGGCTATTCTGGTGAGGGCTCAGAAGAGAGCTATAAATAAAGCCTCAGTTTTCTTAGAGATTACCTAAGTGGTCATAATCAGAATGTTCATAGAAATGTGTACGGTACAGACCATTCTGATGAGGTCTCAGATGGAAATGAGGAACATGTTATTAGAAACTGGAGGAAAGGCTATCCTTGTCATAAAGTGGCAAAGAACTTGGCTGAATCGTGTTTGCTTCCTAGTGTTCTGTGAAAGGAGGAACTTATGAGTGATGAAATAAAATATTTAGCAGAAGGAATCTTTAAACAAAGTGTTGAGCATGTGGCATGGCTTCTCTTGACTGCTTACAGTAAAATACAAGAAGAGAGAAATGAATTAAAAACAGATTTTATAATCAAAAGTGAAGCAGAACTTAGATTTAGAAAATTCTGAGCCTGGCCATGTTGTAAAGAATGAAACAGTGTGTTTGAGAGAGAACACCAAGGGTGTTCCCAAGCAACAGTTTGATAAGGAGAGTCGCATGGATTAGCGGAAGCCTGTTTGTCAAGGTGACAATGGAGGAATGACCCTGAAGGCATTTTGGAGATCATCAGGGCTGGCTTTCTTATTACAGGCCTAGAGTGCCCAGGCCTGGAGGACAGAACTATGTCAGAAGAGGGACCTCATCCCTCACTGCCCTGTGCCATCCCAAACCTCTGCTCCCTGACACTGGTACAGCACTCCTCAGCTGTCCAAGGTGAAGCTCCGGTGGACCCAGGTGTGATGTAGGCTGTAGTGGCTGACTCTCCAGAGGGCACAGGTGGTAAACCTTGGTAGCATCTATGAGGTGCCATCTCCACCAGGGAGCATAGTGCACAGGCTCTGGAGGTGTGGTTTCCTCCACCTGGATTTCAAAGGATGCCCCAAAGAGCCTCAGAGCCACCACAGAGAGCCCCCACTAGGGCACTGCCTAGTGGAGACGTGGGATCTGGTGAGGATCTTCTTCCTTTACCCTCACATGGCAGAAGGCCAAAGGACAAGAAAGCTGAACACTGTGTAAAGCCTCTTTTGTAAGGGCCTTCATCCCTACTCACAAGGGGAGAATCCCCCATGACCTAGTCAGCTCTTAAAGACCCTACCTCCTAATATTATCACATGGGCAACACCTGAATTTTGGAGGGGACACATTCAAACCATAGCAGTAACAATTTGCAAAATTCTAGTGCAGTATCACAACCAGGACATTGCCATTGACACAATCCACTTATCTTTCCCCCAAGTGTACTTGTATTCATTTGTGTATGTGTGTGTAGTTCTATACAATATTATCACATGTGCAGGTTCATATATTCACAACCACAATCAAGATACAGAACAATTCCACCCCACAAAGATACCTGTTACCGTTACCATCTTACAACTAACTACACACCACAATCCCTTCTGCCACCACCCATTCCATCCCTAGCCACTGGCAGCCACCATTCTCCATTAAAATTTTTGTCATTACAAAAATGTTATATTAATGGAATCACATAGTATGTAACTTTTTGGGGCTGACATTTTTCACTCAGTCTAATTCCTTGAAGATTGATCCAAGTCATTTTGTGTACCAAGAGTTCATTCTTTTTTTCTTTTTTTTCTTTTTAATTATTGAGTAGTATTCCATGGCTAGTACGTACTGGTTTTTTTAACCATTTGCCCGTGAAAGGTGAGCAGGGCTGTTTCTACTTTTTTAGTATTACAAATGTAACTGCTATGCATTCACGTGTGGGTTTTGTGTGAACAGAAGTTTTCATTTTTCTGGGATAAATGCCCAGGAGGGCAATTGCTAGGTCATATAGTATAGTTGCATGTTTAGTTTTTAAAGAAGCTGCGGCCAGGCGCGCTGGCTCAAGCCTGTAATCCCAGCACTTTGGGAGGCCGAGACGGGTGGATCACGAGGTCAGGAGATCGAGACCATCCTGGCTAACACGGTGAAACCCCGTCTCTACTAAAAAATACAAAAAAAAAAAACCTAGCCGGGCGAGGTGGCGGGCGCCTGTAGTCCCAGCTACTTGGGAGGCTGAGGCAGGAGAAGGGCGTAAACCCGGGAAGCGGAGCTTACAGTGAGCCAAGATCGTGCCACTGCACTTCAGCCTGGGCTACAGAGTGAGACTCCATCTCAAAAAAAAAAAAAAAAAAGAAGCTGCCCACTTTGGGAGGCCGAGGCTGGTGGATCACGAGGTCAGGAGATCGAGACCATCCTGGCTAACATCGTGAAACCCCATCTCTACTAAAAATACAAAAAAAAGAAAAAAAATTAGCTGGGTGTGATGGCGGGCGCCTGTAGTCCCAGCTACTCAGGAGGCTGAGGCAGGAGAATGGCATAAACCTGGGAGGCGGAGCTTGCAGTGAGCTGAGATCGTGCCACTGCACTCCAGCCTCGGCTACAGAGTGAGACTCCGTCTCAAAAAAAAAAAAAAAAAAAGTTGCCAAAGTGTCTTCTACAGTGGCTGTACTATTTTACCTTCCCAGTAGCAATGTGAGTGATCCAATTTCTCTGCATTCTCACAAGTATTTTGGTGGTGTCATTATTTTTTAAATATTAGCAACTCTGAGAGGTATGTAGTGATATCTCATTTTGGTTTTAATTTGTATTTCCCTGATGACTAATGATACGGAACTTCCTTTCATTAAATTATTTCCCATCTGTATGTCCTTTTTGGTGGAACATTGGTTCATGCCTTTTGCCTATTTTCTCATTGGATTGTTTGTATGTTTTAGAATTTGGGAGTTCTTTGTGTGTCTAGATATTGCAAATATTTTTCTCAATCTGCAGCTTGTCTTTTTATTCTCTTCACATGGTCTTTTGCTGAGCAAAAGATTTTTATTTTGGTAAGATCTAGATGATCACATTTTCCTTTTATATATCATGCTTTTGGTGTTAAGTATAAAAACTTATTCCATAGCCCTAAATGCTGAAATATTCTTCTGGTTTTTTTTTTTCTGTAAGTTTTATACTTTGGTTTTAAATTTTTTTAAAAAGATGCTCACTTACTTATTCTCTGAGTCATGTCCAGTACAGGGAATGCCAAGGGTCTCTGTGTTCTTTTTTAAAAAATTATGGTAAAATACATATAACATAAAATTTACTTTCTTAACCATTTTTAAGTGTACAGTTCAATGGCATTAAATACATTCTCACTGTTGTGCAGCCATCACCACCATCCATCCACAGAACTCTTCTGATGGTTCCAAACTGAAACTCTGTACCTATTGAACAGTAGCTCCCTACTCCCTCTTGCCCCCAGCCCTTAGCAACCACCATTCTACTTTCTATCTCTATGCATTTAACATATAAGTGGAATAATACAATATTTGTCTTTTTTGACTGCTTACTTCATTTAGCATAATGTCCTCACACTCCCTCCATGTTGTAGCATGTGTCAGAATTTCCTTCCTCTTTAAGGCTGAATAATATATATACCACATTTAGCTTACTAATTAATTCACCAATGGACGCTTGGGTTGCTTCCACCTTTTGGGCATTGCAAATAATGCTGCTATGAACATGGGTATATAAATATCTCTTCAAGGCCCTGCTTTCAATTATTTTGGGTATATACTCAAATGTAGAAATGCTAGATCATATGGTAATTTGATTTTTAATTTCTTGAGGAACTGCCATACTGTTTTCCAAGCACCTGTACTATTTTACATTCCCATCCACAATGCACAACTGATTGAAATGCTCATCTATTCCAGAGACACCCTCACAGACACACTGGAAATAATGTTCTATCAGGTATCTGGACATCGTTTAGTCCAGTCGAACTGACACCTAAAATTATCACCATCTGTGTACCTGCCTTTATGCCAGTGCCACAGTGTTTTGATTATTGGAGCTTTGTAGTAAGTTTTGAAATCAGGACGTGTGAGACCATTAACTTTCTTCTTTTTCAAGATTTTTTTTTTGAGACAAGAGTCTTGCTGTGTTGTCCAGGCTGGAGTATAGTGGCTATTTACAGGTGCAGTCCCACTACTGATCAGTATGGGAGTTTTGGCCTGCTCCATTTGCAACCTGTGTTAATTCACTTCTCCTTAGGCAACTTGGTGGTCTCCCACTTCCAGGAGGTCACTATATTGATGCTGAACTTAGTGTGGACACCCAATAAGCACTGTGCACTACAGCCCAGAACTCCTGGGCTCAAGCAATCCTCCTCCTGTTTCACCCTCCCGAGGAGCTGGAACTACAGGCATGACCCACCACACCTGGCTCAAGGTCATTTTAGGTGTTTTACATCTTAAATCCACAATCCATTTCAAGTTAATTTTTGTATAAAGTGTGAGATTTAGGTTGAGGTTATTATTTCCCCTATGGATGTCTAATTGCTCCAGCACTATTTGTTGAAAAGTCTTGAACTGCTTTTGCATCTTTGTCAAAAATTGGTTGAGCCTATTTGGATCTATTTCTGGGTCCTCTGTTCGGGTCTATTGATCTATATGTTTATCCCTCTGCCAATATCATATGATCTTGACTACTGTAGCTATATAGGAAGACAATATCAGGTAGAGTGATTCCTCCCACTTTATTCTTCTTTGTCAAGATTATTCTAACTATTTGAGGGTCTTTAACTTTCCATATAAATTTTAGAATACACTTGTCTAAATCTATTAAAAACTTTGCTGGAATTTTGATAGGCATTGAATAAAACCTATAATTCAGTTTAGGGAGAATTGACATCTTTACTATGTTGAGTCTCCCAACTCATGAACACACTCTGTCTCTCCATTTGTTTAGCTCTTCCATTATTTCTTTAGTCAGCATTTTGTAGTTTTTGTCATACATATCCTGTATGTGTTTTGCCTAAATATTTCATTTTCTTTTGAGTGACTGTACATGGTATTAAGTTTTAAATTTCATTTTCTACATGTTCATTGTTAGTAAATAGAAATGCAATTAATGTTTGTGTGTTAATCTTATATCCTCCAACTTTGCTGAACTCATTGATTAGTTCCTGTAGTTCCTGTAAGCCTTTTATGGGGATTTCCTGGGATGACTTCCCCTTCATTCCTGAAAGATACTTTCATTGGATATAAAATTCACAGCTGATGGTTCCTTCAGCACTTGAAATATGTTGTACTACTTCCTTCTGGCCTCCATAGTTTTGGTTTTTTTTAGAGACAGAGTCTCGCTGTGTCCAGTGAGTGCTAGAGTTCAGGCTGGGGTGCAGTGGCATGATCTTAGCTCACTGCAACCTCCGCCTCCTGAGTTTAAGTGATTCTTCTGCCTCAGTCTCCTGAGTGGCTAGGACTACCAGCATGTGCCACCACACCTGGCTAATTTTTGTATTTTTAGTAGAGATGGGTTTTCACCATGTTGGCCAGGCTGGCCTTGAACTACTGACCTCAAGTGATCCGCTTGCCTAGGCCTCCCAAATGGCCTCCATAGTTTTGGATGATAAATCCACTGTCATTTGAATTGGCATTTAACTACAGGTGATGTGTTGTTTCTCTCTGGCTGCTTTTCAGATTTTTTTTCTTCATCTTTAGTTTTCAAAAGTTTGATTATGACGTGTCTTGGCATGGATTTCTTTGGGTTTATTCTGTTTGGGGTTTTCTCAACTTCTTGAAAGTGCTGGTTTGTGTCTTAACCAAATTTTGGAAGTCTTCAGGCACTATTACTTTAGTTATTCTCTCAGCCTATTCTTTCTCCTCTCCTTCTGAGACTGCAATGATATGCAGTGATACAAACGTTGATTTTTTTTGTTATTGTCCTATGGGCCCCTGAGACTGACTCTCTCTCTCTTTCTCTCCATATATATATATATATGATTTTTAATTTCTCGAGGAACTGCCATACTGTTTTCCAAGCACCTGTTCTATTTTACATTCCCATCCACAATGCGCAACTGATTGAAATGCTCATCTATTCCAGAGACACCCTCACAGACACACTGGAAATAATGTTTATATATATATAAAAGGATCCAAAGACAGGCAGCCCAGCCCAGATTGGAGTGGATTTATTAGGTGTGAAAGGAGAGTGCTTTCCCTGGCTGCGAATTGTTAGTAGGGCACCTGAGTAATCTCCGCTCTGGTGATGCTGGGCTCATGTGGAGTTGTCAGAGGGACTCCTCTTCAAATTGTAAAAGGGCTGAACCTGTTTTGGCTGCTTTCGATTGATAGGCTGGGGGTCGGGAAACACCAGGCCTGGGTCATCTTCTTCCACTGAGTGGGGGTACATAAGACATCCTGCTACTGAGTTGTTCCTTTATTCTTAGGGTCCCAAACTAATGCATAATTCCCTTGCCAGCTTTCAGAGTTATCCTCTGATTGCCTCTTGCATTGTTTTCACAGTTTATAGTTGTACTTGACAGGAAGGAACAGGGAGAAACAAGTTTACACCATTTAGTCCAGGCCAGAAGTCGTCCTTTCAAACATTTGAAAAAGTAGATCGCTGTATTAGTCTGTTTTCACATTGCTGACAAAGACATACCTGAGACTGCGTAATTTAGAAAGGAAAGAGATTTAATTGACTCACAGTTCCACATGGCTGGGGAGGGCTCACAATCATGGCAGAAGGCAAGGAGGAGCAAAGTCATGTCTTACATGGATGGTAGCAGGCAGAGAGAGAACTTGTGCAGGGGAACTCCTCGTTATAAAACCATCAGATCTCGTGAGACTTATTCATTATGAGAACAGCAAGGGAAAGACCCAACCCCATGATTCAATTACCTCCCACTAGGCCCCTCTCATGACACGTGGGAATTGTGGGAGCCACAATTCAAGATGAGATTTGGGTGGGGACACAGCCAAACCATATCAATCATCAAAGAGCTCATTGGAAACTCAGCATGTGTGAAGGGCCTTGTTAATTAGAGGGCTTCATTGTAGGATGATTTGACCAGGCATACTGATATCTTTTTGTTTCCTCTTGGACTGTCAGATCCCTCAATTTCAATTCCCTATTTGGAGGTCATAGCTGACCTGCCAGCTTTCTGGGAGCTGAGTGGGAGTAGGGTTTTCCATTTAGAATATGGAGTTTCTCTTAATTACCCAGTGTTCACACTACACCACTGCCTTCACCTCTGCTGAGTGTCTTAGTCAAGAGCCCTCTGGTTTATCTTCTTTGGAAATGAAACCCCTGGCTTCTACCAGGTGGTGGATGATTCTCCTGTATGTTTAAAGGTACCCAGTGTTGCCAATTCTGGACCTTCTCTGTGGATTCTGAGGTATAGAAGAGTTGCATCTGGGCCTCCCATTGCTGACTTAGAGTGAGGACTGCTACACTGCACATCACACATCACCTGCTTTCCAGAATCCGTGGTGGTATTGTTATGTCCCTGTAGAGTATGTTGTATACTATGTTCCTGAGAGTTTATGCTATATATTTTTTTCTCTTTATCATCTACTTTAATTGTAGTGAGCTTTCAAAAGGAAGCAAAAAAAATGTATTTTATCTGCCACCATTAACTGGAAGACTTGCCTCACTTCTCTTGCTACAAAATGAGATCTTCAATCAGAAGCAGGCTTGAATTTGGTTCCATGAAAATGAGTAAGGCATGAAGTCTATAGATGGAGGGATTAGCAGAAATGTGGCAGGCAGAGAAGGCAAATCTGGATTCAGAATACATATCAGTAAAACTTTAGTAGAACTCTTTCAATTCTTAGGAAACCCACAATCCATTAGTCACTCCCAGGGATCTCTGTAGGTCAGACCATCTGATTACCACCCTCTCCAGCCCTGCTGCTTATTCCAGTAACCATGCCCATTTTGCCTTTGGTGCTTATGAGCCATTCCTTGGCCACTGTCAACCCTAAGATCCCATGATCCTCCCTGAAAACAGGAAGGCCACTTCAAAGCACAGGCTCCCACCTACACCCCTGACAGGTCAAAGTTGCCAGCATTCCTCACCAACAAGTTATTCAATGATGGGCAAAAGTGTCCTCTAAGCCCTCTCAGCAAGCACAGGTGGGGATGGATAACAGATGGATGACATACCTAATAAATCCACTCCAACATTCTGGGCTGCCTGTCTTTGGATCCTTTTATGTCACATAAGAGCATTTCCAGCATCTCAACTTCTTGCATCATAGGCCACCTTTAACCCAGAAGTCAGTGAAGAAGCAAGCAGGCCATTAGAAATTCTCTCAACTTCTCAAGCTCACCCTTCAGCACCTGCTGCTGGAATACTCCTGAAATGATTTTCAACATCACACAGCCCTCTTAGCAGCAGACCACAGAATCCTCACTGGCTGGTGTGGTATCAGATTACAGAACCTTCAGGAGTGCTCGAGTCAGGATTGCAGGCTACATAGCCCAGACAATGGCCAAACCACAGCCAGCAGGGACAGATCCCTCAGCTTGTATGGTGGTCAGTGGAAAGTGGACTCCAGAAGTTCCAACACTGCTGTCCATCAGCCATCTTCACCAAAATATGGATGCTGCAGGTTCCTGCTTCCTGTTCCAAACTGAAGTTTTGGGATGGGCGCATACGATGGGTTGAGCTCAGTGGCATGTCTGTGTTCCTGGGGAAGCTGGGAAAATAAATTCTGGTTTCTACCACAGGGGAGAAGAACTACTTACGTGGGAACTGTCCAAAACATAGGAAGACTGTTCAGGAGATGCAGGAAGGCCACCAAGTGTGACAAATATCTGCCACCCAAATATCCTGAGTTCAAGCAATTCTCCGGTCTCAGCCTCCCGAGTAGCTAGGACTACAGGCGCACGCCACCATGCCCAGCTAAGTTTTGTATTTTAGTAGAGACGGGGAGTCACCATATTGGTCAGGCTGGTCTCGAACTCCTGACCTCAGGTGATCCACCAGCTGCCCTGGCCTCCCAAAGTGCTAGGATTACAGGCGTGAGCCACTGTACCGGGCCTATTTTGTGTTTCTCTTAAATGACCCTGTGATATGCTAAGATTCCTAATGAAGGCAGAAGCTATCAGTTAAAAATATGAGTAGACAACCTGGATGAAGCTTAAAATAATTATACTGAGTGAACGACGTCAGACAAAAAAAAAGAGTACATACTGTATGATTCCTCTTACGTAAAACTTTAGGAAATTCAAATGAATTATAGTGACAGAAAGCAGATCAGTGATTGGGTTGGGGTGTGTGGGAAGAGATGGAGGAGAGATTTTAAAAGGGGATGAAGAAAAGTTCGTGGGTGACAGATGTGTTCCCTGTCTTGATTGTGGCAGTGGTGGTTTCATGGATGTATACACATATGTCAAAACTTATCAAATTGTACACCTTAAATAAGTGAGGTTTATCACATGCCACTTATGCCTCATTAAAGTTGTTTTTAAAATATTAGACTGCTTCCTATTTGCTGGCCGTCTAAATTTCAATTTCTGTAAAATGGGAAAAATAATGCCTACCTTATAATTTTGGTGTGAAGATTAAACGAGTAAAAATTAAAAGGATGAAATGAGATGACATCTTCCCTTGGATTCCACTAAAAGTCTTGGAGTCACCCTTTCTCCTCTCTTTTTCTACACCCACATGCAACCTCTGGGGACCTCCTGGGATGATTAGAGTGGGTGGAGATAGAGATGAAACAGGGTTGGCCGTGACTTGAAGACTTGACAGTTATCAAAGTGGGGAGATGGGTACATGAGAAGTCAGAATATTATCCTCTCTACTTTTGTATGTATTTTTATTTTCCACAGTAATAATTTAAAAATAAACAGTGAGGCTGGGCATGGTGGTTCACACTTGTAATCCCAACACTTTGGGAGGCCAAAGTGGGAGGATCACTTGAGGTCCAGAGTTTGAGACCAGCCTGGGCAAAATAGTGAGATTCCCATCTCCACAAAAATTTTAATAATTAGCTGGATGTGGTGGTGGGTGCCTGTAGTCCCAGCCACTCAGGAGACTGAGGTAGAAGGATCATTTGAGCCCAGGAGATTGAGGCTGCAGTGAGTTGTGATCACACCACTGCACTCCAGGCTGGGCAACAGAGTGAGACCCTGCCTCAAAAAAATAAAAATAAAAAATAAAACAGTGCTTCCCCATTTCAACTCAGAGGAAAACCCAAGTCCTGATGCTGGCCCATGGGGGTCAGCACGATCCCCTACCCTAACCTCTCCCCTTACCTCCTCCTACTCACTTCCTTGTTCACTGCTGCAGCCCTATTGGCCTCTATGCTGTTCTGGGAACGTGCCAGGCACTGTCTTGCCTCAGGACCTTTGCTCCAGCTGTTCCCCTACCGGGAATCCTCCACAGTTTGACCCCTCTCACATGTGATCCTCTCGGTGAGTCCATCCTGACTACTCCATTTAAAATCATTATCACCTCCTCCTGCCACTTCCCATGCGCCTTCCGTTTCACTTGTCTCCACAGCCACGACTATCATCTGATGCCCCGTATAACTGTTTATTTATTTCTGTCTCCCCTACCAACCTTGCCCCGACCCCCTGACGAATGTAAGCTCCATGAAGACACGAATTCCTGCCTGATTTGCTCACTGCTGACTCTTCAGCATTTAAAGCAGTGTACGGTTGGTTCTTGAATGAATGAGCCACATACACATGTTCTACTGGAATGCCTGGTAGGGAGTGAGCACTATGGAATCCATCATAGTCTAAAAATATTTCATTAAGTCATTTGATAAATCTAAGTTAATTGTTCAGTCAGTGTCTTCTGTCCTGATCTTTGAAAATGAGACTACAATTGATGAACATTTTTGTTAATTCTTGGGAGGCAGCAAGGTAGGAAAGGGTTCCCACAGTCTTTGGAGGAGGGCAGATCAGCTTCAAATCCTAGTGCAGCCCATGTCCGCTGTGTGACTTGGCCAAGGTGCCTAGCCTCTCAAGCCTGGTCTCCTCACTGGCTGTGCTTGCTAGCAATGCCCTGCAGTCCAGGGCTGGGCTGGAATCTCACCACCTGCCCTCCCTGAGTGAGCCTTTGCCTTTTTATCAAGAGGGACTGGACCACCTCCAGAGCTTGCCCAGGTGCTGTGTCCCTCTGAGACCTGCTGGTGGGGTGAGCAAGTGACAGTCAGATGCACCGTTTAAGAGGGACAGAGGCTGGGTGCAGTGGCTCACACCTGTAATCCCAGCACTTTGGGAGGCCGAGGCGGGAGGATCACCTGAGGTCGGAATTTCGAGACCAGCCTGGACAACATGGTGAAACCCCGTCTATACAAAAAATGCAAAAAAATAGAAATAAAAATAAAAAATTAGCCGGGAGTGGTGGTGGGTACCTCTAATACCAGCTACTAGGAAGACTCAGGCAGGAGAATTGCTTGAACCCCGGAGGCGGAGGTTGCAGTGAGCTGAGATCGCGCCATTGCACTCCAGCCTGGGCAACAAGAGCAAAATTCCGTCTAAAAAAAAAGGACGGAGAGTGATATTGCTGAGATCACAAAAGGGAGGTGACTCAGTCCTAGCCCAGCCTGCTGTCATCTCTCCTATACCCACCCCCCTCCCCCACTCCCCCGCCTGACGTTATAAACAAGTGACTCAGAGGAATGATGGGGGTGTGCCTCGTAACAGTTCATCCCAGTGTCCTGGGGGCTAAATTTAACACACAGCTGCAGCCTCTGGCACTTTGGGAACAAGTTAATCTTGGTGACTGAGGCTGATGTGTATGTGCGAGCGCATGTGTCTGGCAGTGGGGCGGGGTGGGGAGGGTGTGGGGAGGTGGGTCAGGAGTCCTGAACAAGGTAGGCATGAAGACTGACTGTCCTGGGCTTCAACCCTGGTCCCTCAGACCATAGACAAGGTGCAGGGGCCCCGTGGCCAGGCAGGCTCAGGTCTGGCCTAATATGCACCAAGAATAGTGAGTATAGACAGCTAAAGTCCTGAAATATTAAACCTGTAGTGTTACTTTTTGAACACTAGAATTCAGAATGTCACTCCCCTACAATGTTAAAACCCTGGGGGTTTAAAAACCTAGAATAGTAGAATCCTAAGAAATTAATTTTCTAGCACATCTGACACCTTAGAAGTGTTAAAACCCTCTAATAGTGTACTTCCAGGACACAGTACCTTGGTGCTTCTGAACCTCCAGCAGAGCTGAACTGAGGCCCTTAGTATCTAACTTTGCCACCTCCTCATTGTGTAGGAAGGGAAACTGAGGCTTAACAGAGCGACATGTCCTGTCCCAGGCCTCATAGGAAAGTGGCAACCTTGTTTACCTAAGGTACTTTCTTGCTTTCTTGCAAGGAGGAGGGGCAGAAAGAGGAAAAGCTCTTCCCATTTTAAAGGTGAGGCAATGCGGGGTGGGGGGTGTCTTATGTATGTAATCTCAGCTACTAGGGAGGCTGAGGCAGAAGGATGGCTTGAGCCCAGGAGTTCAAGACCAGCCTGGGCAATATAGTGAGACCTTGCCTCTTAAAATAAAGGCAGGGCAACAGGGCTGCCAAAAAGTGAACACCATGTCCAAGTTCTGACCAGAAAACCCAAGGACCCTGTATCCGGGGATGGCTGGAATGAGACATATTCCGAGGAGGAAGATGGAGGCACCAGGACAGATGTTCCCAGAAAGCATGAAGGAAGGGAGACCCTGGAAGAGGGGCTCCAATGCTTCCCCGTCTCTGGACTGAGGGTCAGAGCTTAGGCCATCAACTCTCCTAGGGGCATCTTCGGACCAAAAAATCCAGAGTCAAGGCCTCTCCGTGCTCCATTTAGAAATGAGGCAGCCAGGCCCTCATCTTTCAGAAGGGCCCAGACACCCTACCTCCGTCCCATAAGCCCCTGGGGCTGAGTCAAGGCTTCTCCGGGAGGGGGCCTCTGCCCAGCTGTCCCCTGTGCGTCATGTGCAGGAGGCCAGGCGGCTCGCCTTACAGGGACCCGGCCACCTCTATATATAGCCCCTAGAAGACAGCTGCGCAGTCTAAGCAAGCCGCAGCAGGAAAGCAGGGGTACAGAGAGGAGCCCCCTTGGCACCGCCACCACACCCTAGGCCATCCATCATGGCGCTGGGCTTGGAGCAGGCGGAGGAGCAGCGGTTGTACCAGCAGACGCTCCTGCAAGACGGTCTCAAGGACATGCTGGACCATGGCAAGTTCCTCGACTGTGTGGTGCGGGCGGGCGAGCGCGAGTTCCCGTGCCATCGCCTGGTGCTGGCCGCCTGCAGCCCCTACTTCCGGGCGCGCTTCCTAGCCGAGCCGGAGCGCGCGGGCGAGCTGCACCTGGAGGAGGTGTCCCCAGACGTGGTGGCCCAGGTGCTGCACTACCTGTACACGTCAGAGATCGCGCTGGACGAGGCGAGCGTGCAGGATTTGTTCGCCGCGGCGCACCGCTTCCAGATCCCTTCCATCTTCACCATCTGCGTGTCCTTCCTGCAGAAGCGCCTGTGCCTCTCCAACTGCCTGGCCGTCTTCCGTCTGGGCCTCCTGCTCGACTGCGCGCGTCTCGCCGTGGCTGCCCGCGACTTCATCTGCGCTCACTTCTCGCTGGTGGCGCGCGACGCTGACTTCCTCGGACTCTCGGCCGATGAGCTCATCGCCATCATCTCTAGTGACGGCCTTAACGTGGAGAAGGAGGAGGCGGTGTTCGAGGCCGTGATGCGGTGGGCTGGCAGCGGCGACGCCGAGGCGCAGGCTGAGCGCCAGCGCGCGCTGCCCACCGTCTTCGAGAGCGTGCGCTGCCGCTTGCTGCCGCGCGCCTTTCTAGAGAGCCGCGTGGAGCGCCACCCTCTCGTGCGTGCCCAGCCCGAGTTGCTGCGCAAGGTGCAGATGGTGAAGGATGCACACGAGGGCCGCATCACCACGCTGCGGAAGAAAAAGAAGGGGAAAGACGCAGCCGGGGTCAAGGAGGCTGATAAGGGCACAGGCGAAGCCAAAGCAGAGGAGGATGAGGAGGCCGAACGTATCCTTCCTGGGATCCTCAATGACACCCTGCGCTTCGGCATGTTCCTGCAGGACCTCATCTTTATGATCAGTGAGGAGGGCGCTGTGGCCTACGATCCAGCAGCCAACGAGTGCTACTGTGCCTCCCTCTCCAACCAGGTCCCCAAGAACCACGTCAGCCTGGTTACCAAGGAGAACCAGGTCTTTGTGGCTGGAGGCCTCTTCTACAACGAAGACAACAAAGAGGACCCCATGAGCGCATACTTCCTGCAGGTGCCTGACCAGCCTTGGGAGCTGCCAGCTAATGCTGGGCTCTGGGCACTGGGGGCAGTCTTGGGGCCCAGGAGGGGCTTGTGTCTACACAAGGAAATGCCACTGGGTCTAGGGTGAGATGTAGACTGGGGCGGTTGACTGATAGCCACCTGCTTGAAGGTTGAAGACAGTCAATAGGCAACTGCCAAAAAGCAGCATAACTCTGGTATCTCAATTTCAGGGGTGAGGTAGCCCCAAGATGGCGTATGTTGGAGGCCCTGGCCCTGCACAGAGGTTGGGGTGGGGCACAGTGAGGAGGAGCAAGGTCTGTGTAAGGATCCTGGGCAGGGCCTCTTGGTGAAGGCCAGGCCTGGAGCTCGCAGCAGTGTCCCAGACAAAGGAACAATCCTGTCTGGTCCTCCCATTGTACAGATGAGGAAACTGAGGCCCAGAAGGGATCAGCAGAGTGGAGTGCCAGGTCTGAGTTGGGGTGCGACTGTGAGATCTCAAAGGGCAGAGACAGTTTCCTGGAGACTGGCCATATAAGTTTGAGCCTTGCCAGTGGGGTGGGATTTGGAGACGTGAAGGGGAAGATGGTAATGTTTCCAGCCAAGGAACGATAAGCAAGGGATAGAACTGGGGCTTAGCCTGGTGAGCAGCATGCTCAGGGAGGCCTGACCAGCGAGAGAGGTGACAGGCACTTGGTGCCAGGGTTAAGCTCACAGGCCTTACAGTTGCACTGGGGATGAGGGCAGCTTCACCAGCTACTAGCTCAGCAGTGTGGACACATTGCTTATTCTCTCTAGGCCTCTGTTTGTAAGTGGGGATACTATTCTTCCTGCATGATAAGGTCGTTGGAAAGTTAAATGATGCTTATAAAGTGCTCATCAGCACAGTGCTCAGCCCTCAGAAAACTTTCCAAAAAGATGAGCCCCTAGTATTCATATCTTTATTACAAGGCTGTGGAGGTGAACAAGGCCATGGACTGTAGCTTTTACAGGGCGAAAAGTAGGACTGTATTTGGAAGTTTCCTGAACAGTGGGATGGGGTGGAGAGCAGGGGGCAGGCAGGCCTCAGTTGGGAGCCGTTCAGCCTGGGAAAGCAAGGCCATAGCTGGACCTCCTTGCAGAGCTCCCCATCATTTCTATGCTGTGGTGCCCTACCGCCTGCTATAATGGTGGTTGCCGGGAGCCTGCCTGGGCGTGGGGGACACTCATCTGCTCTCAGCCTGATGGCAGGAGGGGCACTGTCTCTCAGGGTGCCTCCGGGCTGCATTGGCCCTACCTGGGTTCCCGACCTCCTCTGCGACCTGGGGCAGCGGGACTGAGTGGTGCTGGGCTGGGGCTGGGGGAGTAGGGGGCAGTTGCTGACTGGACACCTGGCCTGCAGTTTGACCACCTGGACTCAGAGTGGCTGGGGATGCCACCACTGCCCTCACCCCGCTGCCTCTTTGGCCTGGGAGAGGCTCTCAACTCCATCTACGTGGTCGGTGGCAGAGAGATCAAGGACGGCGAGCGCTGCCTGGACTCGGTCATGTGCTACGACAGGCTGTGAGCGTGGCTGGGGTGGGGCTGAGCACCCTGGGGGTGGGTGGGGCACCCTGGGGGTGGGTGGGAGGCCGAAGCTGGTCTAGAGCCTGGGGTGGGATTTGGAGCTAGAGCCTTGGGCTCAGAGTGGAGGTAGGCTTGGGTAAGGGCAGGGAGGTTGGAGGGCAGGGTGGGAGCAAAGAACTGAGAGGCCTGGGAAGTTCCAGCAATGGATCTGATGCATCTCGAATATGTGTTAGGAGGATGGGTGCATGGGTGCAGAGATAGGGACTGAGCCGAGCCTGGGTGGGTGCCCACCCCAACCCCCACCCCCACTCCCATCTCCTCCAGGTCATTCAAATGGGGTGAATCGGACCCGCTGCCTTACACGGTGTATGGCCACACAGTGCTCTCTCACATGGACCTTGTCTACGTCATTGGCGGCAAAGGCAGTGACAGGTGAGACTGGGCCTGGAGCGAATCTGTGGAGCATAGGTAGAATCTCCCAGAGGCTGTCAGCAGTTTGTCCTGGCTGCCCTGGCAGACGATTGCAGGGAGGCATGGCTGGGCTCCTGCTTCTCTCCACCGTTCCCACCCTCCACCCCACAGGAAGTGCCTGAACAAGATGTGCGTCTATGACCCCAAGAAGTTCGAGTGGAAGGAGCTGGCACCCATGCAGACCGCCCGCTCACTCTTTGGGGCCACTGTCCATGATGGCCGCATTATTGTGGCAGCTGGGGTCACCGACACAGGGCTGACCAGTTCTGCCGAAGTGTACAGCATCACAGACAACAAGTACGAAAGCTTGTCTCTTCCACCAAGGACAACTGTGTGGCTTTGGGCTTCTGTCAGCCTCAGCAGGAGCCGCAGTCCCTGTCTTGGGTCTCCAGTGTTGAGCTGGGACATCAGTATAGAAACAGACCTTCTCCCCTGATCAGCAGTGAGCAGAGGGCTGGGGGAGGGGATGCCAGGTTGCTCATTCAGGGACTCAAAACAGGCAATGGCTTGGTGCAAGGGATGTAGCAGTGAACAAGACAGAAGCTGCCCTGCCTGGGACACCAGAAAAGAGAAAACTGAACTGAGAGATAGTTGTACTCAACTGGCAAAAATGGTGAGGGTGGTGGGAGGAGGTTGTCCCAGACCAAGGAAATGTGGTGCGGAGGCAGTTAGGAGAAAAAACGCAAGGCCCACGGGAGGGAAGGCATTGCTCCGGCTGGGTGGAGGCGGGTGGGTCATGGAGATGGGATGGCAGTGCTGGGGCTGGAGCGGGGGCCAGCAGGAGAGGGACTGTATCTCATCTGTGTTCTACTAAAGTACTTCATGGCAGCTGATATAGAGAGCAGATTAGGGATTTCCCAGGGGACAGGAAGGTCAGGGGTGATGAAGGCCTGGACCTGGGGGCACAGCAGGGATGAGGCTGAGGGGATGCATGGGACAAAGACAGGCCAGGGCTTCTTACACAGTGATGGGCATGCGAATCTCCCGGGGATCGTGTTAAAGTGCAGATTCTGATTCTCAGTATGCAGAGGGCTGAGAGCCTGTAAGTCTGCATTTCTAACACCCCCAGGAGATGCTGATGCTGCTGGGCTGTGAACCACATTTTGAGTAGCAAGAGTCTAGGAGGTGGAAGAAACAGGGCTTAGCTATTGATTGGATGTGGGGGTGAGGGGGGAGAAGTACACGCTTCTGAGTGAGGGTGGGAGGCCACTTACTGGATAATCATTGGGATTGGGTAGGGAAAATGAGGGTCCAGTTAGGACATGTGGACTTGAAGTGCCTGGGGGTGTCCAAAAGGACCCCACCTGGGAGAGAGAGGGCTGAGCTGGAGGGAGAGATCTGGGGGTCAATAGCACATGGAGGGGCCAAGCTCCCTCAGGAGAGAGGGTGTAAATGGGAGGAGCTGAGGTCCAAGCCCTGATGGTGGGGGCAGCTTGCGTTATCCAGGAAGGAGGCCACGAAGGTGAGGCCGGAGAGATAGGAGGTGAGGAAAGTCATGTCAGCAGGGCTGTGTGCTGTAGGACCTCAGTGAGTGTGCAGTGTCTGGGGACCTCAGGGAGGGCAGTTTTGGAGGATGGGACTAAGGCCCAAGGCAGGAGCCAGAGCAGTGAAGATACATTGAGAACAACTGGGCTGTGAAAGGAGAAGGACGGAGCAGGTGTGCAAGGGGGGCGGGGCTGCCGCTGAGGGGCAAGAGGACTGCATCCAGGGCAAGGCTGGGGGCCTGCTAGGGACTGGGGTCATGAGTTAGAGAGTGGAGTTAGTTCAGGAGAGGAGGAGGGGCAGTGGGGAGATCCACAGTGGACTTTGCTGGACAGGTTGGATAGAATGGCAAGAGGACAAGGAAAGGAAAGGGGAGGAGCAAGAGAATGGGGAAGGAAGGGAAGACCAGAGGGACAGGAAGGGGAACAGGGTTGGGGGCATGGGTGCTTGGGACTTGGATTGCAAAGGGTTGCAGTTGGAGCTGTGGGTGCTGTGTGGCAGGGACAGTCACTGGGCTTGCCGAGGCACCCCAATGATGCACCTTCTCATACAACCCCAGGTGGGCACCCTTCGAAGCCTTCCCACAGGAGCGTAGCTCACTCAGCCTGGTCAGCCTGGTGGGTACCCTCTATGCCATCGGTGGCTTTGCCACACTGGAGACTGAGTCTGGAGAGCTGGTTCCCACAGAGCTCAATGACATCTGGAGGTGAGTCCGGCCCCAGGGAGGCCAGGGGGCATCATGAGCAAGGCTGACACTCCATAGCACCATGGTGGGGTACCAAGGCACTGGGCAAGCTCCTCTGGGGGCAAAGCGGATCCCTCTTCTAGGGAGTCCTGTAGGGAGGAACAGCCCATATACCCTGCTCGGCTGTTTCTCGCCAGTTTGTTGGGAAAGTCTGGGCTTGCACAGATGGCACCATGCCCCACTGTGGAGCAGCAACAATGTTGCAGACGGGAGCAGACCCAAGCTTAGGTCACAGACCCACAGAAACAGGGCCCAAGTAGCAGCCGGATTTCCTCTCTCCTGCCTTCCAGGTGCTTGGTGTGGAAGGAGGGCTGCCACTAGGAAGCAGCTGGAGCCCTGGCCTTTCAGAACCATTGCTCTCTATGGCTGGTCCTTTGTGGGGGTGGGGGAAGGAAGCTTTAGCCTCTGGGGCATCTCCTTCCTGAATCTGCAGCCATCCCCACTGCTGCAGGCAGCCCCTGGGGAGCAGTGCTGCCGGAGGGTGGGACTTGAGACTTCGTAGAAATACAGCATTGATGGGATGGTGTGGGGAGTGTAGACTTTCTTGGAGGGGAACTTTGAGGAATATGGAAACACCCCTTGAGAATTGATCTTTCCTGGGGAGGAAGACCCTTCCTGGAGTGTGGGGTGAGTGTTCCTTGAGTTGGATCTTGTGGAGTTCTCCTTTCCCAGAGCCTGGGGATTTTCAGGAGCAGATCTCCCTAGAGATGGGCCGAGCGCGCTCAGCCACCCATCTCTGCTGCATTCCACTCTGGACTCAGTTGACCGAGCTCCCCGTCCTTGTCCCCACTCTCTCTCACCCCCAGGTATAACGAGGAGGAGAAGAAGTGGGAGGGTGTCCTGCGGGAGATCGCCTACGCAGCAGGTGCCACCTTCCTACCAGTGCGGCTTAATGTGCTGCGTCTGACCAAGATGTGATCAGCTCAGGGAGACTGAACTAAGGACCCCTCCCATCCTGTGACACTCATTGGCCTGGCCTTGTGGGGGCTCCAGGGAAGAGGCTAGGCCAGAGCCTACCTGGATCCAATTATGGTGCCCCAGGGGCTGTGTCAGCCAAGGAAAGGGAAGTGCTGCTTAGTCCTGGACTTTTGGGCAAGGATGAGAAACTAGAGGCTTCTCCAGTGTTGCCGTATCTCCCTAGGTTGTCTTGATCCATGAACCAGAACCACAGAGCGGTATCCCAGGCCATGTCCTGGCCCTGCCCCAGCTTGGCTGAGTGTGCTGGCAAAGTTCCCCACAGGACTCAGTCTTCCTGTCTGTCAGATGGGAGCATCCGCATCAAGTGCAGTGTACAGTGCAGACATGTCTCCTTCTTTAGGAAGAATAAAGCGCCGTCTGAGCAAGCAGCTCAGGGTCTGCATCAGTACTCCACCAGTCAGTGAGCAGGTGTTTCGAAGACTTGGGGCTTCAATGTTCCGCTGTTGGGCTGCCAAGGTCGATGGGCTCTGCCCTCCATCTGGTGTCCCCTCCTCCCTATGGGTGGGAACCCTCCCCTGCCTGAGGCCTAGAGCCTCCAGCTCTTCAGCCACCATGGACGTGGAGCCAGGGGACTGTGGGAAGAAGGGGCAGGGAGCAGCCAAGCTGTTGTAGAAAAGTCTTTTATTCTATCAGTCAGGCCCCATCTGGCCCAAGGATAGCTGAGCAGAGCCTGTCCCTCTACCCGCTCCCTCCTACTCCGGCTTCTCTTTGTCCTGCTTCTGCTCCTCCTCCAGTGCCAAGTTTCGCTCACGCTCCTTTACTAGCTGGACACCACAATAGGTGACAAACAGGATGACCAGCGTGGTCTGGGGGAACCCTGTGTGGGGAGGGAGTCATAGATGCTTGGGAGCAGCACCGCATCCTCGGCGAGTTTTCTCTTCCCACCCCTCTCCCCGCTGGATGGGCCCTCCCTGCTGAGTCCCGGGGTGATGAGAGGGTAGGAGGCATTTTGGAAGGTCCCAGTCCTTGAGGCTGATGCCTGGCACCTTCTGCATCCCCACACCCTTGTCCCTTACCTGTGAGTAGCAGGCGTCGGGCAACCAGCTGTGTGAACTCGAGGCTGTTCAGACTCACAAGGTTGTACATGATGATGGCCCAGAAGTTCATGGCTCCAAACAGGGCCCGGACCCTGCGGGACATCTGCACTGACAGAGAGGCCTATTCGGTCCAGGAAAGCATGGGCAGCGGGACAAGAGGCCAAAGGAAAGAGGACGTGGTGGGTCAGCATCCTTACCCACATGGCCAGTCAGGTCTTAGGGCTATGTCTGGGTCTTGGGGAGCCCCAGGTCAGCTCTCCCTCCTTGTTAAACATGGGGAAACAGTTCCAGAGAGAGGGCAAGGCCTGACCAACATGGCAAGGCCCAGGTGCTCCATTCCCCATAGAAGGGAGGGATGGGCAGATTCCCACAGAGTGAGCCATTGCCCTGACAACCAGGAGGGTGGTGGTGAGAAAGTTCTGGTTTGGGGGCCAGGTGGTTGGACAACTCCAGAAAGCAGAAGTGCCCCCCTGCCCTCCATAACCCAGACAGTCCCAGCCCCAGGTCTTCCCTGCTCACCTCAATTCGTGCTAGGGGCCCCCACTCTGCCAGTTTTTGCACCCAAAGCTCAAAGTTGAGGCCAAAGCAGTTAAGGAATGACCACAGGTAGACAATGTCACAAGGCCCAAGCCACAGAGTGGTGATGGCAAATGTGGCCACTGTGGCCGCCAGCTCTGGGATCACAGCGGAATGCTCCCCACCAATGTGATCATACACATATCTGCAGGAAAAATGGGAGAAGGGCCACTGGGAGTATGGGAAAGGGCAGGGATGAGATGGGAGAGGACACACAACAGGCGACCTCCTCAACACTGTCACCCTGGGTGCATTCAACATTCCTGACCTCAGGTAGTGGTTCCTCCTCCAACCAACTTCAAATTGTGGCAGGCTCAGCCTGGGACATTATAGCTTCTCTAGCTCTGTTCATTTACTCCCCAAATGATCTCATCCAGACCCAAGATTCCAAGTCGTGTCTCTATGCCGATGACCCCTAAATCTGTGTCTTTAGGCCAGTCTCTCCTGATTTGTATATCCAATTGCTACTAGCCATGTCACTTGATTGACAGATTCCCCTATCCCTGCTCAAACCCTGCTCCGTCCTTATCTCAGTGAATGGCACCACCATCCATTCAGTTGCTCAGGGTATAAGCCTTGGTGCCTTCTCGGATTCTCAATTTGCCTCATCACCAACATCCAAGCAAGCCAGCAAATTCTGTTGACTCCTCTCAGTCCTGACCACTGCTCACCTCCTCTACAACCACCACCCTAGTCAAGATGATCCCTCTTTTCACATAAATTATTGCAAGAGCCTCTTAAGTGGTCTTCTCGTTTCTGCTTTTGCCCCCACAGTTCATTCTACATACAGCAGCCAGAGGTATCTTTTGAGAGTGTAGCTCAGGTCACATCACTTCCATGATTAACCCCTCTGAATAGCTCCCCATTACAACTGGAATAAACTCAGTCTCTTTACTCTGGCTAGAAGATCCCAAGTGGTTTGGTTTCTGTTCCCTCCCTGATCTCATCAGTCACCATGCTCCCCCTGCTCACTATGCTGGCCTCATTGGCCTTTCTGACCTTCACACCCACACAGTTGGTTTGTGTCTCAAGGCCTTTGCCCTTGTTGTACCCTCTACCTGGTATTCTCTGCTCCACATATCCTTATCACTCAAATCTCAATTCAAATATCATCTCCTCAGAGAAGCCCACCCAGACCCCAACTAAAGAAGCCTCTACCGTGTTGCCAACTTCTATCCCATTGCACATTTTATTTTCTTCATAACACTTACACTCTCCAAAATTATCTTAGTTATGTCTGTTTACCTGTTTATGGTCTGTTTCACCCCACTAGACTGTAAGCTCCATGAGGTCAGGGTCTTTGCCATGTTCACTGCTGTATCCCCAGTGCCTAGAACAGGCCTGGCATGCAGCAGGTGCTCAGTAAATATTTGTTAAATAAATTCAGTGGAAGACCCATGAATAACCAGCCTTTCCATTCCTCGACCTCCTCATTTCCAATGGCTTTTTTCTCCACTCCACCTCAGCCACCCACACCCATGGCCATGCCCCAACTTTGTCACCACTTGAAAGTTCACTCCTTTCTAATTCCCACTCTTTGCCCAGCCCCTCTTGACCTCCTGGCCCCCCAGCTTCCGTCCTTCAATCCCATTGATCTTGTGACCCTCCCATCTTCACCACCGTCCTTAGCAGGCTTATATCCAATGAGTCACCACTATAAATAATCTAAAAACCCTTATTCCTGACTTCTTCCTTCTCACCCATCTGTGAGAGCCCAATCCCCTACTTTCTCCTCAGCTACATCCAGGCAGCTAAGCCCCATGGGGGAAATCTCACATCTTCACATGCTGGAGTTCATAAGCCCGCCACCTCCAATACAACCTGGGTGCTTAGTGCCAAGGTTTCTCTGGTTAGCTGCTTCTCCCATGCTCTGCAAGGGCCACTGTGTCCTTATCTCCCCACAAGTATGAGTGGAGAGATAGTATGAGTGGGGGGATCCAGGCTGGGTTGCGGGGGTAGGCATATATGTTGCCTCCCTCCATGTCCCCAGTCCTGGCTTTCTCAGCTGATGGCCATGCCTCCTGCTTCCTGGAGAAGGCTGAAGCCTTCAGGTGGAATCCCTTACGTGTCTACACTAACCTGCCTTCATCTGCATCTACACTGGCTTCTCTTCCTCCTCCTCCCACTGAAGCCAGGCCTCTGCCTGGAACTAGACACCATCACCTCCTTCCTTCTCAGGGACCTCATTCCTGAGGTGATTAAATCAATCACCCCTATATCCTGCATCACCAGCTTCTCTGTTGAATAATTCTTCTTAGCATGTCCCATTCTCTCCTATCTTTAACACATCCTTCGTCTCCCTCAGCCACCCCTGTCTTCCCCCTGCAGTCCCAGGCTTTTCCAGGAGTCATTACACACTCCTCTACTCCTCAGTTGACTTTCCCTCCTTACCTGCCCCTGCCTTGCCAGTGAAAGGCTGAAAACCTCCATGTTACCAGCACTAATCTTTGGTCTCCAGCTTCCTTGAGGCTCAGTGGCATCTGACCCAGCTGCCCCCACCATGCCTGGATGGTCTTCCCTTGGCTTTCAGAGTGGCCCATGACCTTGATTCTTCTCCTGCCCCTCCAACCACTCTTTCCAGTCCTTTCTGCTGGTTCTTCCTTTTCCTTCCAAGCAGAGCTCTTGCAGGCCAAATCTCAGCCATCCCCATCTCTCCTCTTCTCACGCCACTCCCTCTCCTGAGGACTTACCCACTCCCAAAGCCTAAAAACCACCTGCCTATACTCAGGACGCTCTGAGTTCCATCAGTCCTCCAGACCCTCAGAACCCCAGACCCTCAGACCCAACCACCTCCCTGAACCTCCACAGGGATATCTCCTAGATTGCAACTAGACATTTCTTAAACTGAAGCCCTCTCTGGAAACTACCCTCCATCTTCCCAGGCTGCACATAGGAATTTCAGCGTCATCTCCCTCTCCTTCCCGACACCCACACTTCATGGCCACATCCTATCCAGGCTGCTGTCTGTGTGACCCTCCTCCCACCACCTCTCTGCACTTCTGGGGCCCTCACTCAAGTCCTAACTTCTATATCTTTCACCTAGGCCTCTGCCAAGACCTCCTCACTGCCCTCTGCTTCCCCTGGCCCGGGGTGATCTTTTAAAATGTGGACCCATCTTGGCACTGCCCTGTTCAGACACCCGGCAGGATGGCTGTGACCACCCCCACCCCACCCCTACTCACTTGCAAAGCCAGTCATTGATGCCACGGTCAAAGTGCCTGTAAAAGAAAAGCAGAGAGCCATGTGCCCATCAGGTGCAGCGCTCCCCAGGCATGAGGGAAGAGGCTAGGGTAAGATGTGGTTTGAGGGGGTGAACCTCCCCCCCCCCCAGCCCGGCACTCACGTTTCTGCGAAGACGTAGAGCGCGGTGATGCACTTGGGAGGCTGAGGTGGGTCCAGGTGGTCGAGGCACGCCACAGTGTTGACAACGCCAAAGAGGACGGCCGCCTTCACCCAGTCATACACCAGGTTTGAATAGGCTAGGCCAGCTGGGGACAGGGCACCATCACTGCCTGGGGTTCATCGCCTGAGGCCTGCCCCCATGGAGACCCTGTCCCACCATTTCCTTGCAGAGACACCAGGCTCTGCCTGCCCCACGGAGAACCCCCATATTGTGGAAATCAGCCATGCCTGGTGGGCTCTGTGGGATGCTGCTCTGGCCCTACAGGATGAAGCTAATGCCAAGACCCATGCATTAGAAAGAATAAGCCCCTGCTCCCATGCCCTTAGGTGCTGTGCCCTGTGGGCCTCAGCTTCCCCGACTGTGGCACCGTGGGGGTGCAGAGGGTCTGTTTTCCTGGGGTGGCAGCCCTGCCCCCATCTCTCTTCTGAGGACCTACCGAGGGCACTGTCTGGGAGGCGGTTGGCGAACTTGAGGTCACTGGGGATGGTGAGGATGTAGAAGAAGTGAAAGAAGATATCGACGGCCATGATGGCCACCACGCTCAGGCCTGCCTGGGCTCGGATGTGCCACAGCTCACCCTCGCGTCTCACTGGCTCCACCTGGCTCACCTGAGGGGATGCGAAGGGTCTGAGGGAAGAGGCAAGCCCTGCCCAGGGAGCCCTGTCTGAGGGGGGTTCACCAACTACTTGGGGCAGGAGGAGACATGGCTTTATCCAGGAGTCCTGCCTAAGGGTGGAGACACAGGTCACCCTGGAGTCTGAGGAGGATTCACAGCCAGCCACAGGAGACCCAGTTCTGTCCTGGGAGCCCCATTTGTGAGGGAGGAGAACATTCATGGCCTGGGAGTCCTGTCTGAGAAAAGAGATATCTCCACCCTGGGGTCCCTGCTGGAGGGGAAAGGTGGCCCCATCCTGGGGTCTGAGGAGGAAGGGGAGACATGGCTTCATCCTGGAATCATGCCTGAGGATGGGGATACAGCCTGCTTTGGGAATTCTATCTGAGATGGAAACCCCAATCTGAAAAGGGAGATTCAGCCCTGTTCTAGAAGCCCACAGGGTGTCCCCTCACCTGGGCATGGAAGCGATCAAAGGTCATGATGGGCCCGAAGAAGAAGAAGGGCAGATAGAAGTTGTACTTGAGCAGGTCAGCTAGGGAGTAGTGGCGGTCAGGGTGGGCGCAGCTCTCCAGTGCAAAGCTGGTGCAGCGCAGCACTGTGAAGCTGCTGCCCCCATGAAACAGCACCTCTTGAAGATCAAAAGTGCCTGTTACAAATCCGCTCTGGAGGGGGAAAGAACAGGCCACCAGCTCACTAGGGTGCCTCCTGTCTCTGGAAAACCTACTCCCCACTCCCTAGCTTCCTATAGGGGCCCAGCCTGGTCCTGTCCCTTCCTCTTTTCCAGAGCAGTTAACTTTGGCCACTGCTCTGTCCCAGCAACGTGAGGAGCAGGGGATGAGCCGGCAGTTCCTCCTGTGATGCAGGTGGTGACCGTGTGGCCAGGGCATACCCAAAAGCTTGAAGACAGGTGGAAATGTGAAGGGAATACTTGGGGATACTTGGGGTGCAAGGACTTTGGATGAAGTGAGAGGTTTGGGATCTTATCCCTACACCCTCTACCCTTGCACCAGTTCACACCTGCCAAGAGATTAGGGGGTCCATCTTGAAGGAGGCCAGGCTGGCCAAGCCAAGGCCAAGACAGAGCCAGGGCTGGCCCAAGAGTGAGGCCACATAGAGCCCCACACAGTGACCAAGCAGCAGCAGGAGGTACCAAGGGCCCATCGTGCCCATCACAGCCAGGGCCCCGTACGCAGCATACATCCAGGAGCGGAGCTGTGGACAGGGAGAAGGCTTCAGTTTTGCCATACAAATGGGGGTGTGACCCCAGAAGGGGGTTCCCACAACCCTTGTGGTAAAAGAGGAGCTGGCAGGGGGAAGCTGGGTGGCCCAGGTCCAGCTCACCTGTGGGGCAACCATTGTGCAGAGTTTAGCAAACAGCACATGTCCGGAGAGGGCGAAGATGATGACGTTGCGAAAGGAGGTGAACCACATCACCCACTCGAAGTCAGCCACATCCTGGGGCAGTCCGGAGCAGGAGGAGGTGGGGCAGGTGAGGGTGGGAGAGGGGGCAGGACGAGCTGGAACCTAGACTGGTCAGAGCCCCAGCACCTTCCCAGCCTTCATGTTCTTCTTTTATTATTATCATTTTTAAATTTAATAATTATTATTTTTTACCACTAGCCAAACCCAATGTGTCCTCTTTACACAAACACAAGTGCCTGCAGGTCTCCACACTCCTCTCTGAAGGAAGTACTCAGGCAGGAGGGTAGAGAGGAGTGAAGGGCACCATAGGGGCTGCTGGGTCCCTCAAAGCTCGCCCTCTCCTCCGCACGTTGCCTACCATTCCCCCTTTACTGCTTTGTTTCTGGGAAGGGAGGTGCTGGAGGCTCCGCTGAAGCACACTCCGCTAATGTGACCCATTTCCCAAGTGAGCAGGGCCCGGGCAAACTTGATGTCCCGGAAGGATACAGGAGGAGCCAGTGGAGAAGCTGAAGGCACTGAAGCTCAAGCCAGAGGCTCCCGAGCTGTGAGAAGCTCTCTGTTACTTGACAACATCTGGAACAGCGGAGAGGGGAGAAGGGTTCGGGATGGGAGGGACCCTCGGGTGTGGGGGACCTACCATCTTCCGGCCAATGTACTCCCAGCCAGGTCGCACAGACTCCCGGAAGGCCTTCCTGTGGGCCCCATCTGAGAACAGAGTGTGGCCTCAGGGAGAGGGGCCTTCACATCCCCTGCCCCTCCTTCCCCCGTGGACAAGGCTGCCCCCATCCTGCGGAGCGAGGGCGTCAGGAGCAGGGCGCAGGTCTGGGTCTTGCTGTGTATCTGGGTCCAGGCCTCTGTGTGTGGGGGGGGTGGGGTGGGGTGTATATGTCTGTGTGTTTGTGTGTCTGTGTGTGTATGTGTGTGTTTGTGTGTGTCTGAGTCCAGGTCTGTGTGTGTGTGTGTGTGTGTGTGTCGGGGTGTGTGTGTGTGTCTGGGTCTAGGTCTGTGTGTGTGCGCCTGGGTTCGGGCCTGTGTGTGTGCGGTGTGTGTGTGTGTTCTATGTGTGTGACTCTGTGTCCATTTCTCTGTCAGTTTCTCTGCATCTCTGTGTTCCTGTGACTGAACCTGGCTCCACCAGCCTCCAGTGCCTATCTGAGATGGGAGCCCCAGGCTGAAAAGGGAGATCCAGCCTTGTTCTAGAAGGAATACCCTGGGTCTGGAGCCTGTAAGTTTCTGGCTTTGCTGGTTGGAACCCTGAAGCCCCCAGGGGAAGAAGGGTCCTGTCCACTTGCCCCGAGGCACAGCCATTACCTTGTGAAGCCTCAAGGAGGCCCCGGCCAGCATAGGCCAGGGCCCCACTCAGCACCAGAGAGTAGAGGCCCAGCTCAGCCGTCGGCAATGCTGTCTTGATGCCCATAGCCTGGACAGGGCTGGGGAGACAGGTTGGGTGAGGGAATTACAGTCTCCAGCCCAGCTTAGCCCCACCTCATGGTCCTGCCACCCCAGTGAGGACCCCACTCTGAAGAGAGATTGTCCCACCAGCCCCTTGGGGACCTTGTACCATCACTCTGCCCACCCCTGTGTCCCCCACTGCTCACAGGCCACCGAACACCAGTGCCCCATCCCAGCTGCTGCTCTTGTCCCCACCCACCCATCAAGGCTCTTGCTGTCAGAGCCCTCACTCACAGCCTGCCTCCCTCACCTTCATTTACATCTTCATACCTTCCAGACACACCGGCCCCACCCTCTGCTAAAACCGCTCCTGCCAAGGCCCCCATGACCTTCGTTCGGAGAAACCCCACCTTTATCACTACAGTCAGGTTTCTAACTGCAGGGTCCCCACCCTGATCAACAAGTCTCCCTCAGCTCCTCACAAAGCCCCAGCCTCTCTAAGACCCTTTCTCTGACTCCCACTCCCCTCCCTGAGATCCCATGACCAACCCAGGTGCTGCCCCTGGAGCCAAGCCTCCATCCCTCGCATTAAGCCTCCAGCCTATCACTGACCTCCATTCCCCCAACAAGTCCCCAAGCTCCAGCCTGCCACACCCCAGTCCCTGCCTGTGTCTGTAACCACACTGCCCCACTCTCTCAGTGCTCTGTGTATTCAGGCCCTGGGCACCGGCTGGAGGCTGTGCTATTTGAGGAGGTGCCCTGGAGTAGCGGATGTGGGGCCAGGCGGGGGGCCAGGCGGGGCCAGGGAGGGCACTGGCTGCTGTCCAAGGTACTGACCAGAATCAGGCCCTGGTTGAGTCTCACCACTCCCTCCAGCAGGGGCCTAGCTTGTACCCTGGAGAACTGCTGGGCTGTCCTGCAGCTCAGTTAGCACCTTTGCCCTTCCTACCCTGCTTCAGCCTGGCCCAGGGGCTTCCCAAGGACCCCATGGGTACAGACATAGGGCCCAAATTAAAGGGAGGAACATGTCCAGGCACCCCTTGGGCTGATAGGGCAAAGAGGTGGCTGATGTGGCCCTTTCGCCCACCCTTGATCCTCCCCCAAATCTTCATCCCCAGCCCTGCAGCCATCTCCCCTGCCAACCCCCACCCCCGCCCGCAATCTCCTCGTACAGATGGAGGGGTCATGGGCCAGATAGGGGCAGGGACCTCTCAAGGTCACACAGCAGACCTGGGACAGACTTCTGCTTGCCTCCCCTCAGGATCGGGTTTCTCAGTGACACCTTCTGGAATCTGGGGTAAGAGAAGACCACCACTGCCTCTCCCCACAGCAGAGGCTGCCAGCCTGATGGCTGTGCTGCCGGCCTGAGGGTGGAGGCACCTCCTCATCAGCTGGGTGGGGGTGGAGAGGCCCTGGGGATCAGGTTAATGGAGCAGGAGCTTGAAACCGGAGCACAGTGAAGAGCCCGCGAAATAGCTTTGTCAGCTGCCTCCCACTCGCCACTTTCCAATTTTAGCTCCCCATGGCCGGTGCGGGGTGTCCCCAGAGAGGCCTCTGCAAGGAGCTGGCCCCCAGCCTGAGGCCTCTCCTGATAGACCCCCGGACCAGGGCTGGCCTGTGGACACAGGGGCATCCCTTTTCCCCTGGTCCTGCCTGCCCCAGATGCCCCTGGGGTAAAGCCCCTTTTGTGGCCCGTGACTTGGGATGAGGGCCTGGGGTGTGCCCCACAAGTCTCAAGAGCCCCAGAGTAGCTGCATCCCCAGCTGGCACTGACCTTGAGGAGGCCGCAAGGGACCCTGGCACACTGCCCACCTCAGGCTCTGGGGTCCTGCGTCCAACTGTCCGTCCGTCCGACCGGCTGAGCTCTGGGGCTACGGTGGGGTGTGTCCAGCCCTGGGGTCCCCACCCCCTCGAGGTTATGAGCGGTGAGTGGTGACAGCGGGAGGAGGAGGGGGAGGAGGAGGTGGCCTTCCTGGAGCGGAGCTGAGCAGAGTGGAGCAGAGCCGAGTGCTGCAGAGCTGCTGGCCACAGGGAGCCGCAGGGAGGATCCTTGAAGGGGGGCGGGTGCTGGGGGGGAGGGTGTCCAGTAGCATAGGCTCAGACAGGGACACCTGGGCCTCTCTTCAGCCTGCCTCCCCTGGCTCCTAGAGAGCCTGTGCCTCTCTCTCACTGCTACCCAGGACTTCCCTCTTCCAGGAAGTTTCCTGGTGGCCCCATCAGCCTCTCCAGGCTTGTAAGCCCTACCCCTACCACAGCCACACACATTCACAACATGCACACACTTTCACACTTGGACTCCAGGGACTCCAGCTCCTACCTTTACATATGACCTCCTAAGGGCTATCCCAGAGCAGACTCATCTCACCCCCTGACCTGGTCCTTTTCATTATGCCATGAGTCCTGGTTGGTCATGCATCAGTGCATCAGGGAGGGCTGACTTGCCTGATGGGACTGGAACTAGCATGGGACATGTGGCTGAGAGGGGTCCCCATAAGCCAGCTCTGTCCCATAGGGAGGGTCCCGACTGGAGGGGTGCTAGCAGGGTCACTTGGCAAGGCTTGTGGGTACTTGGAATGGCTGGTATCCTCTCGATGGCAGAGTAGAGGCAGACAGGAAGACAGGTGTATTCCTTTTTTTTTTTTTTTTTTTTTTTGAGACGGAGTCTTGCTCAGTCGCCCAGGCTGGAGTGCGGTGGCCCGATCTCGGCTCACTGCAAGCTCCGCCTCCTGGGTTCTCGCCATTCTCCTGCCTCAGCCTCCCAAGTAGCTGGGACTACAGGCGCCCGCCACCACACCCGGCTGGTTTTTTGTATTTTTAGTAGAGACGGGGTTTCACCATGTTAGCCAGGATGGTCTCGATCTCCTGACCTCGAGATCCGCCCGTCTCGGCCTCCCAAAGTGCTGGGATTACAGGCGTGAGCCACCGCGCCCGGCCGACAGGTATATTCCTAACCAACTAGGGGTCCTGGTAGGACAGGGCCCTCATTCTGGAAGGGAGCATCCAAGGTCTCAGCCCTGGATACCTGAGGGAAGGGGTATCCTGAAGGTGCCCCTGAGATTAAGAATCTCTGACAGTGCCCCCCTCAGATGAGGCCAAGTCTGTGCTATTTATGGAGGCCTGTTTACGTGTGTGCTTGTGGGGAGGCTCTAGGGGGTAGAAGGAGTTTTGTGACTGTGATCAGTCACAGGACAGCTCCTGGAGCCCCTACTGATCCTGTGACCCCAGCTTCAGGCTCAGCTGAGGAGGCAGGAGGGAGGTGCTGCTCCCCACCCACTAGGGCCCAGGAAGGGGAGAGATTGCACTTAGGCAGTGAGCTGCTTCCTGAGCATGCAGACACGCTGGCCTGGAGGACAGAAAGGAGACCCCCAACATACACACTCCACACAGGATGCAGAGGCCCGTGTCTGTGGTCCCAGACCCTGAGAAGCATGAATGGTGACTAGTGCACAGTGTGGGTGCTGGGTTAGGGCTGTGGTGGGTAATGGGCACTAGAGAGGCCAGCATCAGGGAGGAAAGGATACCTGAGCCAGACTTCAGGGTTAAGGAGGGCTTCCTTGGGGGGCGGGGCGTCAATGGTTGTTAGGAGTAAATTAATCATAGTAGCCGGGACGTACATGGATTAACCTTTTAATTTCACCACAGCCCTTAGGGAAGATGTTGCCATTGTCTGCAGTTGGGAGAAGAAGAACCTGGCACATGAGGAAGCCAAGTAATTGGACCAGCCCTGTAAGCTCCTGGCACTGACTGCCCTGCAGGGGCGACAACCCCGTGCACCCACAGTGGGGCCCTCACGAGGCTCAAAGAAAATGGCTCAAGGGAGCAGACACGGTGGTTTGACCCCAGAGTTAAGAACACAGGTTCAGCCAATTTACTTGAGCCTGAGCTGGTGTACCCCACTTCTTAGGGTCTCAGATCCTCGGTTGTAAAATGGGCATACCGCTGGCCCTGGCCCTCACCAGGGTGGCAGGGGGCATCCGGTGACTCACTCCATGACAAGGGCCTTGCTCATAAACAGAGGCTATTAGAGAGCCACAGACACCCTGACCCCCAGAGGCCCAGAGAGGCTGGATTCACACTCAGCAGTGAGGCCTTCCCCGGGTGACCCACAACCAGCAGGGTCTGCAGGGAGTGTGGTGTGTGGAAATGGCAAGAGGGGTGGAGGGCTAGGGAAGTCCCATGGATCTGTGACTGGACAGCCTGAGGCCAGTTCCACTGTGTCTGAGGCGGGTGGCGGGGGAGGGCACCTGGCGAGGCCAGCGCACTCGACAGACAGGAAACTGACTGAGCTAAGACCAGCAGTTGGTCCTGGGGCTGTCCCAAATGCCACAAGGGCCACTGGGAAAGATATGGCGGGGAGTGGGAACAATTCTCTCAAATCTGAGTCCCATTTCAATTTTTAAACTTTCTTTGGTTGTTTGTTGCTCAAAGTAAAAATGCGAGGAAAGTATCCTGTGTGTTTGCATGTATATATGCAACTGTGTTTTCTATTAGTTGTGTGTAGAGTCTGTGTGTACGTTTTGTGTTGTAGGTTGTTCATGGCATGTGTTTGCTGTGTATGTGTATCCTGTGTATTGCTTGTGTGTGCACATGTATCGTACATATGTGTGTATATGTGTGTTGTGTGTGTGCAAGGCTCAGGGATATAAGAGAGACAGTGTATGTAAAGGCACACCTGTGGGGAGAAGGTGGGTAGGCAGACTTCTTTGTGCTTAGGGCTGGCTGTGGGCTGGCTGGGGGTGGGGAGGAGAAGCTTCTTCTGGCCCCTGGATGTGGGGGTCCAGAGGAGCACACCCACTGGAGGTCACCTTGCCCTGGGCTCCTGGGAGCAGGGGAGGGGCCCAGTGACAGTGTAGTGTGTTTAAGCCTGAGCCAGGCTGTAACCCTGCCCAGCTCAGCTGTGGTGCCCCAGAGGCCCCCATGGGGACAGTGGCCAAACTACATCCACAGCTCAGCCAGGCCTCACCTATCAGTGCTGGAACCTGAGCACCAAGATCCCGCAGCACCTGCCTGGTGTGTGGCAGGGAAAGCCCTCACGTGAGGCAACTCCACCGCTTAACTCTTTACTTGCCCCTGCCCCTCAACCCACCAGGGCACCTGCACTCTCCCCTCCAGCTGCCTCCTCGTGGCTCTGGCCAGGGCCCTTAGTGTCTTATCCAGCACACCTGTTGCCCACCTGCCTGAGGGATAGGGAGGTCATCCTCAGGGTGCCTGGGACAGACAGTGCTACCTAGGAGTGGCACTGGTACTCACCTGGACAGACCAGCTGCCTGGCTCTGTACCTGGCCCACCTGGGTTAGGTTTCTCAGGGTCCCTATCTTTGACCCCTTTGACAACTTCCTTCCCTTGAAAATCCTTCTCCCAGGCTCTCCCCACCTTCCCTTTGCCCCTCCTTGCTCCTTTGCCTTAGGGAGATGTGAAGGACACAGGACTCCCTGACAGCCCCCTCTCCACCCAGATCTGATCAAGGAGGCTGGGAACTTGGGAACTGCCACAGGGATGGGGTGGGGATGGTGGGGGAAGCCCTGCGGTGCTGCAGCCCGGTCTTGCATCCTTCCCCACCCAGCTCCATCATGGCTTTTCCCACGCCTCTGATTGGACTGGAAACTCCCTGAAAGGAGGAAGAAAGTCAGATTCACCTCCAGGTCCCTCCCGGGCCTGGAGAGGCTGGCATGCTGTTGGCACTCACTGACTGCCTGATGGCAGACTGGCTGGATGGAATGGTGACCTGTGACCAGTCTGTCTGTCTCCTCAGCTGACCTGAGAGTTCCTGGAGGCCAGGGACTGTGTTTGCCTCACCTCGGCACCTCTGTGCCTGGGGTAGAGGAACTGCTCAACAAGTTCTGGTTGAATGAATAGAGGGAACACTAAGAGTGAATAATTATTGAGCACTTACTGTGTGCGAGCAGCTGCTGTAACCATTGGACACTTTTTATCTCAATGAACCCTGCAGAGGGTTCCAATGAGGGAATGGAGCAGACCTGATCATCAAGCTGGGCGTGGGGAGGTGCCTGGTGGCAGGTGCCAGAAGACATGACAGGGACTCCTGCACATGGCACCACAGCAATGCTGTCAAGGTTGCCTGTGGAATCTGAAAACTGAAACACTCGTCTTTATACCCAGAGTTGGCCAAAGCAAGACACTAGCAAATCAGTTAACCCAAAAATGTGCAAACAAGATATCCCATGCCTGCCTGTCTGCAGTTTTCTCTCCTCTCTCATATAACTCTCGTTGAAATCAATCTATAGATACAGGTTCCTCGTACAAAAATAAACAGAGAGCTAATAATTAGCGAAAAGTCTTTGGGTTATTCTTTGACATATATATTAGTAGCAGCCCCCTAATAGAGGATTCTATTATTGTCTGCATTTTATAGATGAGAATGTGGAGGATCAGAGAGGTTAAATAACTTGCCCAAGGCCACACAGCTGGTAAGTGGGGAGAGAAGTATGCCCCAGGCAGCCCCACCTGTCCAGACTCCATGACCTGATGCTCCTTCCTGTCTCAGGCCTAGCCGAGGAAGGGCAGCAGAGCCACCCTGAAGTGGCTGGAGTGTGGGTCACGCCATCTCTGCACTTCCCTGAGGTGACCTTGAGGAAGGACGGCTGGTCCTATGCCTGCTTTTCACTCCCTGGAACTGTGCTGAGGCCAGAGCCTGTGCCCCACATACTCAGATCACCCTCTGGAGCTCCTCAGTACCTGCAGGAGAAGGTGCTGACTCGTTTGTGTTCAGACTGCATCTGGCCCGCCCCTCGCTGTCACACACTGTCCCCTCCCAGCACAGACCCTCTCTCTCCTGGCTCTCTGCCTGGCCATTTTCCTTCACAAGGAACCAGAGAAAAACTCTTCCTTCCCAGAGACCCTTAGGACCCCATCAGAATCACCAGTTCATCCTGGTGGCCTTTGCTCTAACTTGCTGTGGGATCTCTAGATCCGTGTGACCCCATGCAGGGTCAGGGGCTCCCTGAGGAGTAGGGGCCAGCTAGGGTCCCTCCATAGCCCCATCCCCAAGGAAGGGACTGAGAAGACAGGGTCCCAGGAGCCCCAGTGGCTTTTCCTGGGGAAGGGGGTGTTTTCACAGTATGTGCACCTGCATTTGTGCGTCACTGCACAAGCAACACGCAAGTGGCTATGTCTTCACATGTGGGAATGTGTGACCACATTCACATGTGTGTGCTCATCTGCACCTGTGTGTCCATGAGTGTGCACACATGGAGGTGCCTGTGTGCACGAACAGCTGCATGCTCCTGAATTGAGGTATTTGTGTGTATCTGCATCTTTGTGTGGGGCTGTGGGTGCACGTGTGGCCAAGGTGTCTGGGGTTGGGGTGCATGGCTATGAGTGACCTTCCTTGGGACCACTCCTTCCTGTAGCTATAATTGCATAGTTACAGCTGAGAAAGGGCAACACTGTGACAGTCATGTAGAGGCCTGCGGATCTTAGGGTCCCTCTGCAGCAGCCCTCCCAGTTCACCATGGCGAGGAAGGTGCACCGTACCTTCGACTGGAGCCACTACCTCAAAACCCTTCTGCCCGAAGCTCCAGCCGAGCCCTACCTCGGCCCTCTGCCACCAGCGTCCATCAGCTGCAGTCTTGGTGAGCAAACGAAAGTGCCTCTTGGAGTGGCTGCCTAGGGGTGGGGTTGTCCAGTGGTGAGTAGGTGCGCCTACCCTGGGTGATCTCTGAATGGCAAGACCCTGGTTTTGGGGTCAGGTAGACTGCAGTTAAATATTAGCTCAGCTTCTTTCTGTGAACCTCAGTTTCTTTATCTGTCAAATAGGACAACAATCCCCTGGGTTATTAGAGGACTGAATGGGGTCAGGTTGCCACAGTAGATGCTCACTCACTGGGAGCTGCAGTGATTATGAAAACACTTATTATTATTACAAGTCCAAGGGTCCGCACCTGAGGAAGTGTCCTGAGGAACGGGCTGACAAACTGGCTGAGAGCAGAGTGCCCCAAGTCTGTGTCGGGTGTGGACGGGCTATAGATGGAGCTGGGATGGGGGTGAGGGGATAGGGTGGGGCTGAGTGGCATGGGGGATGTGCCCAGTTAGGGTAACAAAGGGCTCTCCTGTGTGTGAAGCCATGGGGACATCCAGGGCTAGTACCTAGGACGAGGGCAATGAGCACCTGCCCGAGGGACTGCCCATTCACAGCCGGCTTGCCGCCCCAGAGCTCTCGCCTCTGCCAGTGGGCCACTGGGACTCCCCGCTGCTGTAACCCAGCCAGCTCAGGGTCTCCTGCAGTGTCCCACTAGGGCTTCTCTTCTGCCTTCCTGGCCTGAGACATTGGTTTTGGTCATCCTTAAGGAGCCTCTTCTGGTAGAAGTGGTTGAGCTGGCTGCCCTGGGCTGGCTTCCTGGAGCAGATGGAGTTCTCAGACAGAGTCTTTTCCTCTCAAGACCTGAGGCTGCCCACCCGGCCAGGCCGACACTCGGCTGTCATCCTATTGCTTATCTGTCTTCTGCTGCCGCAGGGCCTGCAGGAAGACGCTTTTCACCTGGCCCAGGATCTCATGGTACATCCGGAAGTCTTCCTCCTTTCCCCGCAGGGCACTGCCCAGGGCAGCCTTTAGCATTTCATTCTCCTCCACCTGGACGGCCAGCCTGGACCACAGGAGACAGCACTCAGTGTGGCTGGAGCTGCATGCAGGTGTGCGTGGGTGACAGAGGGCCCTGGGTGGCTGCCAACATGGCTGCTCTTCAGGTTCAGGCTTCCCTCTGACCCATCCCCTCCTCTCACTGACTCTTGGGGGTACTGTGGATTCCTCTCTATGGGCCTGGCTCCCTGCAGTGTAAGCTACCTCAAGGCCCCTTACAAATTGAGTTCTAATTTGTAGAGGTTCCCGTCTCTCCCTTCCCATGGCTGCGTGGGATCTTAACAGGTTTAACTTAGTGAGAAACTGGGTTCAGTGATCCATGCTTGATAAAATTTATATTGGACTATGGGTCATTGGAGTTTGGGCTGGGCCCTCTGTCCTCTGAAGGCCAGTCCCTGAATTGCAGGCCTAGAACCCATGACCAAGCAGGACCAGCTTCTGGCCAAATGAGTCAAAAGTGCAAGGGGAGGGACACAGTCCCCCCGCCCATGGAGGCACCTCCACCCAGACAACCCTACCCTTTCAGGAAGGTGGGGCAGGGGAGCACCTGGTTGTCAGCTCTTCCATTTGGGATTCCACGGGCACATCGGAGAGCTGGGCAAAGGGTGGGTCCTTCTTCTCACTCCCGGTTGGGTTTTGCCTGGTGTTAGAGGTGGGCAGACCTGTGGGGCAGTAGCAACCACTTTCTGTGAGGAGGTCACAGCCCTGTGCTAGCACCCTGCTTCTCCTCCCCGCATTGCCCACTGCCTGCTCTTCCACATGGTGAAACGCTACACCGCCTTTGGGGTGCAGGACAACTCTGAGCTCTGCCTCCCTCCGAAGCCCTCCCTGATGCCTCCTCTGCATGCCTCTGCCCCTGGCTTTGGCCTCTGCTACAGCCCTGACTCTGCCCGCTCTGTACCAAGGTGGTTCCTCACCACCCTGTCTCTATCTCTATACTTTACAAGTTTCTGGTAATTTGTTTTCTTTTTTTCTTTTCGTTTCTTTTTTTCTTTTTCTTTTTTTTTTTTTTTTTCTGAGACAGAGTCTTGCTCTGTTGCCAGGCTGGAGTGCAGTAGCAAAATTTCGGTTCACAGCAATCTGCGCCTCCCAGCTTCAAGTGATTCTCATGTCTCAGCCTCCCGAGTAGCTGGGACAACAGGTGCCTGCCACCTGCCCGCTAATTATTGTATTTTTTGCAGAGACAGGGTTTTGTCATATTGGCCAGCCTGTCTCAAACTCTTGGCCTCAAGTGATCCGTCCACCTTGGCCTCCCAAAGTGCCAGGATTACAGGCGTAAACCACCATGCCCAGCCTGGTAATTTGTTTTCAAAAAGAGAAGGCAGTTGAGCCTGAGGTCTGGCCTGCAGGCTGAGCCCGAGTCTAGGTTGTCACTGTACCTGATGCCTTCATACCAGTGGTCCCCATCCAGGCCATCAGCTTCATACTAGGAAGCAGGGGATCCAGGGCACTGGAGTTGAGGGGTACAGAATGCTCACAAAAAGGAGACAAAGCGGCTGGGGGAGGCGGGTAGTCCCAGCACTCTGGGAGGCCAAGTGGGGGCAGATTGCCTGAGATCAGGAGTTTGAGACCAGTCTGGCCAACATGGTGAAACCCTGTCTCTACTACAAACACCAAAAAGTTAGCCGGGCATGGTGGTGTGCACCTCAAGACTAGTCTTGTGTAAACCTGTCTCGTTGCTGGGGAGGCAGCAGAGTGGCTCTGCCTTCTACAGGGGCTAGACTGAATATTCTTCAGGGCCTTTCCTGGCTCCAGGGGACACCGCTAAGCTGTCCTTGGCTTATTCCGACCATTGAGCACCTCCACATCCCCAACTAGGGCTGCCCTGGATAGGAAACTGCTTGTTCAGCCTGATGGGATTTTCTAAGCCCTGTGACACAGGGAATCAAAAACAGAGCCTCAGCCAGGTGCGGTGGCTCACGCCTGTAATCCCAGCACTTTGGGAGGTCGAGGGGGGCGGATTATTTGAGGTCAGGAGTTCAAGACCAGCCTGGCCAACATGGTGAAACACCATCACTACTAAAAATACCTAAATGAGCAGGGTGTGGTGGCGAACCCCTGTAATCCTAGCTACTTAGGAGGCTGAGGCAGGGGAATTGTTTGAACGAGGGAGGTGGAGGTTGCAGTGATCTCAGATCGCGCCACTGCATTCCAGCCTGAGGGACAGAGCAAGACTCTGTCTCAAAAAAAAAAAAAAAAAAAAAGAGAGAGACAAAGCTCAACTGGTGGCGAACTTGGGCAAAATCAAAATCACAGCATCAGAAAACCTTGGTGCTGAAAAGGCCCTCAGAGGTGGTGTGACCACAGTAAATCAGTTGGCATCAGCAGACCTGGCTTTCGCCCTCTGCTGAGAGGCCTTGGGCAAACAATCACCCTCTCTGAGCTGGTTTCCTTAGCTGAAAAAAAGGGATAATCGTTTCTGCCTCTAGAGCCTTGGCAGCCTCAGTGAATTCTATTTGGCCCTCAAGGCCCTGTGTGATCGGACCACTCCAGCCTCCCTGTCTCCGGCTCTTCCTCCAAGCCCCCAGCTAAGTTTCCATGCACCAACACTTGTTCTTCCCTCAGGGATCTGCAAGCCACATCCCCTCCCCGTTCCTCCATCTCTGCTCAGATGCCTAGCTCCCCGCAACTGGAGTGAGACTGCCACGGGGGACTGAATTGTAAATCCAGCCTCCTCGTTTTACAGATGGGCCAGGGGGAGGCGGGGAGGTGGCGCTCTGCTCACCAGAGGGGCAGGATTTTGCTCATGTTACAGGCCAGTAGGCAGCAGAGGCCACCTGAACACTTTCCCTCAGGCAGCTGCCCTCACTGTCCAGCACAGAACAAAGTGACTTGCCTGCTGTGGCTTAGCTCTCCCTGGTTGGAAGTCCTGCTGCCCTGCAGGAGGTAAGCCCCAGCCTGGAGAAGCCACACTCCTAGGGAACATATTCCTTAGAGTCTAGGAGGGTCAGCAAGGCTAAGCCCCAGGGACTCTTCCTTCTCAGCCTGGATTCGCAGAAGCTCCTGGCCCCGCTGGTGGAGGAAGAGAAAGCAGGTGGCCTCAACCCACTATTTGTGCCCTACTTCTGGCATACCCTTCGGAAACATTCTGACCTCATCTGGGCTGAGCACTGAGACCAAGGGTCTGACCATCCTTGGCTGGGGAGGGGTTGGGGGGCTACTGGGATGTTGAGAGAGGGTGCAGTGGGGGCAGCAGCACCTCCACTCCAGAGCCTGGAGGGTGCTGGGATGGGTGGGATGGGAGGTCCAAGGGAGGCAGGCCCAGCCCCTCCGCACTGGAGACCCTTCCTCCCTGGGAGTCAGCCGTCCCAGAAGTGGCTTCTGGCTCTGGCATCCTCCAGCTTGCCCCAGCCCCACAAGATGCTGTTGCTGCTGGTCTGAACACTGCACCTTGAGAACCACTGTGTTAGAGTGATAGACCTTTCAGTTAAGGACAGCATTTCCCAGCTTCCCTCTGCACCTGGCTATGCCCAACTGTCTGGGATCTGGCTGGTGGGATGAGAGCAGAAGTGACACATGCAACCGTAAAAGGTAAGGAGAAGTTTGTCTCCTTCCCTTCTCCCCTTCCTGCTGCTGATGGGAAAGCTCAGGCAGTCATTGTAGACCAGGAGATGGAAGCTGCATGTTGAGAACAGTGGAGCCACAAAATAGAGGGAGCTTGGGTCCCCAAACCTCTGGCGAGGCTACTTCCTGCTTATATCAACTTGACCGCTGCAGGAGGCAGAAAGGGACTCCTCCCCTGCTTCAGCCACTGTGGCTTGGGCTGCCCCAGTAGACCAGCTGTGCCTCATGATCACTTTTAATGAATTCAGCTCAGGATAGAGGGCTGAGGGCTGGGGGTGGGGGTCCAGAGGAGGTGGTGGCTGGGGGCATTCAGCACTGCCACCTCATGCTGAGGGCTTACTGGTGGGAAGGCCAGGGCCACATGAGGCAGTGGAGCTCTGGGGCTCCTGCTTCTGAACAGGAGGCCCAGGGAAAAGGACACCCCGCAGCGGGGGCAGGCAGAGCTCCACCCTGATGGAGGCTCTGCCTCCCACACGCTCACACACTCGCTGACGGGCTAAACAGTGCAGCTGCCTGGCTCCTCTGTTAGCAGCAACACTGCCCCATCCGCTGCACTGAGACTCCTGCCCTGGCCCCTACCAGCTTTCGTCCTGGGGGCTGCTCTCTGGGAGGCCGATGCCTTCCCTGGCTCCAGGCGTATCTTCTCCAGATGTTGCTCCAGCACCACGGTGCGGTGTCGCTCCTCCTGCAGCTTCCTCTCTGACTCCAGGAGCTTGCTGTTGCTCTCCTCCACCCTGGTGATTAGAGAGGAGGGGATGCCACATGACCTGGTAGGCAGAGGCAGCCCCCACCCCCCTTGCTCAGGCCCTTAGAGAGATGGGCACATCTTACATTGGTGGTGATGGGACCTCTTCATTTTCATTGCAGTAACACAGGAACATGCATTTAAACACCATACGGTTCTCCCCAAGGTTAAAATTTAAAAATTATCAGCCCACTCCCAGCCCCATCATTCCCAATTCCTGCTCTCCAAAAGCAATCACTTATAAAACTTCTAGCTGTTTCTTTTAACATTTACTGCCATATTTCTACAGACGCTTATGTTGCTATTTTTTAAAGGTTTAAATATAATCTTTTGACTTCCTGTCATGGAAAATGAGAATTTAGTTTTATTTTAGTACTCTCCCCCTACCAAACAGAATCACCTCTACACATTTTTGGATGAATTGATATTAGGTGGTGTATCAGTTTTCTATCACAGCTATAAGAAATTACCATACATTTAGCAGCTTAAAACAACACAAATTTATTATCTCACAGTTATGTAAGTCAGAAGTCTGGCAAGCTCACTGGGTTTCTCTGCTTCTGGTTTCACAAGCCAAAATCAAGGGGTTGGCTGACCTGGGCTCTTATCTGGAGGTTCCGGGGAAAATCCACTTTCAGGCCCATTCAGAGTGCTGAGGGAATCCAGTTCCAGGTAGTTGAAGGACTGAGGTCCCTGTTCCCTGCAGGCTGTTGGTCAATTTCAGCTTCTAGGAGCTACCTTGCCCCCTCCATCTTTAAAGCCAGCTAGATACCCTTATCACGCTTTGAATCTCTACCCTCTCTGACTTCCTCCACAGCATCTCTCTGAATAATCCCAGATGGAGATATTTCTCTGCTTTTAAGGGCTCAAAAGATTAGATTGAGCCCACCAGATAATCCAGGATAATCTTCCCATTTTAGGGTCCATAACAATAATCATATCTGCAAAATCTCTTTTTCATGTAACATAAAGCACTCACAGGCATAACAGCAGGGAGCAAAGGGCATAGACACCAAAAGCCTGTCTACATTAGGACAATTAGTCAGAGCCGTGATGCACAGTGTCACATGTCCTTTCTCATTTAATTGTTTGCTTTTCTTGGAGTTAGTGATTATCTTAAGCTTATCGTTTTGTTTTCTACATGCCTGTTATAAAGGTTATTTCACATGAAGCACTTGTCTAATCCCACTGGAGCTTGAGCTTAGGTCCTTCCTGTGGCTAGGTGTGTCATTTCAGACTTCTATGATACTAAAGGTTCAGTGAGGAAGCCGGAACTCCCTGAGATCTAACCCAAGCCAAGAGTTATATGCACACCTGCAAATTAGAGGGGCAGCCTTGAAACTGGAGGAAGTGATCTTTCCACCTTGGTGAAGGTCAAAAGGAACAGAATGGCAACAATTCTGAACAGTATACAACTACTAATAAAAAGCTGTATAGTAACACAGTACACAGCTACTAACACATATTTAAGCATATCCCTTGAGATTTTATTTGCAAAAGCAAAAACCCAAAACAACCTAAAGGCTCATCATCAGGGGACAAACAAATAAATGGTAACATATTCATACTATAGAATGTGATAGAATATGATAGAACTGTGCTGCCCAACACAGCGACTGCCAGGTTCATGTCCACATGTAGCTATTACAATTAAAGTTCAGGGGCTGGGCGCGGGTGCCCACATCTGTAATCCCAGCACTCTGGGAGGCCAAGGTGGGTGGATCACCTGAGGTCAGAAGTTCGAGACCAGCCTGGCCAACATGGTGAAACCCCATCTCTACTAAAAAATTTTAAAAAATTAAAAAAATTAGCTGGGTGTGGTGGCATGCTCCTGTAATCCCAGCTACTTTGGGAGGCTGAGGCAGGAGAATTGCTTGAACCAGGGAGGTGCCGGTTGCAGTGAGCTGAGATTGTGCCATTGTACTCCAGCTGGGCAACAAGAGCGAAACTCTATCTAAAAAAAAAAAAAAAAAAAAAATTAAAGTTCATGCCATGCATGATGGCTCACTCCTGTGCTTTGGGAGGCAGAGGTGGGTGGATCACTTGAGCCCAGGAGTTCAAGACCAGTCTAGACAACATGGCAAAACCCCATCTCTGCAAAAAAGTACAAAAATAAGCCTGGCATGGTGGCACGTGCTTGTAGTCCCAGTTACTTGGAAGGCTGAGGTAGGAGGATCACTTGAGCCTGGGAGGCAGAGGTTGCAGTGAGCCAAGATCGCACCACTGTACTCTGGCCTGGGCAACAGAGTGAGGCTCTGTCTCGACACAAAGAAAAAAAAATAAAGTTCATGAAAATTGTATAAAAATTCAGTTCCTCAGTCACACTAGTGATATTTCAAGTTCTTAAAAGCCACAAGTGGCTAATGGCAGCTGTATTGGTCAGTACAGATACTGAACAACTCCATCATCACAGAAAGTTCCACTGGTCAGTAGTGGAGTGCGTTAGTTATCGTGACAGTGGGTTTCTGATGAAGGATAACTTTGTCCCCACTTCAAATCTCCCCATGTCATTTCCCTTCTGCCTTCCACCACGGGATGCTGCAAGAAGGCCCTTGTCAGATGCTGGCACCTTGATAATGGGCTGTCCAGCCTCCAGAGCTGTGAGAAATAAATTTATTTTCTTTATAAATTACTCAGTCTGTGGTATTCTGTTATAGAAACACAAAATGGACTAAGACACATCCTTAGACACAGCTGGGTAACATACCTGAACTCCAAGATAAGGAGAAAAATCTTATAACAACAGCACAGCTAACACTTTTTTTGAGTGCTTTCCACATACTGACTACTGTGTTAAGGCACTGCATCAGCATTATTACGTTTAATTCTGTAAGTAACCAAGAGATGTACTAATATTACTTCAAGAAGACAGAAAATCTAAATTTGAAAAAAGGTTGTCAAAGATCTACCTCCAAAACAACACAAAAAATCAGGTCAAGCCAGGTTCTCAAGAAAGTTTTATCTAACCTCCAAGGAACCAATCATTCTTGCTATTCTGACAATTCCACAATATAGAAAAAATAGATGGCTTCCTATAAGTTTATAAAAAACTTGATTTCACAGTTAATAATAGGGTAAATGTATTAGTACTGCTGCATAACAAGTTACCACAAACGGTGACATTAAACAACACAAATTTTCCAAAAAACATAAAGAGCTCCTACAACTCAACAACAGGACAAACAACCCAATTAAAAAGTAGGCAAAAGACTTGTGTTTCTCCAAAGAAAATATACAAATGGCCAATAAGCACACAAATAGATGCTCAACATCATTAGCCATTAGGTAAAAGCAAATCCAAATCACAAAGAGGTATTATTTCAAACTTACTAGGATGGCTATAATTGAAAGAAAGGAAAATAATAAGTGTTGGTGAGGGTGTAGAGAAATTAGAACCCTTGTACACTGCTGGTGGGACCATAAAGTGGAAGAGTTTTGTGGAAAAGTTTGGTGGCTCCTCAAAAAGCTAACCATACGCCGGGTGCAGTGGCTCACGCCTGTAATCCAAGCACTTTGGGAGGCTGAGGCAGGCGGATCACGAAGTCAGGAGATCGAGACCATCCTGGCTAACACGGTGAAACCCCGTCTCTACTAAAAATGCAAAAAATTAGCCGGGCGTGGCATCGGGCGCCTGTAGTCCCAGCTACTTGGGAGGCTGAAGCAGGAGAATGGCGTGAATCCGGGAGGCGGAGCTTGCAGTGAGCCGAGATCGCGCCACCGCACTCCAGCCTGGGCGACTGAGTGAGACTCCGTCTCAAAAAAAAAAGGAAAAAAAAAAGCTAACCATAAAATTACCATATGATCAAACAATTCCACTTCTAGAATTGAAAACGAGGACTCAAACAGGTACTTGTACAGCAATGTTCTTGTAGCATTATTCACAATAGCCAAAAAGGTGGAAACAATTCACGTGTCCATCAACAGAATGGATAGACAAAACGTGGTATATACACACAATAAAATATTATTCAGCCATAAAAAGGATTGAAGTTCTGACATATGCTACCATATGAATGAACCTTGGAAACACTGTGCCAAGTGAAATAAGCCAGACACAAAAGGGTAAATATTGTATGACTTCACTTATACAAAATATCTAGAATAGGCAAATTCATAGAAAAGAGGTTGTGGTGGCTCATGCATGTAATCCCGGCACTTTGGGAGGCTGAGGCGGGTGGATCACCTGAGGTCAGGAGTTCAAGACCAGCCTGGCCAACATGGCAAAACACCATCTCTTCCAAAAATACAAAAATTAGCTGGGCGTGGTGGTGGGCGCCTGGAGTCCTATCTACTTGTGAGGCTGAGACAGGAGAATTGCTTGAATTCGGGAGGTGGAGCTTGCAGTGAGCCAAGATCACGCCGTTGCACTCTAGACGGGGTGACAGAGCGAGACTCTGTCTTAAAAACAAAAGTAAACAGGTTACTAGATGCTGGGCTTGCGGGGTGCGATATGAGGAGCTATTGCTTAATAGTAATAGAGTTTCTGTTTGTGGTTATGAAAAGTTTGGAAATAGTGATAATAGTTGCACAGTATTGTTAATGTAATTAATGCCACTGAATTGTACACTTTTAATGGTTAAAATGACAAATGTTTGGTGTATATAGTTTACCACAATTAAAACATACATACACCACACAGATTTATTATTTCACAGTTTCTGTAGGTTAGAAGTGCAAGGTTGGCTTAGCTAATTTGTCAGTGTCTTACGTTGCTGAAGTCAAGGTGTCAGAAGGAGTAGCTATCTGATCTGAGGCATGGGATCATTTTCCAAGCTCAATCAGGTTGTTAGCAGAAGTTAGTCCCCTATATTTGTAGGACTGTGGTCTCCATTTTCTTGTTGGCTAATGACTTGGGTGGCTGTCAGCTCCTAGATTTTTCTCCTTATTCTAGAGTTCAGGTATGTTATCCAGCTGGGCCTAAAGGTGTGTCTTCGTCCATTTTGTGTTGCTATGACATAATCCACAATCATCCACCGCCGTGTTGTTCTCTCCAAAGCGTAGTGGTTTTGTCAGAGGCGTTAGAACCAGAGCAACTCCATCTTAAAGAGGAGCTGGGTGAAATAAGGCTGAAACCTACTGGGCTGCATTCCCAGAGGGTTAAGGCATTCTAAGTCACAGGATTGAGATAGGAGGTCAGCACAAGATACAGGTCATAAAGACCCTGCTGATAAAACAGGTTACAGTAAAAAAGTTGGTCCAAACCCACCAAAACCAAGATGATGATGAAAGTGACCTCTGGCTGTCCTCACTGCTACACTCCCACCAGTGCCATGACAGTTGACAGGTGCCATGGCAATGTCAGGAATTTACCCTGTATGGCCTAGAAAGGGGAAGCATAAAAAATCCACCCCTTGTTTAGCAAATCATCAAGAAATAACCATAAAAACGGGTAACCAGCAGCCCTGGGGACTGCTGTGCCTGTTGAGTAGCCATTCTTTTATTCCTTTACTTTCTTAATAAACTTGCCTTTGCTTTGCGCTGTGGACTCGCCCTGAATTCTTTCTTGCACAAGATCCGAGAACCCTCTCTTTGGTCTGGATCAGGACCCCTTTCCTGTAACATCTTTCTGGTGGCCACTGAAGGGACTAAAGTGAGGAAACCGCCACCTCAAAGGTTAACTTTGGGTAAGTGTTGGGTTCCTGTAACATCTTCCTGGTGACTACGGAAGCAACTATAGTGAGGAAACTCCTGACCCAAAGGCTAACTTTAGGTAAGTGCTGGGATCCAGTAACATCTTTCTGGTGAACCACAGAAGGGAGAACACTGAGGAGAACCCCCAACCCAAAGGAAATAGACTTCAGCATTGATTGGACGACTTTGGGTAAGTGGGGTGCATTAACCTGGGTAAAGGATGGGATTGGGTTAGAGGCCCAACTTAGGGGAGTTAAGAGTCTCTCCTAAGACAAAGTGGGTTAGAGGCCCCTCTTAGTAAAAAAACAAAGACGCTTGACTGACCTTGGGTTAGAGGCCCAACTTAGGAGGGTTAGAGTCCCTTCTAAGCTGTAGGGGGTTAGCGGCCCCTCTCAGTAAAGTTCCTCTGGGTAAAGTCCCTTTCAGTTAAAAATGAGTTTGGCACTATGGGATGTTAACTGCTATTCTCTTTGGGTTAATCTGTCTTGCACTCTTTGCAGATGGCTGTGGGTGACAAGATTAGGCACGTACAGGACTGTGGGACATGGGGAGCTTTTTCTTCCCTAAAAGGGAAAGCTAAGAGCTGATGGGACTGCTGGAAAAGATCCCTTCACTACTGACAAGCAGCCGCCTGAACTTTTCAGTGTCGCTGCAATGGGTGGGTCTTTCTCTGGCCTCTCTTCCCCACTCTGCCTCAGGCAATGCTTTCCTCTTTCTCTCTCTGTGCAGATTGGTAAAAGTCATTGTTTATCTCCTGTAAAGTTTTAATTAATCGGAAAAAGGATTTGTGAGGCTAGTCTTAAGCTGCAGCGAATCTGGTGTGCTTTATGTGTTTTTCTGTATTGTTCCGTCATAAGGAGGGGTACCGTATGATGGAACACAGGTTTAGGACACCCATAAACCTGCTTTTCAAGACGGCCCAGCAAACTGGTCAGTTACAAACTTTGCTGCAGATCCCTGAAAAAACTGGATGAGGTTTCCTTCTTGTCTTGTAAATCCTTGGGAGCTTGACCTTGTAACCATGTGGCTATGCTTTCTCTTTTCACAATGGCAGCCTGGGTTCAGGGTTCAATTTCCAGCTCAGGGGATGAGTCCTTTATCTTCTGTCTGTATTTATATGTATTGTTTGTGTGATGTTTATACATGAAAGAGCTTTAACTAATTGGTTTGAAAATAATAAGAGCTTAAATATTTTATCAGAAAAGTAAAAAATATAATGTCTTTTACTTCATATGACTTAAGTAATTTTGGGGAAATAAAAAATTTTAAAGATTATTGGTAAAATAAAAATATCTTCAAAAATGTAAACATTTAGTCTAAATTATGCAGGTCAGATATTACATTTACTAAATTCTTTAGGATCATAAATTGCTTCTTTGACTTTTGAAAATTGTTCAGTTTACCTACTTTGGAGCATTAGATTCTACATAAGGCCTGGGGACATGTGGAATTAGCCATGCCCCCTAGCTATGCAAAGATGGTTATAAAGAAAAGAGATTTTATGTAAGAAAGGATGTTGCATGGTAAATTCTTGTCTTAAAGTAAAATGACTACTTGCTTAAAAAAAGGAAATTTGGCCGGCGCGGTGGCTCAAGCCTGTAATCCCAGCACTTTGGGAGGCCGAGACGGGCGGATCATGAGGTCAGGAGTTCGAGACCATCCTGGCTAACACGGTGAAACCCCGTCTCTACTAAAAAATACAAAAAACTAGCTGGGCGAGGTGGCAGGCGCCTGTAGTCCCGGCTACTCGGGAGGCTGAGGCAGGAGAATGGCGTAAAAACCCGGGAGGCAGAGCTTGCAGTGAGCTGAGATCCGGCCACTGCACTCCAGCCTGGGCGACACAGTGAGACTCCGTCTCAAAAAAAAAAAAAAAAAAAAAAGGAAATTTATGCAAGAAATGTTGTATAATTTGAAGCTTGTTAGGCCTCCTAAATGCTTCGTAAAATGCCATTATGACTCCTAACTGTATGACTTACCTGCTTTACAGCTAGGTTAAGGCCTGGGACACATTAGAAGTTAGACGCTAGAAAGAGTCAGACCTTATCTGCACTTCTGTTTGCTGTCCTAGGCTCCATACTAGTACATAATTAAAATCCCAAACTTACCAAGGTTTTCACCAAAAGTAAAAGTTGCTAAGAGTTGCCACTGTAACATGTAACTGAGACTACTGAAGAAACAGTTTTACATGCAAGGTGTGTAAAGAAAGTGAAATGTGTTTTTGGTGAAAAATTATAAGAAGTCATGGGAATGTGGATTTTTCTTGCCTAGATTAAAGGTTAAAGGATTGTTTTAAGTTAGAATAAAACTAAAGGTTTAAGCAAATGGTGGAAGGTTTGTGAAAAGTTAATTGTAAAAGAAATTCTGTGTGTGAACATATTGACTAAAGTTAAAGGAGTATTATTCAGTTTTTCCATCAATTAAACATTGGAATAAAAGCACAACAGGTTTTTTCTTAGAGCAAAAACCTGCCTATGATCTCTTTAACAAAAACTTGTAAAGGGTTATACAAAGTTTGTAAGAATCTTACCTTATGGTGAAACTGATTAAGATTAAATAAATTTATCTATAAGGTTTTATTAAGAATTGGATTTGACATCAATAATGCACTAATGCAACAGTAAGATTTGGCTTATTTGGTATAAAAATCATATAGAAAGCATTGTCAAATATGAAATAGTGCTTGGCTTTCTTTGGACAATATTTGTATAAATGTGTTACAGGTATATGTTCCAAAATTATTTTTAAAACTCCTATAATTCTGATAGGACTTAATGTATGTTATTGATAATTATTACATAAAATCATGTGTGCCACAGAGGTAACCAAAATTTCCTAGTCAATTGTGCGTTTAATAGTCGCTGTCCTAAGACTTTTTATCATCTACAATTGTTTTCTTGTTTTAATCATCTTTAGAAGGTGGTTTATAATCAACTACAGGATTTTGACAGATGTTCTTAAATGCAAGTTTCT